>NC_090278.1:49536388-49851210 GCF_040414725.1 Anabrus simplex | reverse complement strand
ATATATTTGAGTCATTGGGTACTCCATATTAAAATGTAAATATTGTAAAAATTACAATTTAAATGATGAATCTTCATTATTTTCAGCATAATTGCATCAATTACAATGGAGTTTAAATGTTTAGCTTGACAATCACTTAATGTTATGCGCGAGCGGTGTCTGGATTGGTGTGGAATCTCGTGGGAGCACTCGATTCCACATGACGTCACAACCCTGTAGGGCACTCTACAGTAACAGAGTGGTAAGCCCCGATGTTACACGATTACGAACGAGCAGTAAAACACTAGAAGTTCAAAATACTCTGTTATTTCTTGTTCGAGATGATAACAATAAAGTAGTTCAATTGTGCAGTTAATGTTTACCTATCTGATATTACTGTTAATGCCCTGAGGGGAATAAATTGAAGTTTTATCGTATTCAATTTTTACGTTGTATTCTCCGCCTAACTACTGATTCCTGTCATTTGGCTAGGAAAATTTTCATGGGAGAACACTGGAGAAAGTCTGCCTTAGTCCCAATAAGAGCTTGTCTTTGGTTTTGAGATTAGTAGGGTGGATTTTTCACATTGCCTCCTGGATCTCAATCTCTTCTTAATTTTAGCGAAAGAAGAAAATAGAGGTGTTTTTTTTTTTCAGTAAACAAAGTTTATGCAGAAAATACATCATTTTGGAATGCAATATATTGTATAACTTTCCACTTATAAAGCTTGAGTGCATTGTAGGGGTAAATTTTAAAGACTTGATTTGTGAGATATCCAGGGGCCTCAGAAGGAACATGTATTATGCACCGCAAGAAATAAATTTCATAATAAATCCGTATTGTTGGACTTAGACCTTATTTCTTGATGTGTAATGCAGGATAATGAGATAAGACGGGGATATGCTGTCGGAATTTCACTGAAATTAAGTATGTACTAACTTGAAGATTTAGGTAAATATCTTAGGTCCAATATTATTCTGGTCGAGCGTTGGTGGTAGAGTCCTGGCTCAGTCTACTGGCATTTGAAGCTACTCGAATATGCCAACCTTGTTTCAGTTGACTTACATCATGTTAAACAACTGTGCAAGTACAGACTTCTGGCTTCTCGGCATTTCTGAAAACCATAAAAATAATGAGTGGAATGTAAATCCAATAACTTTATTATTAATAAGCTACACTCGGGTATGAGATAAGCAAGCACTTATGATGCCTAAATTATTTTATTTTCTTAATGAAAGTTTTATTGAGCCCCTAGTCAATACCATATTTTTTTTTACTACAAGTAGTTTTGGCCAATGTAAACTGCTATCTTCAGCTATTCAGCTATTCATCACAAGATAGTTTAACATTTTCACTCCTGTAGATGCTGTAAGGCCTATGTGCAGGACCATATCTGAGTTAAGCTGTTTAAGGTTGCACAATGTAAACGTTATAAGATATTAGCCATTAATAAATTATCCATAAATATACAAGAAGAGGTCCGATACGAAGTCAAACGCAAACTATCTTCTATTCTGAATCAACAACAAACCATTAAATCCAACACAGAACATATACCTAAAGTCCACAAACTAAAGAAAAAAGTCAAACACAATGACTTAATAACAACAAAAGCCGAAAAAGCGAACACTACCGTAATCATGGACAAAAGTGACTATATCAGTAAAGCACAAATGTCTCTTAACAGAGAACAACTTCATAACCTCTAGAAAAGATCCAACTAGTAAACTACAAAGAGACCTAAAAACCATAATTAAGAATATTTTGTTTTTGTTTAATGACCTTGATAAATCCAAAATGATTGTTATGAATCCAAAACTTCACACAGCAAAAGCACTACCCAAGATCCATAAAGCCGACATCCCCATAAAACCCATTATCAATTTCAGAAATAGTCTGACCTATGAGGTACCTCGCTTCATTCATAAATTCCTCAAATCACACTGTTGTTTCCAAGCTAATACATCAGTAAAGATCTCCATAGAATTTTGCAAGAAAATTAAACACTTTGATTTATCCAAACACCACACTCTTCATTCATTTGATATTACCAGCATGTATGCTAATGTGCCCGTTAACAACACCATACAATTGATCACTTATGAATCTTTCCAAATTCAGCAAATTAAGTAAGGCAAAATAGATTAATTTATTCGGATTCTAAAGTTTACATCGAATAACAATTTCTTCACTTTCAGTAATGTCATTTACCAACAGATAGGTCTTCCCATGGGGTCACCAGCTACAGGGATCCTTGCGGATATTTGCATTGATCATTTAGAACATTCTCACATCACTGATAAGATTAATGGCATTCAACACTGGACACGCTTTGCAGATGACACGTTTGTTATTTTAGACTCACATGTTACTCACAGCAACACAGTATTTGCATTTCGTAACTCCAGTGACCCACATATAAATTTCACCATAGAGTCGGAAAACAATAAAGTCCTCAATTACCTAGAGTTAACCATGCGCAACTGCAACAACACTTTATCCTTTAATATATACAGGAAAACCACCCACACCATCAGTACCAACCTACAAACGTCTGTGCACACAGACATACATAACAAAGCAGCTTACAATAGCATGGTACACAGAGCACTAACTGTTCCTTTATCTCACAAGAATTACAAAAAAGAAATTGATACTATTTACAATATTGCTGAACATAATGGTTTCAGCAGAACCTTCATCAGCAGAATCATCAATAGATATAAAAGCAGACCTAAGACTACTCTAGGAAAAGATTCTGTTCCAGAAGAAAAGTTTTCCACTTTCACTTTCAATAATAGTATTTACCAAATTTCTAATATTAAAAAACCCATCAAAATAGCGTTTAGAACCTCCCACACCAACTTCAAACTCATTCTCAATCCACACACTGTCAACAACAACAATAATAACATTAATAATAAATATTTGAACTCTGGAGTTTACAAATTAGAATGCCAATCGTATAATGTAGGTCAACTAAGCTGCAATTTTATCATGAGATACGTCGAACATTGCAATGGTCTCAAATATAATCATTTTTCAGCTATGACTGAACATCATAAAGCATCCAGCCACAAATACACATCAATAGATAAAGATCTTAAGATCTTGCATTATGAGCAAAAAGGTACCTTGCTCAATGTTCTTGAGAGCATTCACATCGATCTAGACCAATTTATGAACCCCTCTCACAATTTAAATGAAATGAACAAAAAAAGAAGATTCTACTTGAAACGTTCAGTCCATATATTTGTCAGAATTTCTATAATAAAAACAAACCCCGCCTCCATCTCTTTAACTCACCACCATTCCCCCTTGCCACCCCGCACCATCTTCCCACCAGCCCTGCACCTCTCTTCCCCCTCTGCTCCTCCCATCCTCGCAAACACAGCTGAGCCAACTCAATCATACGAATGAGACTGTTGACTTTGAGAAGGCCAGACCGATTTGAGAGGACAACAACCTTTTAAGTACCGTAAGTTTAAAGTTTTCTTCACACCCATTTACACTTTTTACTTATCAGCCCAAGTTTCTCACACAACCTCGTTTTTTCCATTACAGATTGGAACTTCATTGTTGGTTTCCACTATGATCACAGACCATGCACCTGTTACTTCTCTAACACAGCTTCTCAATTTTGCCGCTCCCTCCCAACCATTTAAAATAAGGCAAACACACCTAGTCAATGTTGGAAACAATCTTTGAGAACAGGACCGCTAAATTGAGAAGAAATTGAGAATGCTAAAATTTTAAATTCATCGGCATTTTTCCATCACTTATCACATTCATTATAACTGGCACATTGTCTCCTCTCAAACTTGGTTTCTTAAGCTTTTTTGCTCCCTTCCTAGCCATTCATCGTGATGGTGTTTCTACAAAGACAGACTGTCAGCCTGAATTTTCAACACAGTGGTTTTGTCCTGTTTTTGAATTGTCATCAAACTAAAAACCTCACTACAAGCACTTTTTGTTCATTTCTGTCTGTATCATTTATTTTCTTTTCTTCTTAAGCTAGCACACTTTTTGGACTCAATTATGTTTTATACACTATTAACCTCTTTTCACTGAATTTGTCTCAGCGATTTACTTATTGCTCCTTCTAGTGACGTATATATTGTTATTGTTTTTATTCCCGTCATATCTCCTTTTCATTTGTTCCTTCATTATGTTTATACCACATTTCTAGCTTGTATTATGTACATTACTTTAACCCCTCACCCTCATTTCACTGAAGATGGCTCAAACAAGTAAAAACATGTTTTAATTTTATTGCTCCATCTAATAATGAAATTATGTTTTGTATTGAACTAGGAGGATACATTTATTTTTCTTCCCTTTGTAAAGCAATGTAAACGTTGTTTCGAATTTAGCATTAAATTCGTACGAAGTCATAGTTCGTGTTGAAAACTATACATGGCATATAAATGAACAGTCCCTCACCCTGACTACCTAAACAGAGAGTATATTCCAATGCTTTCTTTCTTTTTTTTCTTTGAGTAAACACGGACCTAAGCCAGTCATGGTATTCTTGTGAGGGTGTGTAGTGAAGTACGTTATTGTGTTGCAATAACGTAACGAGTTACAAAAACAGTATACAAAGTGAGTAAATTGAAGACATACTACTGAACGATGATTCTGGTGATGAACTTATTCCTGATTTCAGTGATAGCGAAAGCAATTCCGATGGTGATATACTAGACTCTGGGCAAAGTGGAATTCAGCACATTCAAATAACCGATATGCATCTATCTTATTGCCCACTTGCAATCAAGTTGACTGGCCAGGTAGGATTAAATGTTGACATCGAAAATAGCATCAAAATTATGTCTTTCGTCAATTTATTTGTAAATGACGATTTCCTTGAATATGTATGTTATCGGACAAACCTTTAAATGGAACAAGTTTTTAATGCCGCACTGCGTCCATTCACTAAGTAGGCCTATTCTATTTTTCAGACGTGGAAACCGATATACGTAAATGAGATGAAAACTTTTTATAACTAATGTTTATAACCGGAATAATTAAAAAAACATCTGAAAATGTACTGAACAGAGGGCACTATCTTTGGCTAACTGATTTTTTTGAAAACCATGGCCCGAACCTGGTTCAAAGACATGTTGTCATTCTTGCACTTTAACGACAGCAGCCATTATGAGGGGAATTCTGATAGGCTATACAAAATTAGGCCAAATCTCGCAAGGTTCAGCGACCAGTTTTTGTACAATAATATTTAATGTAAAATAGTGCACTATAGAGATGAGAGGATTTAAAAAGGCTGTGCTGGAGGTTTAAATCAGCCACTGAGGAGCTGGTAGTAAATGTGTTAAGGAAGGACCTAGTGTAATTCAAATTTAATGACTTAATACAAACATTAAATGAAATAAGTTTCATAATGATAGGTCCGTATTGAACTGTGATTACAATAGAGTAAATTAATGTATTATTTGGGTCCACCTTTTCAATACAAAATGTAAATAGTTTAAATTACATAAATGAATAGGGACTAGTTTCGACCTAGTACTAGGTCATCGTCAGCCTAAAGCAAAACTAAAACACAAAACATCGAAGAAATTAAACAATGTAAAGACACGTACGGTCTCGTAAAAGTACATACCATGTGAAATATTGTGCGGCACTATGTTAAAAAATAACTCTCTGAAAGAGATGCATAATAAGTCCAGTGCATATTAAGAAGATGTTATAGAAAGGAATTCTTGAATTGCTGGAATATGCTGTTTCCTTTAAGATGCAGGTATCCAATTGAAGAACCAATGAGCCGAAGTTACGTCGTTTATTTATGAATAAAGTCTAGTGCACCGTATAGCATTAAAAAGTCCAGTGCGCACTAAAAAGATGTTAAAGAAAGAATTCTTGAGTTGCTGGATATGGAGATTAGAATATGCTGGCTCCTTTAAGATAATGGTATCCAATTGAAGAACCACTGAGCCGAAGTCACGTTGTTTATTTACGATTAAAGACCAGTGCACCATGTAGCATTAAAAAGTTGATAGGGATGGAAATTTTTCAGTTGTTGGTCAAGGAATTCAACATATGCTGGCTTCTTAAATTTGCTGCTGTATATTTGTAGAACAACTGAGATGGAGTTACGTCGTTTTTTAAGATATTCATAGACGTAAAAACACATGGATGCTGGAAAGGCTCTTCAGTTTTTGGAACTTGAAAGAAGGTAATTGTTGAGCGTAGAGGCTTAGGAATCCAGAGATGCGCTATATTATGATAAAAAATAGAGATCCATAAAAAGGTCCCGAGTGCTGTATAAAAGTGACAAGTTATAAAATAAAATATAATCTTAAAAAACTATGACCAGAAATTACTCACCCCAGGGAATAACAAGATAAGTAAAAAATCAGTTGTGTACATATGTGTTTTTGCGACCATATTTGTGGTTATAGCTTTTTAAAATTCAGTTCTATTTGATATTTTTAATAAGACATGCAATTTTAATGACACTTTGTCCTTCCTTAAACTGTCTTAATATGAATACCTGAAAATGGCCATTTACATTGGCTGAATCTAGTCCTAGTAAAAAAAAAAGAAAAAAGGCTTTGATTAGGTGGTCAATAACACTTTCATTTAGAAAATAAGTCGTATCCATCAATATGAGCCTAATAATGATATGCATTGCTTATATGCCTAAATGATATCAAGTGTGTGTAGTCTTAACATTTTTTGGAAAGTTTAATGATTGTTTTATAAAGGATTGTATTTTCTTTCCGTTTGGATGTTTCATTCCTTTTCATTTTCTTCTAGCTCAAGACTTGCTTGGAAATTATGGAAGAGCCTCATTTCATTAAATGTGAACCTGAATGGTCAGCAGAAACAGAAGAAATCCTCAACTCGGTGAGTGACACCTCAGTTCCATACTAAAGTTGACTTCCTCTAGTTCGGCCAGCTCGAGACTGGACCCTAGGCAATAAATACCAATATTCAGCTTAAGTGAAATACAGTAGGCCTACATAAATAAAGAACTAGTTATAAGGCAAGTAGTATCAATGTGTCTTTACCAAGTTTGCTCACCCGAAATGAGTTGATGTTGTCTCTATGATATCTCCATACACTATTGAAGTTTCACTTCCGATGAGAGACAAACACTCATGGTGGAAAATTAAATGCAGAAAAACATACTATAGAAACTACGAATTTAATTTGTAAAGGTACACTAACACTTCTTATAACAATCACAGATTTTCATAAACAAAATGTAACTATCAACCACCTGATGTAACTGGAAAGTAGAGAGACAGGTGGTGATGTATTCCTGTCTGAGCAGGGTGCGAAAAAATGAATGGAAGAATGACTCAAGGACAGGTGCCGGCTGAACTAACTGAAGCTGAACTAGATGGAGTCTACTGTATTAACTTAGCAGACAGTGCCATAGCTGGAAACTAATTTTTAGTGTGGTTACACATGATGTCTGTTGAACACACTTCAAATATGGTCATACGAAGCATCTCCTCTCACCAACTTAATTCAGTATCTCTTCATTCGTGATTTGATCTATTCATCTCATGTACAGCATTCTTCTGTAATACCACATTTCAAAAGCTTCTATTCTTTTTCTTTCTGAACTGGCTATTGTCTGTGTTTCATTTACATACAATGCCACGCTCCAGACAAAAGTCTTCAGGAATATCTTTCTAATTTCTGTGACAATGTTCAAAGTGAGCAAATTTTTTGTCTTAAGAAAGCTCTTCCTTGCTTGTGCTAGTCTGCATTTTACGTCCTCCTTACTTCTTCCATCGTTAGTTATTTTATTACCCAAGTGACAATATTCATCTACTTCCTTAGGACTTCATTTCCTAATCTAATATTTCCTGCATCATCTGACTTTGTTTGACTGCACTCCATTACTTTTGTTTTGGTCTTATTTATTTTCATCTTGTACTCATTACCCAAATCTCTGTTCATACCATTCAGCAATTTCCCCAAATCTTCTGCAGTCTCAGATAAAATAACAATATCGTTAGCAAATCTCAGCGTTTTGATTTCTTCTCCTTGAATTGTGATTCCCATTCCAATCAGTACAAAATGTTATATCGTCATTCAGTCAGCTGTGCTCATAGGAATGATTTTTCAATGTCTGGTACATTTGAAAGTACTTGTTGGGATGATTCGTAGGTTCTTTGGATATTATGTCTACCACCCTTCACTTTCCTGTCTGAACATTTGGCACAATTTTTATTTTCTTGTCCCCTTGGGCACTGGTACTATGTGGCTTCCCATTGATATGAAAAATGACCATCAGAATCACTAGTCATTTAACTAATTAACTTTGGTATGCATGTTGCCATGTTGCTGCAGAACATAAACATTATTCCATACAGATGTATTTCTAAAGATAACACTTCTAAAACAAAACTGTTATTAGATGTCTGAAATATACAGTACAAAAGAATAGTTATGCTGTATACAAGGTGAAACATCTGTCAATTTCCCACAGATTTATGAGAAGTTTCATCTTAAAGTTAGATCAGGTCAGATCCGACATTGGACCTGGATTGCATATTAATAGTGTTGGACTAAGTTGGACAGGCGACCACAAGGGTCAAGGAAACTATGAAGCCACATTCTGAGATGGGAAAGTGTAACACTAACTTTAATTGCAGTTCCCTCAATTTTTTTTTTTTCTTAGGTACATATAGCATGTAATCTATTTTATTTAGAACTGTTATATTTTCCATGCTCATTAACAACTAAATTATGGCACTGTAACTCCACTATTTTCAATGTAGCTTCTTTCTACATCTCCAGACTTTTTTCCTATAATCTAGGGTCATCATTAATATTGATTTAGTCCAGTTTAATGTCTAGGCATCTACTTTTCCAAGCAGCGTGCTCAACAGGAAGTCACCTTTAAAAAAAAATATTGTTATATATTTGTACAGAGGGGTGTATTAACTATTGCCTATCTGCCATTTGGAGGTGAAATCAGAGCTCAGAGAATGCAGTAAAATTAATGTAACACAGGACCATAGGCGCAAAGATCCACAGGGTTGATGCCCCGAACAGATAGCTTTTTCGTAAAACACGGGACCATGACACAGTGGTGTTTGTTTTGCCTATATGAGATCTATCAAGGAAAATGAAAACCTATAACCTGTTTCCAGTCATTGACCAGGTCAGGGATGTTATGAATGCAGCCCCATCTTGCGGCGAGGATAGGAATTGTGCCGGCTGCTGAAGCCTGTCCACTCCTCTGGGGCAATGATTAATGACTGACAGATGAAATGGAATGATACTCGAGAGTGTTGCTGGAATGAAAGATGGCAGGGAAAACCGGAGTACCCGGAGTAAAACCTGCCCTGCCTCCGCTTTGTCCAGCACAATTATCACAATGAGTGAGCAGGATTTGAACCACGGAACCCAGTGCTGAGAGACCGATACGCTGCTGCCTGAGCCATGGAGGCTTCAATATATGAAGTCTATCAATATCTGTAATAATAAACCTGAAAAAACTGTATTAGTAACATGAAAAATTGTGAAATTGTTGGTACTGACTAAGTGCCTCTGCAGTTTGAGTCACGAAGATATCAGTTTGCATTCAGGAGATACTGAATTTGAACCCCACAGTCGGCAGCCCTGAAATGGTTTTCTTTGGTTTCCCATTTTCACACCAGGCAAATGCTGGGGTATACCTTAATTAAAGCCACTGTTGCTTCCTTCTCATTCCTAGTCCTTTCCTCTCTCATTTTCACCATAAGACTTATCTGTGTCCGTGCAACGTAAGCAGATTGTAAAAAAAAAAAAAAGGAAATTGTTGACAGCATAGTGTAAATTTCTGAAATGACTCAATGTCTTATTTTAATTTGTAAATGGCGAGGGAGGTTGAAACACTCAGAAGAATGGCCAACTCCAATCAGACAAATCTTTCCTTGTCATACAGAACGTTGGCTAATGTGGAAATCTCTCAATATATTGTGCTCAGGTGTTACAAGATGCAAATGTAACATATTGAAGTGGGGTTTTTGTGTATGAGATTGTGGTTCTCCACAGACAGCACCTCACTTTCTTCAATGCATACTGTGTCTAACTTCATGTACTGTGGAAGACCTCATGCAAGCAACACCCGAGTCCCTGAAAGTGGCTAATTATTGGTCAGCAACCATATCAGTTTGTTCCTCTGCCATGTTCTGTGGTCTTCTTAGTCCCTTCTATTATGGTTCGTAATTTCTAAAGACAGCCTTCACATTAAGGAACCAATGTAGCATCTACTTTTCCAAGCACCATACTGGACAGGAAGTCACCTATATAGTTCATATCTATCACATTGTGACTTTTTTTTTAAATGTTGTTATATATTTGTCTTTTGGTGGTTCAGTTTGTATTTATTAGTGCTTCTGATACAATTAATAAATGGTGATTCAAGCTTATTGCAGATTGGAACAAGATAAAAGAATGAGTCAAAAGAAATCAAACAGGCCCAAGACATCCTAGGCAGATCTTAAATGAGCTGAGACAGCTGACATTCTGTCTGGAGGTAGATATTCTCAAAAACACTCAGAAAGATGCAATTAACTTGATGAAAGTTGGGAATAGTGTTGTTTGATGATAGTCACAATGGGAGAGCCTAGGCAAAAGCAAGTCTTTCTAAACCTAAATATTGTACATTCACTTATTTCTAACACCCATCCAACACCCATACTACATATTCTATACCCGACAGACTTGCGACTGCAGCTCCAACACAGACCCCAGCCATCCTATTTTCTGTGTTGTCTCAGAAAGACGTTGTGAGTGGAGGGTTCAGCGAAACAGTGTGACTGGATTTCCCTTTGCCAATAAAGTCGTACAAATTATAGTTGTGTTGCTAATATTTTTAACCAGCTTATGTGTCATAATTTCTTTTCTAATTTCAGGAGAGGGATGATTATTTTCCATGCAATAGCCTCAGGAGGGTCAAGACAGGAACAGAGTCTTCATGTGATCCTGAGTTAAATGCTAAAGAAGAAAACAGGGACTTATTCACTGAATATGAAAATTAGGTAATTATTTCTTTGAGTCAATAGACACAGAACTTAAGAGAATGTAAAAGGAGTCCAGTGAAGTGTGATGTTATTCTGTTTCTCAAAAGACATGGCCATCTTCATCTCAAATGTTCAGTTTAGTTCAAGGCCATCCTATGATTCATGTCCCTCCATATGCAAAGCTGTACGATTATTGCAGCTTTTGCCATACTTCAATCTTTGGGATGTCCTTGCTCACAAATTCTTGGAGTTAAACATTTGTTTGTTTTACCTTAACTGTTTAATGTTCATGCTTCACTCCAGATGATTAGCAAGGACAAACATAAAATAAAAGATTGTTCATTTTTTTTAATACATAAGTGATTCCTAGCAATTTGTCGCTTTGTAAACAGTGTTTCTCAGTCTGGCAATTTTCATATTGTACCTGGCAAGCTGAGAAGTTTACTCTCTGGAGAGCTGTCCGTGTGAGCTCAAGTTGTCAAGATCAGTTTTGGCTTGGTTCAGTGGTAGTTTCTGACATAAGTCAGCCTCATGTCAGTAGATCTATTGACAGATGAAAGAACTCCTGCAGGGAAGAATTCCAGCACCTCACAAAATAATAAAAGCAGTTGGTGGGATGAAATTCATACCTGCGGTGTACAGTTAGCGAGCCTGACTTTTACCCGAAGGCCCCGGGTTCAACTCCCGGCCAGGTCAAGAATATTTACCTGGTCTGAGGGCTGGTTTGAGCTCCACTCAGCCTGCGTGATTACAGTGTCTGATGATAAGATGGCAACCCCGGTCTAGAGAACCAAAAATAATGGCCAAGAAGTTTCGTCATGCTCACGACATGACACCTCATAATCTGCAGGCCCTTCGGCTAAGCAACAGTTGCTTGGTAGGCCATGGCCTTTTAGGACTGTTGCACCATGTGGTTTGGTTTGTTTTTAAGATGTAAAAAAAGCTATATTATCCCTTAAATGCACAGCATTGCATATGTGCAAAGGAGAATTTACTTATCTGTTATATGTGCTTTACAATTTTGCAAGTGCGCATTTACTTCCACCTTGAAGATGAAATCACTAGGAGTCGCTATTATATTTTAAAAAATGAACAATCTTTTGTTTTATGATTGTTTTTGCTAATCAGCTGGAGTGAAGTGTAAACTTTAAACTGTTAAGGTTGTAAGCACACAGGAGCTGATACCTAAATTAAAAAAATAAATATGTATTCTAATAGTCTTGATATAGTTTTAAATTGTGTTATATATAAATGTTATGAGTTTAGGATTTCATGTTCTTATGTTCACTTGTGATGCAGTTGTAAGGCAGTGGTTTAATTATGGATGTCTTATATATGTGTCTTCATGTTTATTTAGTATCATTCAGTTTCAATGATGAAAAAGGAAATTCCATCATCATCTTCATTTCCCGTTTCCAGCTCCCTGGGTCGGGTTGTGAATCAAGGACCTTCATTGCTGCCTGTCTCTCCACCACTCTTCTCCTTTTTTAAGTACATCTTCTGGTTTTCTTCCCGTCTTCTCCATGCACTCTCACACTGAATCTGTCCACCTCTTTCAGGGTCTTCCTCGCAGTCTCTTTCCTGTTAACTTCTCTGAAAAACCTTTTTTCTTGGCACTATCTCTTCTCTCATTCACATTATATTCCCATACTACTTTAGCTTTGTTGTTTCTGTCCTGTCTTGAAGTTTCAAGATTCCTGTCCTTTTCCTTGTCTCTTCATTTCTAATTCTATCCTTTCTGGTCTTGCCCTTGATACCTCTTAGGAATTTCATCTCCGCTGCCTGTATTCTACTCTCCTCTCGTTTTGTTGTCCACAATCCAACTGCATAGGTTAGTATGTGTTCATAATAGGTTAAATATAATACTTTCTTACATTTCTTCAGGACATCCTGGTTCCACAAAATACCCCTTAAACTCTGGTAGATGCTGTTTGCTTGTTGTATTCTTTACCCAATTTCCTCGGTTGTCTTTCCATCTTCTGTGATCATTTTTGAAATGCTATTTATTCAGGGCGTCGACCTAAGAAAATCTTTTGCCCCTACTTTGCACCATATGTTATGAACCTGCGTTCATTTGGAAACTGCGGAAGTGTAAAGTGTTGAATGTGAGGAAAGGAATATTAAGGACGACACAAACTCCCAGTCCCCAGGCCAGGGATATGAATCATGTACAAAAAAAAAATCCCTGACCCGGCTGGGAATTGAACCCGGGGCTGAGGGGTGACAGGCGGACACGTTGTTCCCTATACCGCTAGGCCAGACTTCTGTGATCACACTTCCCAAGTACTTGAAACTTTTCACCACTTCCAGAATTTTACCATTCAGTTTTATCTTTCCTCTTCCTTCCTTCCTTCCCCTTGTAATCACTATTGTTTTACTTTTCTCTGTGCTTACTTTCATCCCAAATTTTTCTATTTCTTGATTCCGTACATCTACTTGTTTTTGCACTTCCATTTCATCATCACCCCTTATCACTATGTCATCTGCAAACAACATGGCTTTTGTTGCCTGTTGCCAATCTCTGTTTCATGTTCTTATACATTTCATCCATGACTATGATGAATAGTATGGGGGATAGTACACTTCCCTGTCGGAGACCAGTTTCAGCTTTAAATCATTTTGTTCTACATATACTAGTCATCACACTACCACCACAATTTTTGTACATAGCTTTTATAATTTGCACTTCCACTCTGTTAACTTGTTTTTTCCTTAATGTGGCCCATGCCAACTGTCTGGGCACACTGTCATAAGCTTTTTCAATGTCAATAAATGTCATCACTATGTCTTTTCCAAACTCCCATCTTTTCTCCATCATATGTCTTAATGTAAAGATCATGTCAAACGTTGATCTGTCTTTCCTAAAACCATACTGTTCTCCTTCCACTTCTCCTTCTAGCTTTCTTCTTAGTCCTCCTTCCAATACTCCTTCAAAAATCTTAGCTACATGGGCAATAACGGTGATCCCTCTGTAGTTATTGCGTTCCTTTTTATCACCTTTTTTAAATATCAAGATAATTAAACCCTTTCCCCACTCTTCTGGGATCTCTTTCTTCCTTCAGATTATTTTAAATAATCTGTACAGCCACTGTTGCCCTATTGGTCCTGTTGCTTTGATCATTTCCATAGTTACCCCATCCACTCCTGCTGCTTTACTGTTCTTCACCTTTTGTATGGCTTCCTCTATTTCTCAAATCGATATCTCTTTTTCTTAATCTTCTACTTTCCCCATTGTTTCTTCTTGTTCCTTAACGTCTACCTATTCACTGTATTTAATATTTAGCAATTCTGAGAAGTATTCTATTCTTCCCATCTTTTTGGTATGTCTTCTCTTTACGTCAATATCTGCCCTATTTCAGTTTTTAAAAATTTTGTATCTTCCCTATTTTGTAACTATTCTTCACCAAACCATACAATCTCTTTTTACTCCCCTTTATATCTTCTTGTAAAGTTTCTGTGAAACTTTCCCAGCTCTTCCGTTTCCCTTCTTGTACTATTTTATTACATACCTTCTTGGTTTCTTTATATTTCTGTCAATTCTCTGTACTAGCTCTGTACTATTGCTGCCTATCCATTTCCTCCAAACCATTTGTTTCTCTTTAACTGCTTCCTTTACCCTGGTGTTACACCAAGGAGTCTCCTTTTCCTTTTTCCTCGCTGATAGTCTTCCACAGGTGTTTACTGAACACTTTACAAATCCATTTCTGAAATATGTCCATTCCTCTTCCACACTATTCAAGTCATCTTCGGGAATTTCTTCAGATCCTCTTGAAACTTTTTCCTTATTTCTTTCTCTTTTAACTTCATCCCTTCATTTTTCTTTCCCTTTTTCCTATTAGCTTCATTATTTTACCAAGTTTTAATTTGGCTACCACCACTTTATGGTCTCCTTTGAAATCTGCTCATGGCATTGCTGTCACATCTTCCAGTTGTCTACATTTCTCCTTCTCCATCAGAATAAGATCAATCATTGTCTTTGTCTTTCTATCTCCCCTACAATATCTAGTTATTTTTTTGTGAGTTCTTTATTCTAAACCTCGTATTGCCTACAATTAATCCATTCCTTCTACAAAAATCTATTACCAAATCTCCTTCATCTTGGTTTCCATAACTATAGGGGCCAATTATCTCTTCTTTTCCCTGTCTGTCTGTTGCAACATGTGCATTCATGTCTCCCATTATTATAACGTCTTTGTCTTCAATACAACTTTCCAGTTCTTCTAGAAACTCTTCTAAACATTCATCTGCATTCCCCAATTGGGGTGCATAAACCTGTATAAAATCCTTGATTCCACTCTCTAGTCCATCCTGTCACTGATCTGGTAAATTTCGTCCACATATTGCGCTAGGTCGTCTCTCAGTATAACACCAACATCATTTGTTGCCATCTTGCCTCCACTCCAATATAATCTGTACCCTTTCTTCAATTCTTTTTGACCTTTCCCCTTCCTTTTTGTCTCACTTATTTCTATCATTGCTGTGTCTTTCTTCTCTGTATACTCTATCAGTTCTTCTACCTTGCCATTCAAAGTTATGACACTGTTGATACCGATTCTTGTGATGTCTTGTAGCCCACTTCTCACAGTTCCCCCAGAGCACCAGGAACTGTGCGTCACTTCAGGGTGATGCCCTAGCATTTTCCGAGGCCTCGATTCAGAATACAGGAAAGAAAGAGGAAAATAATGTATTGCCATGGTGCCATTGGCCATTGTAAGAAGATCTGAAGTGAGATGTATAGGTTATATGAAATTAAGATGTTAAAGAGATATATTTTCAACAGTAAAAGGTAACAGAATTACAACTTCAAAGAAAACATTGAAATTTGTAGGATTTCATAAATGTATAAATGAGTAGTAAAATTAAGAAATTAGACTTTACCCTAAAAAAAAGGCAACAAGAAGGATATTAAAGCTAAATTAACAGATTGAGAAATTAGCAGTGCAGGAGAGGAATTAAATAGTGAAGTTGAGAAGAGAAACATAGAAGTATTCAATATGTTAGTGTATGTTTTTCTTAGTTATTCATTAAGTCAATAAAAGTAAACTTCCACCTGTTTGATACTATATATTTTCTTTAAGCAAATTAATTATTTGTACAACATTTGTAGATCCATTTTCAACAAATTAAATCAAATGACAATGCTCACTTCAGAAAAGAAGAGCAGCTGAAGAGAACCGTTTAAAAAAAATTAAGATGCAACAGCAAATTGAAAAAGTCCTTTTCGAAAACATTTTTAACAATGAATGACTAAGAAAAACATACATACCACACATGTCCTGTATACTAACAAATGTTTAAAATTGTTTAAGTGAATAGCAAACTGTTGTAAATTAGGTTATAACATAATTAGATACACCTTCCCTTCCCATTTCACCCCCCTCACTCACCTCTCCTTGTATAAAAGTTTTTTCAAGCATAACAAATGTACTATTTTATGATGTTTTCTTGAGAATAAGAAAATTCTATGTGATTTCACGTAAACAATGTTATGTAGCTCAAGATGTTCCTAAGAAATGAAACTACTTGTACAAATAATTTGCTTACAGCAAATATATAGTATCAAACAGGTGGAAATTTACTTTTATTGATTTAATGTAAATAAGATTTGATTTGCAAAATTAAGCTGATTTATTGCAAAAGAAAGCCAAGTAGTGAACTTTTAAGAAAATTGTGGTGTGAAGGGGAAAACAATTTATTTGCAAAATGTTATGATGTATAGACAATAAATAGCTTCAGAATGATCGGAAATATGTTCCACAGGATAGATTACCTTGTCAGACTTTCAAAAAGTCCAATATCACCATTATCTAAGTGTGCAAAGGGTAATCGGGAGTTTCTCAAAATTTAGGTGGCTCAGCATGGCTAGGTGATATTGGTTTTACTGAATCCCCAGGGATGGAAAATGATTTTGAAATTCGTTGTCTTGAAAGTGCGTAAATTAATTTACAAATTACAAATGAAATATTAGCAATAAAATTTCAAATGCATTATAAGTAGATATTTTGTTTCGACAATATCTTTCATGCAGTACTTATTCTACATCACAACTTGTTGCTCTGAACCCGATAGAGCCTTGTTCAAACTTTCTTCTATCTAGGTAGATAATCACATGTTCAGCTGTTTTGAGCATTATAGTTGATATACCGTAGAGAATTTCTTTTCACCACAAACCTACTACGTTGTTGTAGCAGGGGGAGAGGTGATATTCTCACATGGCACGACACAGGTGGCAGACACGACAGGGTCCTAGCCGGCTTGCCGGCAGACTTGAGCAGAATAAAATAGCTCTTGTTGACCAATGGGTGGGAGAAGCAGACGAAGACTACATCCATGGTATCTCCGAACTGTCATGAAAGGCAAGCAAGTGATGCTGAATTTTGAACCATGAGATTACCTGTGATTAGTACCACTAGGTGAGGAATACCATGGGTCTGTGGGTGGATCACTATGGGTTTACAGTACCCATATATAGTATCCGCCACTATGGCAGAGGCTCCCCTCTGTCCAGGTTTGGTTGGTACATACCAAGCAGATAAAGGGAGGCTCTCATCGCTGGGGAGTTTCAGCATCTGGTTATTGACATCATGGGTCTGCATTTCAAGGAAAACCATGGGTGGGGGCATTGCCTGTGATTAATACCACTATATGAGCGACATCGTGGGTCTGCATTGCCTGTGAATAGTACCCACTAGGTGAGGAACACCAGGATAGTACGGGTCCCTGTGATTAGGATCACTATATTAGGAACACCATGGGTTTGCGTTGCTTATGAGTGCACCATTATGTGAGAAACACCATAGGTCTACATTACCTGTGAGTAGTACCACAAGGGGCCGATGACCTCGATGTTAGGCCCCTTTAAACAACGAGCATCATCATCATCATCATCATCAGTAGTACCACAATGTGTGGAACACCTTGAGTCTGCGTTACTTGTGATTAATACCGCTACATGATAAATACCATGGTACTACTTTACTAGCAATAAGTTCCATTATGAGGGGCTGTTGACCTGGATTTTGGATCACTATAGAGATCAAGCACCAACGATTCAGGATTGTGCTTTTGAAGCAGTCCCTTGATCAGTATATACCATTTTTTAAATTAGTTTTTTTGAAGAGTGGGCATTGTGGGTCAGATCCAATGATTGTTATAAGTTCATAATCATTGTTCATTGTCAGTGGATTGATTTTGGAATTATTTTTAAGTTTTAATATTGTGAGTTGAATCTGCTGATTATTTTACATTCATTCTTCTTCATCAAGTTTTGAATTCTGGTCAGTGAATAAATTTTGGAATTTTAAGTTGTCATTACATTTCGTCTCATTTTGTACCATTAGGGCTAATGACCTAGATTTTTATGTTGCTGTATGTAATTTCTGCTGCATTTACAAACTTCACTAAAATATCTTCTCTTTAGATTCTTAAAAAAGAAATTATTGAGGAAGCAGACATCAGTGGAAGAAATCTTTCGGATGAGTATCATTTCAGGTTTTTTCCATTTTCTGATCTCTCATTGAATATCATCAGCAGGTGATCAGCCCCAGCGGACTCTGCAGCTACTTGACAGCACTATTGGGTCTTCTTCCTTCCTCTTTCCTACCAGTCATTCACAAAATCAAGCTATCTCACATCTCTATGTAGTCCTTCACTGTACCTTTTCCTTGATCAACCTAGTTATTTCTTCCATAGAGTACAGGATTAAGTAGCTTCACAAGTTATATGTGAGAGTGATTTCCGACACATACCCTTCCCATACAATGCATTTATTCTCATGTTTTTTAAGACATAAATTTTCAGGATCACTATATGATATTATAATACATAATTTTAGGGAAGTTAAGTTGTGTGATAGTTATAATATTTAAAGTTTATAATTTTCATGTTCTGTATTGATGACAATATAATTATTGTAGATAAATGAGGTCATCTACCTAATCATTACAATATAAAATTAGTACCTCAATTTATTTTCATCTTGGTACCAATCTTGGCCTATTGATATCAGCCCTTCATCAGCCATGAGATCTCAAAGCAGTTAAAAACTAATTGGCCATCCCTATAACAAAATAGATAGCATAATACATGAAAATTGTTCTGATCCAATATTCAGTATTCATTAAAATAATTCACTGTGTTGAAGATATAACACCACACTAGAAAATTCTTATGATCTGTTGGTATACTTCAATAAATATTCATAACATTATCAACTGAGATCTAATTTAACATCAGGCTATTCTATCTTAATTCTTCACCAATTGCTTTTAATTTTATACAAGTGTTCAACAAATTATTGATATATCTTCAAGCTATATAAGCCAGGAGCAGTTTGACGTATACCTGTATGGACTAAGCTAGTGATGTTTTAGATGTACGTCTGCATGCCATCTTTTGGTTGTCAATGTGAACTTTTAGCACGGCTTGCAGCACAGGGTATCATTCTATGTAGGGGAGTATTTCTACCACAATGTGGCATTGTGTTGGCGTAAAATGTATTTGTTTCATCAACGTCGAGCGTTGTAAACAACAAGGTGATGTCCTTGCATGGCCTGTATTTATCTAATGCAGCTCTCGAATGCATGTTAGGTGAAAGTAGTGATGTAGATAATGCGAGTGATAATGATTTGCTCAGCAGGAAATTACATTTGATGAACATAATGATGGTAATAAAAGTTAATGCTCACCCGAGTGGTTATGGACACCCGTTGATTCAAATTTTATTCCAACAAGAAGGTAATTAGGCATTTTTTACTATGCATGCCACATTTTTGTATGTAGATACAACATCTGCATGATTTGAGCGGCGTATCCACTTGTTTTGAACAAAATCAGGCACGTCGTTTAGAAGTTATAGTAATGCTTGTGACAGCATGTAAAATTGTGTAATTTTTCTAAAATTTCTTTTTGCTGTAGGGTAAAACTTAGCCAACTTTTATTACCGGCTTGAAGGATTAAGGAAGGTCTTGATATTGTGCCTTCTGAGAATATTGTCAATCCTATCCTTGACAGATTTTATGTATGGAGAAAAAAAACAGACTCGGAGAATGAGAATCACATGACTTTCTATCTTTTGGCTTAGGATGTAGCATTTTGTTGATCTGTTTCCTTGAGTAGTCAGTGCTCAGGAATGTTCTGGTTAGGAACTCAACTTCGCCATTCAAATTATCCTTCTCACAAAACTTCCTTGCTTGGCTGATAAGGATGTTCAGAAAAGCATGCTTTTGGCAAGGATATATGATGAGCAGATCATGGCTACCCTTCATAGTTAACTCTTCAACATACTTCTCCTTGAATATGGGGACACTGGAATGAACTACAGTTATTATTATTATTATTATTATTATTATTATTATTATTATTATTATTATTATTATTATTATTATTATTATTATTATTATTATTATTATTATTTATTTTCCTTAAATTGTACATGTGCAATTTAGGGGTGGTAGATGGAGAAAGGGCAAACCCCACATACACAGAAGTGCCTCCATCTCCACATGTGTACATAAACTTTACTGAATATTGACATACAAACTTATGTAGACAATTTTAAATTTACATATTTACACTACAAACACTGCACCCTTAGAATAATAATTATTTTGATTTATCCTGAAAATATTAGAGTAAGAACACCCAGCCATTTATACTCTCACTCAGACCCCTGTATACACACTCATTCACAACCACTCCCACACGCGCACGCATACACATTCGCCCACATACACCTGTACTTGCACCCATCCTTCTTGCAATTCTAATTTATACAAGTTATATACATCGCATATGAGTTTCTATTTACATATACATTTTCTTTACCTCTCGGAGGAAGTGAGGAAGAGGAAGTAGCTTTACCTCAGATGGTATAAGGTTCCAGGTTCGAGCAGCCCTTGAGTAAAACCCATTTAAATATGAGGTTGTTCTAGCGAAGGGAGGGACAAGAGTAACTCGTTGGCCTCTTTTAACAGAGCGGTAATTGAGCTGCAGGCGGTGGAAAGGGGAGAGGTGTGTGTTATCTGTCAGGGATTTCCTAAGGAAGGCTACATCTATTTGTGTACATAACGAGTGGTGGCAATGACCTGGCTGTGTTTAAGGGGATGTGTTCTGCTCGTCACTGGATACCTTCTAGTTTCCTCATATTTTCCGTTGTAGTTGGATGCCAGGAAGAAAGGCCATATAATAGTATGGGCCACACAAGGGAAATGTAAGTTGTTCGTAGGGCTTTACTTCTTCCTCCCGAGAGACATCTACGGACGAAACCTAGCGCCCGGTATGCCTTACACCTCACTTCCTCCACGTGTTTATTCCATTTCAGATTGTCCGTAATGTGAATACCGAACAGTCTGATGGAGTTAGAAGTCGGCAGTTGGATTCCATATAGAGTAGGTTGGTTCTGGAGTGGTTGTTTAGCTCTGCTTAGTCTTATATATTTACACTTCTTAATATTTATATGCATTCTATTTACCTCATACCACAGAGCCATACTATCCAAATCCGATTGGAATTGTACAATATCATCATTGTTTTTCATGGCTCTGTAAATGACTGTGTCATCGGCATACTGCGCCATGGTCGAATTTACACAATCCGGTAAGTCGAGAGCATAAATCGTGTACAGGAGGGGCCCTATCACACTGCCCTGAATTACTCCAGAAGTAATTGTGGTTTGGTCTGATTTGGCTCCTCCGTACACAACACATTGCGTTCGACCCACCAAAAATGACCTCAACCATGACAGCAGTTTACCCTGAATGCCGTAGTTGCTAAGTTTTAACAGAAGTCTTTGATGTGACACCTGGTCAAAAGCTTTGCTCCAGTCCAGAGTCACACAGTCTATTTGTGAGACATCAGTCTGCTCCAAAGAGAACTGCCAGTCATCAATGACTTTTGTTAGAAGTGTTGTGCAGGATTTTCCGGGAATGAAGCCGTGCTGGTTTGAGTTCAGCAGGTTTCCCTCCTTGAGAAAATCCAACATATATTTAGCAACTAGACGTTCCATACATTTACAGACCCCTGATGTTATAGAAACTGGGCGGTAATCATCTACATTTTCCTTATCTCCATCTTTGAAAACTGGCACAACGTTGGCTTCTTTCCACTCCAAAGGTACAGACCTGGTATTAATGGAATAGCTGAAGAGAGCGCAAAGCGAGGGCGCCAAGGCGAATGCACAATTCTTGAGAATTCTTGCTGGCACTCGGTCCGGCCCGGTCGCGGCATGAGGTCTTGTTTTCAGAAGGCTCTCCTTTACTTCATTCGTTGAGAAATACAGGTTGGTTAGAGGGAAGAGAGGGGTAGATGTTGTCTCCTTGAATATAGCATGTTCTCTTCCTCAGTAGGTACGGAGAAGTTACTTTTAAATTTCCTGTTGAAGGTGTCTGCAATTTCTTGTGGTGTGGAGACTGCCGTACCGTTATGATTAAGTACAGATGGAGCTCTTTTGCAACCTTTACTTCTGAGAAGAGCCCAGAGTTCCTTGGAGTTGGTGTTGAGACTGTGGCTGTAAGAATCGTAGGAATCTCTGATAGATTGTTTAGCCTTGTTCCTGGCCAGCTTGTATTTCTCCCACTCATAATCGGTTGGATTTCTTTTCCATTTCTGGTACAGGCGGTCCCTTCTTCGAATTTCTAGCACTATCTCCTTGGTAATCCATGGAGATTTCCGTCTGCTGGTTATGTTTACTGTTGGTGTGGTTTCTTCTATGCATTGAAAGAAAATTTTCTTCCAGTCGTTCCATCTCTTGTTTATGTCAGTACTGCCGGTGAAATCCGAGGTGAGAACGGGGAGGCGGTTGGATAGTAAAGTGGATAGATCGTTCCAGTTTGTTCGGGAAAAATTATAAACTGTTCTGGTATGGAGTTTGGGGGATGGTTTTATATGGGTCAGTGTTGCGAGAATTGCCTGATGGTCACAGAATCCAGGAATAGTATTAAGAGATTGGACGGACTGTGGTATATTACTTAGGAAGAGATCAAGGGTTGAGCGTGTTGTTTGCGTAATACGAGTGGCTTCGAACATTAATTGATGAAGGAATAAATCATAGAAAGCGGAAAGGAATTTATTGGTGAGGGGGTTATTTGGAACAGGTGCAGCATTTCTGGACCACGTAATTTCTAAGTTGAAATCACCGACAATATAAATGGCTGATATAAAGAAAGTCTAAAGTCTCCACCTTATCAATACATTAGTTTATTTACTCTAAATTAGTAAATTGGTCAATACCAGTTTCAATGGTAAAAAATATACATAATTTGTTTAAAAAGTACTTGTTGTTAGAGACTTTTTGGATCATACTATACTTGTATTACAAAATGTGGAATAAGATTTTTCACTCATACATATTAGTAATAATGAGTCCATTACAGAGTCTTAAAAGTATTTTGTTGTAGAGGTATATCACAACTTATTGGTTATCGTGATGTCAATAAGACGTAATTTCACTTGTATTGATATTTGGGGTATTCCACTTTTTTTAAAAGTCCATTGGAGTAAACATAGGAAAAGCTTAATTAAAGGGTTAATTAAAAATATATCCTTCATTACTAAAAGTACTAGTATGTGATACCTTATTAAAATGGATCCTTCATTTCTAAAGTATTGATACGTGATACCTCATATGTTTGTTTTATCATGTATAAAATGGGATTTACATTTCTAAACAGTAGTACTGTGAGTTGTTACCATCTGTAATACATATGTAATATTACGATCTGACATAGCAGCCAACTGAAAATGTTTAAAGTATAATCTAATGGAATGGGACCAATTCCTCTTTTTACTGTTTGTTTTTCACTTTCAACTGGTGGAATGCATAACATATGCGTGTTGTGTTAGATTTATATTATTGTTGAATTTGTTGCAATTTGTAAACTGCTGCTTTTGGTGAAGTATCTTAGTCTATGGATGTCATTAGGAAATTGTTAATGTGTCGTTGCTGGTTGAATGTTGATTGTTGCAAAATGAAGCTCGTTCGAGGTGCGGTGCGTCTTGATGGAATTTAAATTTGCACTTTATGGTAATGGCATGAAGGCTTCTGTGTGTTGTAGATTAATTATCTGCAAGCAGAAATAGTAGGTTTGTAAGTTGGTGTATAATAAAGGTGTAGAAGGTAAGATATATGTTGTGTTACTTACGTTGAATGTTGAGACTGTATGCTTTGCGTGGCTGCCTGTCGAGATCAGTTGCGTGTTATCCTGGGACTATAGTTAGTGGCGGCGGAGGGGAGGTTTGGAGGGATGGGTGGAGCGTTTGTGACAGAAGCGGTGTTAGAGAAGGGGAGATCTTTGAGCGGTTCATTTGTATGTGTAGGTTGTTGTTTGTTGATTCTTTTTAAATAATGATCTTTTAGGAGGGGAATGACTGTGTTAAAAAGAACATTATTTTTGTCAGTATTTTCATTTAAGTTGAAGTTTGGGTTTGTGTATTGGTCTAGGTTTATGTAAAATTCTTCTAGTATACTGAGCAAGGGGCTTTTTGGGTTGGTGTTGAGAATTTGCATGTCATTATTGATACTTGTAAATTTATGTTCTTGATCGTTAATGTGTTGTCCCGTTGCTGAAAAGTGTCTATGCTTGACAGCATTTACGTGTTCATTGTATCGTATTGAAAAACTTCTCCCGGTAAGTCCTACATAGCTGGCTCTGCAGTCATTACATTTCAGGCAGTAGACTCCTGAATGGTTGTATTTATTTATGTTGTTGACTGATTTGGAGTTTTATAGTATGTTGGTATTGTTACGTATGGTTTTGTAGGCTATTTTTAAGCCTTGTTTTTTAAAGATGTTCGTTATAGAGTGTATATGGTTGTTGTTGTAGGTGAAAGTTGCATAATCTTTTTTGTCTTTGATGGTTCTAGTTAATTTAGTTTTTGATTGGTTTTTTAGTTTGCTGATGATCTGGTTTATCATTTCTCTTTTATATCCATTCTGTTTAGCTATTTCGTGAATTAGGTTCAATTCTTTGTTTAGATCTTTTTTCGTGAGTGGAATGTTGTATGCTCTGTATATCATGCTATAGTATGCGGCTTTCTTGTGAGTATGTGGGTGGGTAGAATCTATTTTTATTATGTTCGATGTGTGGGTAGGTTTCCTGTATATGCTGTATGTTAAATGGTTGTTGTGTCTGGTTATGGATATATCTAAGTAGTGTATAGTGTTGTTGTTTTCGGTTTCCGTTGTGAATTTTATGTGAAGATCTATTTCATTTAGTTGTTCTAGGATTATATTTTCATTGGTATGCCTGTTGTCTATTATAATAAATACATCGTCAAAAAATCTGCACCTAAAAATAATGTTATTCAATTTTTGGATTTCTTGATGTTCGAGGTGGTCTATATATATTTCAGCTATTATACCTGATATTGGTGATCCCATGGGTAATCCTTTTTGGTGGTATATGGTATCATGGAATTTAAAGTAATTGTTGTTGATGGCAAAGTGTAATAGTTTTATAAATTCATCTATTTCTAACTTGCTCAGTTTGCTATGGTTATTGAGATTGGATTCGATGATTGTTATGGCTTTTTGTGTAGATATGTTAGGATACATGTTTGTTATTGATGTATTATGTATTGATAAGGTGGAGACTTTAGACTTTCTTTATATCAGAGTACCAATCAATACGGAAATGAAGCTGATAGACTATGAATATAACCATGTACGGGAACCGTTCTTTATTTTTCTGAATTCAGACACTGAGACTTTTGCGCAGGTTCTATGTCAACACTTGATTTAATTGAAATAGTCACCAAATGTAACCTTTCATATGTGATGTTTTTATAAATTTCCTTTTTGTGTGTCAACTGAAGATGATCCCCAAGGGATTGAAACCGGTAATGACCAATTTACTAGTTTAGAGTAAATAAACTAATGTATTGATAAGGTGGAGACTTTAGACTTTCTTTATATCAGAGTACCAATCAATACGGAAATGAAGCTGATAGACTATGAATATAAATGGCATCGTAATTTTGTTGTACATGTTGCACATGATTGAGAGAGAGGATTAATTCATCGTTCATTTCCGGCGACGACTTAGGGGCGCGATAAATTGATCCAATAAGGAATTTGCGTTTGTTGCACGACACTTCCACCCACAGTGCTTCGGCTGCTGTCTCCAGGTGATGAACTCGAGTTGGATTACATTCTGGCTTGGCTGCAATTAGAACTCCCCCTGCAGAGCGGTGGGATCGGTCATTACGGAACAATATCACCGAGTCAGGGAACACTTCTGAGTCATTAATTTTGCTGGACAACCACGTCTCATTGACACATACGATGGTCGGGTCAAGGCTTTCAAGCGATGCGTAGATATTTTGTAACCGTCCAGGTCGCATAATACTGCGCGCATTGAAGGCAAAAAGTGATATATTTTTATTTACATATGTACATTTGGAATTATTTACTAAGTCACTGGGCGTATCACTGGTAACTGTAAAGAACGAGTCTGATAATAGCGGCATTTCACACTTCCAGCATAACCATGTACGGGAACCGTTCTTTATTTTTCTGAATTCAGACACTGAGACTTTTGCGCAGGTTCTATGGCCTTTTAGCAAGCAATTATTACAGTGAACAAATAATTGGTTCCTCCTACCACTATTTCTGCAAATTGTGCACTGTTGTGGACCCGGGTTTAGTTCGATGTCCCCACTTAGGGCAAGTGCCAAGCACAGTAGTGGCTGATTATCTACAGGCAGTCTGACAACACCGCTCCCGTCCCAACGCCGAGGTTGACCTATGGCTGCCATCCCCAGACTTTCAGCACTGCACCACGTCAAACCGATAAGAGTACATTTTTCACTCACCAGTAGTTTTTCCAATAGAATTATGTTTTCCAGGTATCCAGGAGGGTTATCTGAAGCGATTGTATCACTTTTGGAGTATTGCACTGCACTCTTAACCACCAAAAATATAATAATACTGCGCATAACAGTCAGCGTCACTTCTGCACACGCCGCCGTCTCTATCTTGAGTCTAGTTACTATGGTGTGACAGTTGCCACTAAAATCTTTGTTATTGTTCTGAAGACGATCCTGGTTGCAGGTTCGAATTATGTCAGCATATGATAAGTATTACATGACCTAACATTCCAAAAATGATATATTATGAAACCATTTTCTTCAGTTTTGATTTAGTTAATATATAAGATAGAGGTTCTTCAGTGTGGAATTTACATATTTCACAATTTTATGGCCTCTGTATTGACTAAGCTCATGGAAATAAGTACACCAGGTTGTTGATGTGTCCACCCTGTCAAAATTTATTACAATCAATCATTGATTGTACATTCTTTGAGAAATGGCCTTTCTCAATGGTTACAATTAAAACATTAAATGCTATACATCTTAATCTTAATATTAAATTTTTTATGATATTCACTAAAAGTTGCCGTGTTTGTTCTTGTCTTAATGGTGAAAACTGACTTTAAAAGTTTTTTAAAATAGCACTTTTATTATATGAATGAAGTAAAATCTTGGAATTCGCTAAAAACTGTGGTCTTCATTGCTTTGAGTTGTTAAAAATACTTGTAGTCCAGCTACAATGATAAAACCATCTTCTCCTTCAAATTTTCAGCTATCTGTATCTTATACCATATTTAAAAAGTATGTTGTCTCTTTTTATCTGCATCAGTAGAGCAACCTCATCCTATGATTGATTGATTCATTCATTCATTCATTCATTTATTTATTTATTTATTTATTTATTTATTTATTTATTTATTTATTTATTTATTACCAACAGAGATGTTTCTCAAATTACAGGTGGCTTAGTCACTATACATTAATTATTAAAAATAACAAATATCAGAAAGAACTTAACATCTAAAAATAAAAAAAATATACAACATTATTAAGAAGTAAAGCAGCAAACGGAATTTACAGCACAATAATACTTCTTATAGTTTGAAGTGGACTTACGACCTAAAATACTTAAATTCTTAAAATGAATGAAATAAAGTAGAAATACAGAAACATAAAATAGATTAAGAATTTGTATTGAACCCATGACCTTTGTGCCCTAAGAACATTATACATAAATCGACAATCATTTAAAAGTTGGATTCTTGATAGCATGGATTTGACACGTGACGAGGGGGTGATTACCTTCGGTCCCACGCTCTGGGGTACGTGACGTCAGCCACACGTGTCGACGGCGGAAGAATCTCAAGTCATTTTGTGAACTATTTCAAAGCGCGTGTACATGGCGTGATCCAAGCCAAGTCAAAAAAATATAGTGCCTATCAAAGGAGGTCAATTATCTCACAAATCGAATCCGTATACATTTTAAATGTCCATGAACACTACCGCCAGAAATGTAGCAAGCATGTAGTCACTTTCAAAACTCTTGAAATTACAGTTTAGGTAAGTCAGTAAATTTATAGAAATTTTCTTGGCGGCAAAGGGAGATATCCGAAGAGAGGGGGTAACTGCTATAAATATGAAGGGACGCCATGACGAAGTCTCCTTCTCCGGCATTTGTGATACAAAGCGGACGAAAAATTGTTGAGCTGCTCTGCGAAATCAAACCAACGAAAGTAGACTGAGTTCAACGGCAGATTTTAGCCATTATGGCTAGGTCTTGACTCCATGAGGAGATAGTTTTCTTGAGTGAAATAATTGTACCAGATAGGACGGTCAAGGTACTGAATAAATTGTAATGTGATTAAGTAATTCGTGTGCGGAAATAATTATAGTCCATCGTGTGCGCTCAGCAAACAAGTGAAGGGTATTTCTTTTTTTAATGCTTTATTCCAGGAAACCTGAAGAAATATAAAAATGGTTTGTAAAGCCATGAATGTAAAAATGGCCAAATAAAATGCCAGGGTCGCAGGTGAGCCCTATGACGAACAATGGTGTGACTACATGAGGTAGGTGACTTTCCATCTTACTACCTCTTATATCTTGTCTCATGATCTCTAAAAGTGTATTTGAATGGGGATATACTACGCAGTGGTCACCCCTACTAAGTTTTGTAAATGTGAGAATACGACTAAAAGAGTCATTTATTTTATTTTCCACGTGGATAAATTCTTGAAGTCTTGCGAGTGCCGTATAATGTTGTAAAAAGTTATTGAATAGGGTTTCGAAGTGATATCACGTCCAATGTAGATCGTCATCCGTGTGAGTGTACTGCCTATATTTTGTGATGCCAAATTAAGATGTTCAGTCGACGTAAAATTTTTCTGTCTGCAATTTGACGTTAATAATGTAGGACTCCATGGTTACTCATTTTCAATCGAGTGGAAGCGCGCTGTTGGGTGAGAATCTAGGGTGATGAATTTGGTCATGGAGAGAAACGTTTTTCTAGGCCCATTTTAATCTGTGTCTGACTGACAATAAAAGATCTAGTAGAATGTTTCAGTCATTTTCTCGTAAAATCAAGTTATTAAATACGATATCCTTTATGCGAAGTTATTCATGATTAATGCATTGTGCGATATTAGACGTCGAGATTTCTAGTGAGGATTTTATTCCAGTTCTTTGTCGATGATAATTGTGGAGCTGGGAAACAGAGGTTAGTTTTGTTGATATGAGATTTGTGAATCAGGTTGGACCTGTCATTGAAGCCGGGACACGGAAGCCCGAGGAATGTTTTATATGAGTTGAGATGAGATGTGCGAATCAGGTTAGAGTCCTGTCATTGAAGCCGGGACACGATAGCCCGAGGAATATTTTATAATGTTGGGAATGGAAAGAAATTCATAGAAATCCATAGCGGTATTAATTGGCGACGCGTATAATTAGTGTGGGCATCTTGAAGCATAATCTGTGCATTTTGTTGGATAGAATATCGTATTTGTTTAATTATGTCGGCAGAGTTTAAAAGATGAGCATTTTGAGAAGCCAGTCAACTGGAATAAACCAGGTGTTTCATGTTACTGCCAAGCGAACTTGGGGACGAGAGGCCTCAGCTGTGATAACGGGACAGGCGTGGAATTGAGATTGTACTGTATTCTTGGCCGGGGAAAACGTTAAAATGCTGGATTTAGTTGAAATTCATAGCCGGTAATGATCTGAGTATTGTGAAATACTGTAAAATTTGTTTAATTGGGGACGTAATGAACATTTGAAATCACGAACTTTGAGTATAAGGAACAGAGTAACCAAATTCAGGGTTGTCCAAAATATAGAGCGATGGTTGTGATGATCGGTTTGTCTGTGAGGGGTGTGCAAAATTCATAAATGGTATGACGAGAGATGACATCGTAATTATATGGCGAGTTGTTTCATTTGTACGTAGATTATTAGGATATCCAAGTGTTAATAACGGTTAGGACTAGATTAGATTTTAAAAGTGTTAGATCAGGAGACAAGATATATAACTGGACATGAATTATGTAACAATTCTTTTCCAGCCAGATAAACATCACAAGATTGAATTTACATCACAGCTGCGTAGGAATTTGTGCAGAAACCAGAGTCCGCGGAGATAAAATTTGTTGTTCGTTAACATTTCGTCAAATCATTTAAATTTATTAAATTATTAAATCCAGTGAAACCGCATTTGAAATAACTTTAATCAAGCGAATAACTTGGAGATGCATTCTGGAAATTTTAGTTTGTTTTTTTCTGGGGGAATATTTAAATATAAAGTAACGATTAAGGGGACATATCCGAAGGAAATGGATTTTACTGCCACAAAGTTTGTGAGCATTGCTATTGTTGTAATTATTGAACTTTGATTGATTGAGCAGTGAATGTGCTGGGGATAGTAAAGTGGAAACTTTGGTCATCAACCGATGTAACTTAATTGTGTTTAGCCTTCAGCCTAGAAACTTGGATGGTCAGGGGGTCATCAACCTCAGTGACTTAGATTAGGGCCATATGCCATTGTAGCATCATTTCCTTGCGGTCATCATGCACAATGACTTTAAAGTAACTTAGAAGATTAGATGTCGGTCCATGACATAGACGTAGGTCACATCGATTCAATTAAGGGTCCATGCCGTAGAACCACTGTGTGGCACACACCAATTGGACTGCCTTAATTATACCCAGAGTCCAGAGTTCGTGGTACGAGGGCTGGACCATAACGAATCACTATGATGGTATATGTGGTCTCACATGGAAGCCGAATTTAAGGATTTCCAGACTTTCCTTTCTTAAATGATTAATAATTGAGACAATGGTTTCTAGTAAGAATGCCCGTCAGGCAGTTACGTTAAAGTCTCACACCAGTGTTCTGACCTTTATGTAAATGATTGTGGTGTCCAGTGGACACAATTGACTTCTATGACACTGTTGACATATCAGATTGCTTCAGAATTTTCCTGAATAAATAGGAATCTTTTAAATAGACCTTTCATTCCAGTAGATAGATTAGAATTACTGAACCCTACCTTTACCTCAGCAAGTGACGAAGAACCCGATACGACCCAAGAGACAGATCTCATGAACTTTGCTGATAGGTAAGAAAGGTAGGTATCCCTCAATATGGACCAAAGGGTTCAGTATCTACAAAAGAAATAACTATAATCTTAAACTGACACCAGTTAAAGCAACTGACATATAAAGAGAAAATCATGGAAAGTAAGGCATGAAATATATATGTTTGGTAACAGATGAGTTCTGGCAATCAGCATGAACAGCACATTAAATCTTAAGTACAAATCGATGCTAGTAATGACAATTTGCTTGCAGTTTTCCCTACATTTTGTTAATTTAGATTTAAATTAAATAAATTTAAATTAAATAAAGCACTAAAATGAAACACAAACTAACCAAGAAATAAGTATAAATATAGTACATATATACACCTATAGGGTATACCTTCAGAAATAGTGCTTTAACTGAACTCAAAAGTGCCCAGCATGGTGCGATCATTACTTTAACTGTGTGCTTTCTTCAATAATTGTAACTAACAGCAAAGTCTAAATCAAGATCTGGAAATTTATGAAGTGTGATGTTATATGTAGTGCACATTCTGAACAGTGATGAGCTTCTACAAAATACTGTTTTAGAAATTGGAAGAAGCAAGAGATGTCTGTATTTTAAACTTCCTTTCAGGGTATTGAATGAGAATTGTTGTAGAAAGTAGCTGTTATCTACCACATTATTGATAACTCTATGGAGGTATTTTTGATAATTTATTACACGTCTATTCAATAATAAAGCGAAGTTAAATTCTTTCAGGAGATCTTTATAGTGAATTATGCTGCTACGGACAAACCTGTTATATTTTTTAAAGTAAAGATAACGTAACAAACGTTTTTGAACTTTCTCCACATGGTTTTGATAAAATTTATTTAAGGGATAATAAATTATTGATAGATACTCAAGTTTGGACCTAACAAGTGTATTGAACAAAAGTTTGAGGGCTTGGATTATTATTCAGGTTTCTGGTGCATTGAATTCTGAAGCCCAGTTTTTTAGGCATCATTAATTTTGTCATAAATGTGTGGGTTAAACAACAAATTGTTCATGATGCATACTCCTATATCATTAATTTAAATAACCTGCATCAGTAATTCATTGTTGATAGAGTACTTTAGGGGATTTGCCATGTGTAATTTTTAAGAAGCAACATTTCTTTATATTGAAATATAAATTATTTTCTATACTCCATTCATATAATGGATGTAAGTCACTTTGTAGTTTCTCTATGTCTCCATCACATTTTATTTCTTTATAAAGCTTTGGGAGATCGTTGATATAAATGTTAAACAGCAATGGGCCCAAGTTTCTACCCTCTGGAACACCAGAATTTACAGAAAGAATATCTAAATTACAATTGTGATATACTACGTACTGTTTTCTGTCGCTAAGGTAGGATGAAATCAGTTTTAGTAATGGCGAAATCATTCCATATTCAGAGAGCTTTTTCAATAAAATGTCATGATCAATTTTGATGTAGATGTTGATTCCCATAGGGAACCTAAAATATTTGTCCATTGCACTAGCCTTGCGTCTTGGGTGGTGTGCTAAGTCCCAACTGACGAGCCTAACTTAGCACACGAGGGCGAAACGCAGGCAACCAAGAATGAGTTAGCTGGAAAATTTATAATATCCAATAACGGACCATTATATTGGTATTATGATCAATTTTGTCAAAGGCTTTTGAAATATCCAAGTAAATTACATCAATATTTTCTTGCCTATGTAGCACATTAAAAGAATACTGCATAAAATTAATGAGATTGCTTATTGCCGATCTACCGGGCATAAAGTCATGCTGATATTTACTTATTGCCCTCGTTACATGAGCAAAAATGCGACAATATAAAATCTGTTGTAGAATTTTGCACGGAGCGCATAGAATCCTGACAGGTCAATAATTCTCAATCATCTTATTGTCACCAGATTTAAAAATAGGACAAACTCTCGATATTTTTGAGGCTTTGGGAAATGTGTTCTTAAGTATCAAATTATACACTCACGGAAGAGGAATGAGTAACACTTCAGAACATGCGTTTTGGATGTAGGGAGGTATCCCACCAGGGCCACATGATTTTTTGGACTTTAATTTCATAATAGCTGCCTTATATTCACTTGTGGTTATAAATTCTACTCCTAGGGAGTTGTTTACCTGTAATCACGGTGTATCCAGAATAGCATAAGAAGGTGGAGAAGAAGAGTATACAGATATAAAGAATGTTCCAAACCATTGGAAATACTTTGACTATTATCTTACATAATATTATTAGGCTTCATACTCTATAAGAGTAGATCTTTTTGAGTTCACTTATTTTTAATAAAATTCCAGAATGGTTTAGCATCTTTGGTGATGTTTTGAATTTCAGAGAAATAAAAATTGTATGCTTTGTTGATTAAGGTTTTAACTTATTTCCTGAGTTGTTTATATACACACCGAGCAAGTTGGCCATGTGGTTAGGAGCACGCAGCTGTGAGCTCACATCCAGTAGATAGTGGGTTCAGACTTCACTGTCGGCAGCCCTGAAGATGGTTTTCCGTGGTCTCCCATTTCCAGACCAGACAAATGCTGGGGCTGTACCTTAATTAAGGCCATGGTAGCTTCCTTCCCATTCCTAGGTCTTTCCTGTCCCATCGTCGCCTTAAGACCTATCTTTGTCGGTACGACGTAAAACAACTAGCAAGTTTATATACATGTTTACCATGATCAGAATATGTTGGACATCTCCTATGCAATTCTTTCAAGTTAATATTATGGATTATTTGCAAAGTAAACCAAACTGGATATTTAGTTCTCAAATAAAATGGTTCTTTGGGGACCATGGCTTCAAATAGAGAATTTACTTTTACATAAAAATGTTCTATTGCTTCATCTACATCTTCAATTTTTCCCAACTCAGACCAGTCCATTTCTCGAAACATGTTATATGTACCAAGATAATATGCTTTCTGAAAATCATATGCTATAGTATGAATTTGTTTTATTCAATCACATTCATCTTTTGGTTCTAGAGAATTGTTAGTCCAGGGTGGTGTGCATCTTCTGGGACTAATGGCTATTGCTCTCTGCTCACAGTTACACCACTTACATTAGTTAAAAGGAGCAAGAGTTCTGTCATTAACATTCAAAACATTATTGAGAGATTTCAGTTGATACACAGACATAAAATTAGCTAGGGACTTGTGTGCAATTCCATCAATTGACATATCATAATCTGAAGTAACTATTAATGGAAGGTTGAAATAGTGTACAAGTATGATGTATGTATGTTGGGTAGTCAGCCTGAAGGCTGGTTGGATCCTCATCAGGTCCACCATTAGCTGTCATAGATGGCTTAGGTGTCACCAAAGTGGCATACTGGGGAAATGAGGAGCGAGGTAGTTTCCCGTTGCTTTCCTCACTGAGCCACAAGTTGCTATTGCATATCAGTCTACCAAGCCCACTCAAATGCATGCACCAACCGATCCTATGAGCGACATTTTCACACCTTTCATAGCAGGGACTGGCTACAACAACTATGATATCCTGGCATGAAAGTTCTTCTTTAGTCTCAAATAAATTATAAAATGTTAAGTATGTTTCTAGATCACTGGCAGGTAGAAAGTATACAGACAAAAAGTAATATGTATGATTATAAAACACTATTTTAACGTATACTGCCTCAATATCCTTAAATTTTAAATCTAGTTGGTGTGACATAATCTCCTGATTGACAGCAATAAGTACCCCTCCACCCCTCTTGGTACCCAATCTATCTCTATGATATATACTATATCTATTTTCTAAGAGTTCCCCATTGCTGACATCACTACTTAATCATGTCTTGGATATTAACAACACACCAAGTTCTGAATTAGTAGTATTTACGTAAAATTCATTTAGTTTGGTATTGAGTCCTCTCACATTCTGATAATAAATAGAAATTATATTAGAATCCATTATGAGTTTGAAAGGTAAGTCATTTTAGTTTAAATTGCTGACATCTTCAAGTGTTTTTAGGTTATACACATACTGGTCCTCTTCCTTTTTCGAAGCTTTATGTTGCCTGAAGAATCAACCCACAAATATGCATAGTTGTTCTCATTCTTCATTCTGCGCCTATGCACAAGAATCTTCTTACAATAAGGAGTTAAGTTCTGGTTAATGTAGATTATTCCATTACTTGGAAAACCAAGCTAGGATGCGTTCAGATTCCTCTCCACTTTACATCTTTGAATAAAGTTTCCTTCATCTGTTCTCAGCACAAACTTCATAATGATTCTTACTGAAGACTGATGGGTTTGTTTCTCTAATCTGTGGCAGGTGTCGATCATTTTGTTGTTCACTTCAATAGCGAATGCTCAAACTAACACCATCACTAATTCCAGCGTGTCTTCAGTTTTCATTTCAGCAACTCCATGAATTTTGATGGAATTCCTCCTACCATACATACATACATACATACATACATTATCATTATAGACTGTCATGCCTTTCAGCGTACAGTCTGCAAGCCTCTGAGAATGTACTCAATGTCGCCACAATCCTCGATTTGCAACTAGTGTTGTGGCCTCATTTAGTTCTATACCTCTTATCTGTATATCGTTAGAAACCGAGTCTAACCATCGTCATCTTGGTCTCCCTCTACTTCTCTTACCCTCCATAGCAGAGCCCATTATTCTCCTAGGTAACCTATCCTCCTCCATTTGCCTCACATGGCCCCACCACCGAAGCCGGTTTATGCGTACAGCTTCATCCATCCAGTTCATTCCTAAATTAGCCTTTATCTCCTCATTCCGAGTACCCTCCTGCCATTGTTCCCACCTGTTTGTATACCAACAATCATTCTTGCTACTTTCATGTCTGTTACTTCTAACTTATGGATAAGATATCCTGAGTCCACCCAGCTTTCGCTCCCGTAAAGCAAAGTTGGTCTGAAAACAGACCGATATACAGATAGTTTCATCTGGGAGCTGACTTCCTTCTTACAGAATACTGTTGATCGCAACTGCGAGCTCACTGCATTCAATCAATCAATCAATCAATCAATCAATACTCATCTGCATTTAGGGCAGTCGCCCAGGTGGCAGATTCCCTATCTGTTGCTTTCCTAGCCTTTTCCTAAATGATTTCAAAGAAATTGGAAATTTATTGAACATTTCCCTTGGTAAGTTATTCCAATCCCTAACTCCCCTTCCTATAAATGAACATTTGCCCCAGTTTGTCCTCTTGAATTCCAACTTTATCTTCATATTGTGATCTTTCCTACTTTTATAGATGCCATTCAAACCTATTCGTCTACTAATGTCATTCCACGCCATCTCTCCGCTGACAGCTCGGAACATACCACTTAGTCGAGCAGCTCTTCTTCTTTCTCTCAATTCTTCCCAACCCAAACATTGCAACATTTTTGTAACGCTACTCTTTTGTCGGAAATCACCCAGAACAAATCGAGCTGCTTTTCTTTGGATTTTTTCCAGTTCTTGAATCAGGTAATCCTGGTGAGGGTCCCATACACTGGAACCATACTCTAGTTGGGGTCTTACCAGAGACTTATATGCACTCTCCTTTACATCCTTACTACAACTCCTAAACACCCTCATAACCATGTGCAGAGATTGGTACCCTTTATTTACAATCCCATTTATGTGATTACCCCAGTGAAGATCTTTCCTTATATTAACACCTAGATACTTACAATGATCCCCAAAAGGAACTTTCACCCCATCAACGCAGTAATTAAAACTGAGAGGACGTTTCCTATTTGTAAAACTCACAACCTGACTTTTAGCCCCGTTTATCAACATACCATTGCCTGCTGTCCATCTCACAATATTTTCGAGGTCACGTTGCAGTTGCTCACAATCTTGTAACTTATTTATCACTCTATAGAGAATAACATCATCCGCAGAAGCCTTACCTCCGATCCCACACCTTTACTCATATCATTTATATATATAAGAAAACATAAAGGTCCGATAACACTGCCATGAGGAACTCCCCTCTCAACTATTACAGGGTCAGACAAAGCTTCACCTACTCTAACTCTCTGAGATCTATTTTCTAGAAATATAGCAACCCATTCAGTCACTCTTTTGTCTAGTCCAATTGCACTCATTTTTGCCAGTAGTCTCCCATGATCCACCCTATCAAATGCTTTAGACATGTCAATCGCGATACAGTCCATTTGACCTCCAGAATCCAAGATATCTGCTATATTTTGCTGGAATCCTACAAGTTGAGCTTCAGTGGAATAACCTTTTCTAAAACCGAATTTCCTTCTATCGAACCAGTTATTAATTTCACAAACATGTCTAATATAATCAGAAAGAATGCCTTCCCAAAGCTTACATACAATGCATGTCAAACTTACTGGCCTGTAATTTTCAGCTTTATGTCTATCACCCTTTCCTTTATACACAGGGGCTACTATAGCAACTCTCCATTCATCTGGTATAGCTCCTTCAGCCAAACAATAATCAAATAAGTACTTCAGATATGGTACTATATCCCAACCCATTGTCTTTAGTATATCCCCAGAAATCTGATCAATTCCAGCCGCTTTTCTAGTTTTCAACTTTTGTATCTTATTGTAAATGTCATTGTTATCATACGTAAATTTTATTACTTCTTTGGCCTTAGTCTCTTCCTCTATCTCGACATTATCCTTGTAACCAACAATCTTTACATACTGCTGACTGAATACTTCTGCCTTTTGAAGATCCTCACATACACACTCCCCTTGTTCATTAATTATTCCTGGAATGTCCTTCTTGGAACCTGTTTCTGCCTTAAAATACCTATACATACCCTTCCATTTTTCACTAAAATTTGTATGACTGCCAATTATGCTTGCCATCATGTTATCCTTAGCTGCCTTCTTTGCTAGATTCAATTTTCTAGTAAGTTCCTTAAATTTCTCCTTACTTCCACAGCCATTTCTAACTCTATTTCTTTCCAGTCTGCACTTCCTTCTTAGTCTCTTTATTTCTCTATTATAATAAGGTGGGTCTTTACCATTCCTTACCACCCTTAAAGGTACAACATGTTTTCGCATTCCTCAACAATTTCTTTAAACCCATCCCAGAGTCTGTTTACATTTTTATTTACCATTTTCCACCGATCATAGTTACTTTTTAGAAACTGAATCATACCTGCTTTATCAGCCATATGGTACTGCCTAACAGTCCTACTTTTAAGACTTTCCTTTCTATCACATTTATTTTTAACTACCACAAAAACAGCTTCATGATCACTAATACCATCTATTACTTCAGTTTCCCTATAGAGCTCATCTGGTTTTATCAGCACCACATCCAAAATATTTTTCCCTCTGGTTGGTTCCATCACTTTCTGAATCAGCTGTCCTTCCCATATTAACTTATTTGCCATTTGTTGGTCATGCTTCCTGTCGTTCGCATTTCCTTCCCAATTGACATCTGGCAAATTCAGATCTCCCGCTACAATCACATTTCTTTCCATGTCGTTTCCCACATAGCTGACTATCCTATCAAATAATTCCGAATCCGCATCAGTGCTACCCTTTCCCGATCTGTACACTCCAAATATATCAAGTTGCCTATTATCTTTAGAAATGAGCCTTACACCTAGAATTTCATGTGTCTCATCTTTAACTTTTTCGTAGCTTACAAATTCTTCTTTCACCAGAATGAAAACTCCCCCTCCCACCTTTCCTATCCTATCTCTATGATACACACTCCAGTGCCGTGAGAAAATTTCTGCATCCATTATATCATTTCTCAGCCATGATTCAACTCCTATTACAATATCTGGTAAATATATATCTATTAAATTACTTAATTCTATTCCTTTCTTTACAATACTTCTACAGTTCAACACTAACAATTTTATGTCATCCCTACTTGATTTCCAGTTCCCTGTTCCCTTATCACCGCTCCCTAGTCCATCCCGTTTCCCTGAATGTACCTCCCTATTACCCTTCCAAACAAATTTCCTAACTTATACGTACCACTGCGGTTTAAATGAAGGCCATCCGAGCGCAGATCCCTTTCTCCTACCCACCCATTAGGATCTAGAAATTTCACTCCCAGTTTCCCACATACCCACTCCATAGTCTCATTTAAATTCCCAATCACCCTCCAGTCAGTATCCCTCCTACACAGTATTCCACTAATAACAATCTCCGCTTTCTTAAACTTCACCCGTGCTGCATTTACCAGATCCCACACATCTCCAACTATGTTGGTACTTATATCAGCTTGCCTTACGTTGTTGGTACCAACGTGAAACACTACCACCTTCTCCTTCCCCCCCTCCCTCTCTTCTACTTTCCTCAACATCTGCCTCAACCTAATTCCTGGATAACATTCTACCCTGGTTCCCTTTCCTCCACACACTTTCCCCACGTGTCTAACGATGGAATCCCCCATGACCAGAGCCTCAACCCTACCCACCTCATTTGATCCCCTCCCCTCCTGGTCAGCCCTATCTTTCCTGATAGCTGCAGAAGCTACTTCCTCCTCCCTTTTCTCCTTCCCATGACCCTGTTCCACCTGTCTTTTCCTATCCTCTACTCTACATTTCCCTTTCCTACCTTTTCCCTTCCTCCTACTTCCACGCATCTCAGCAACAGTTCCCTGTCCCTCATCTTCCCTCTGTTGTTCTACCTGGAGTGACTCGTACCGATTTCGCACAGACACCTGTCCTGAATTCTGATCCTGAATAGAGCCCTTGGCCTGCAATCTCCTTCCCCTTAGAACATTAGACCACCTGTCTTCTACAACTCCTCCCTTTCCTTCCCCTCCCTCTTGTACACCTACTGTAACCTGTACATTGTTTGACGGAGTCCTATCTTCCTTCCCGTCTTCTGTGAGAATCCTAATTATCTCCCTCTAACTTTCCAACTCCTCCCTCATACCCCTCAATGCCTCACCACACCCACAATAAGTACACTCGCGCTCCTTAGCCATTCTTTACGGGGGAAAAATTTTAAATTAAGAAAATCAAATAACTTATTTGCAAAAAAATAAATGAACGGAGGGATATATTGTCTGGGATAGTACACAACAATAAGGTAATTAATATACGACTACACTACAATACTACTTAGTCGTGCTCTATTATTTTAAAATTTTTTTTTTTTTATCCTACAACCCCTAACAGGATAAAAGCTGCTGTTAATTACTGAATATCGAAAGTAATACACAAGAACTACACAATTCCATACTGCAATTAAGCCTATCCTAATTTCAACAATATTTTAGTAAGTGTTTCTACGGATACCTCTACCACACCAGTATTACACAAATATTTTACAATAATAAAATAAGCACACTAAATTCTAATATGATATTACTCGTATACTACTGTACAGTACACTACAGTAATTTTTAAACTACTTTCAGACGTATCCTGATTACGATACCGGTACCGTACCGTGTGTCACTACTAAGCGCAACAGAAATGAAATTTGCAAGAACTACTGTACTCAAAGATTACCAACGAAGCTAAATGCTTAGACAAATTATTATTAGTATTACGGTCTAATAGATATACACGAAAGATACGGCACTATCTAAATGTACTGTATCTATACTACAATGTATCTACACTACACTACACTACACTGCGTTTGGTTAAATGCTTAAGTATCAAGGGGATTGCCGTACACGAAGAAAAACACGAATATAACTGGCAAGATACTATCTAATATATTATACCTTATCTTCACTACAATTCTACTGAAATGTGGTTATGTGGTTATGTGATTATTACAGCTGGTGGATTACTATTACTTTCCCTACTCCACGGGACGGAGAAAAAAAAAGTGTCCTTAATTAGGCCTACTGAAAAATACGAGGTTGTCTACAATAATTTCTCAAATATTCCTATCAAAACTACTGCTACTACTACTACTCCAGGGACTTGAACTGCAATTACTGGGATATATGAACTTTATTATTATTAGCTAACCGCTCATAAATACTGAAAGATCGAGGGAGCGAAATATAAATTACGGATACTAACTACCTACTCAGAAGTACAAATGAATGGAATACAAGGTCAGCTGATTTTTATTTATATTTACTTGACTACACTACATTAACTTTACGACACCTTGATTCAATCTCACTTACTATATTACCATCCTGGGAGAACACACAACCTAAATACTTGAAATTATCGACCTGTTCTAGCTTTGTATCACCAATCTGACATTCCATTCTGTTGAATTTCTTACCTACTGACATCAATTTAGTCTTCGAGAGGCTAATTTTCATATCATACTCATTGCACCTATTTTCAAGTTCCAAGATATTAGACTGCAGGCTTTCAGCACAGTCTGCCATTAAGACCAAGTCGTCAGCATAGGCCAAGCTGCTTACTACATTTCCACCTAACTGAATCCTTCCCTGCCATTTTATACCTTTCTGCAGATGATCTATGTAAACTACGAACAGCAAAGGTGAAAGATTACAGCCTTGTCTAACTCCTGTAAGTACCCTGAACCAAGAACTCATTCTACCATCAATTCTCACTGAAGCCCAATTGTCAACATAAATGCGTTTGATTGATTTTAATAATCTATCTTTAATTCCATAGTCCCCCAGTATGGCGAACATCGTTTCCCTCGGTACCCTGTCATATGCTTTCTCTAGATCCATGAAACATAAACACAACTGCCTATTCCTCTCGTAGCATTTTTCAATTACCTGGCGCATACTGAAAATCTGATCCTGACAGCTTCTCTATGGCCTGAAACCACACTGGTTTTCATCCAACTTCCTCTCAACGACTGATTGCACCCTCCCTTCCAAGATGCCAGTGAATACTTTGCCTGGTTTACTAATCAATGAGATACCTCGATAGTTGTTGCAATCCTTCCTGTTCCCTTGCTTATAGATAGGTGCAATTACTGCTTTTGTCCAATCTGAAGGTACCTTACCAACACTCCATGCTAATTTTACTACTCTGTGAAGCCATTTCATCCCTGCCTTCCCACTATACTTCACCATTTCAGGTCTAATTTCATCTCTTCCTGCTGCCTTATGACAATGGAGTTTATTTACTATCCTTTCCACTTCCTCAAGCATAATTTCACCAACATCATTTTCCTCCTCCCCATGAGCTTGGCCGTTTGCAACACCACCATGATGATTTCCTTTTACATTGAGAAGATGTTCAAAATATTCCCTCCACCTCTCCAGTGATTCCGTGGGATCTATTATGAGTTCACCTGAATTACTCAAAACACTGTTCATTTCCTTTTTCAGTAGTATAACAGGAGAGTTCTGCCGCCGCCTCCTCCTCCGGGCTCCCAGGGGCCCCTCCGCCTCCCGCGGGAAATTTGAATTTTGGCGCGAGATTTGAATTTGTAAACAAAGCCACATGCTTTTTGACAGCTGTCATCGACAACAACGCATCGCTAACCTCACTGCTGCCATCTTGACGGGCCTAAACCTCAGTGGTACCAACTTAACCTAACTAGCGCGAGGTAAACAAATCCACGTGTTTTTTGACAGCCACGTGCTTTTTGACAGACAACAACGCATTGCTAACCTCACTGCTGCCATCTTGACGGGCCTAAACCTCAGTAGTACCAACTTAACCTCACAAGCGCGAGATTTGAATTTGTAAACAAATCCACTTGTTTTTGACAGCCACGTGCTTCTTGACAGACAACAACGTATCGCTAACCTCAGTGCAGCCATCTTGACAGACCTAAACCTTAGTGGTACCAACTTAACCTCACTAGCGCGAGATAAACAAATCCACGTGTTTTTTGACAGCCACGTGCTTTTTTGACAGCTGTCATCCACCATCTTTAAACTACAGAGCACCGTGCTGCCCTCTTTATCGCAGTAGCTGCAAATTTGTCACCTGTCATCGGCAGTGCTGCCATCTTGGCGGGCCTAAACCTTAGTGCTTCCAACTTAACCTCACTAGCGCGAGATAAACAAATCCACGTGCTTTTTTGACAGCTGTCATCTGCCATCTTTAATCCATAGAGCACAGTGCTGCCCTCTTTAGCTACTTACCTTTGAAATGTGGTGGCGGGTAATTTTTACGTCACAGCTGTCATCTGCCATCTTGCATCGCAAACCTCAATGCTGCACTCTTTAGCTAGATACCTTTGAAATGTAGTGGCGGCAATTTGAAAAAAATTCTTTATGCTCTTGTTTGGAAACAAACCTATGCACTTTTTTTGACAGCTATCATCCGCCATCTTTAATCCAGAGAGCACCGTGCTGCCCTCTTTAGCTACTTACCTTTGAAATGTGGTACGTCACAGCTGTCATCCGCCATCTTGCATCGCAAACCTCAATGCTGCACTCTTTAGCTAGATACCTTTGAAATGTAGTGGCGGCAATTTGAAAAAAAAATCTTTATGCTCTTGTTTGGAAACAAACCTGTGCGCTTTTTCTTGACAGCTATCATCCGTCATTTTTAATCCAGAGAGCACCGTGCTGCCCTCTTTATCTACTTACCTTTGAAATGTGGTGGTGGTAAATTCTACGCGCTCTTGGTTGGAAACAAACCCATGTGCTTTTCTGACAGCTGTCAACCGCCATCTTTAATCCAGAGAGCGCCGTGCTGCCCTCTTTGTGCCGGTGGCAAATTCCACGTGCTCTTGTTTGGAAACAAAATCACGTGCTTTTTGACAGCTGGCATCCGCCATCTTGCATCACAAACCTCAGTGCTGTACTCTTTAGCTAGATACCTTTGAAATGTGGTGGCGGCAATTTGAAAAATTCTATGTGCTCTTGTTTGGAAACAAAGCCACGTGCTTTTTTGACAGCTGTCATCCGCCATCTTTAATCAATAGAGCACTGTGCTGCTATCATGCGGGTAATTTCGTCAGCTGTCATCCGCCATCTTTACTCCACAGAGCACCGTGCTGCTCTCTGTAGTAGCGGGCAATTTGAAAAGTTCTGTTAGCTGTCATCCGCCATCTTTAATCAAGAGAGCACCGTGCTGCCATCTTTAGCTAGATACCTTTGAAATGTGGTGGCGGCAAATTGAAAAATTCCACGTGCTCTTGTTTGGAAACAAACTCACGCGCTTTTTGTCAGCTGTCATCCGCCATCTTACATCGCAAACCCCAGTGCTACACTCTTTAGGTACATACCTTTGAAATATGGTGGCGGATAATTTAAAAAGAAAAATTCTACAGCAGCCATCTCTCCACGCTAATTGCACAAGATGGTGGCTATACATGACTCCTTAAAGGTGCTTATGCAAGATGGTCGCTATACAAGGCTCCTTATGAGAGACCCTAGGGATGCTTGCGCAAGATGGTGGTTGCTCTTATGAGGCGGCTTAAGGGTCCTTGCACAAGATGGATAGAGATGCCCCTAAGGATGCTTGCGCAAAATGGCGGACGCAAGATGGCGGCTATACACGACTCCTTATGAGACGCTTTAAGGGTGATTGCGCAAGATGGCTGCCGCTCGTAGCTTAGAGGCTAACGTGTCGTGCTAGTTCGATTCATTAAATTTGGGGCTTAAATGCAAAATGTTAAATATCTCGAAAACGGTGCACCGTAGAGCAAACCGGACAAAATTGTTCTGCCTAATACGTAGTTTCGCAGTATGAGGAACAAGAAAAACATAGTCTAATGATGGGATCGACGGTTCGATTCCTACTTAAGCCCTTTGGCATTGGCAGCTATCTAATTCTACAAGATGGTGGCTGCTCTTATGAGGCACAAGATGGCTTGAGACGTCCTAGGGATGCTTACGCAAGATGGCGGACACAAAATGGTGACTATACATAGCTCCTTATGAGACAGCCTAGGGGGTGCTCGCACAAGATGGCGGCTACTCTTATGAAGAAAGCTAGCTTAGAGGCTACTGCGCAAGATAACGGTTGCTGTTATGCATGCGGTGGAGAACAAATTGAAATTCTATGTGCTTAATCAACAGAGCACCCTGCTGCCCTCTTTAGCTGAAATGTGGTGGTGGATAATTTGAAAAATTCTTTTGACAGGTGTCATCTTTAAACAATGGTGACTATACATAGGCTGTTAAGACCTTATCATTCTCCTCCTCCTCCTTCTCTACCTCCTCCGCCTCTTATGCCAAGGCATAGCTTTATATCGAACAAGTTTAAAACTGCATCGCGAAGGCCAGCGTGTGCAGTGATAACATTATTGTACATGTTTAGACTTGCGAAACATAAGAAGAGTGGAATCAAACGCTGTACTCGATACAACATGTGATCAGAACATTGATTGATGTGTTCAGAACACAAAATAAGTGATCAAGACTAGAATCGAACACTGTACTCGATACAACATGTCAGGGGATACCCTTGTTCTAAGAAGATCAGATTGAAACATAACAAGACTAGAATCGAACACTGTACTCGATGTCGTTAACTTCAACATGTGATTAAAACATTGTTTGGTGTGTTCAGAACACTACATAAGTAGAATCGAACGTTGTACTTAATACAACATGTTAGGGGATACCTTTGTTCTAAGAAGATCAGATTGAAACATAACAAGACTAGAATCGAACACTGTACTCGATGTCGTTAACTTCAACATGTGATTAAAACATTGTTTGGTGTGTTCAGAACACTACATAAGTAGAATCGAACGTTGTACTTAATACAACATGTTAGGGGATACCTTTGTTCTAAGAAGATCAAATTGAAACATAACAAGACTAGAATCGAACACTGCACTCTATGTCGTTAACCTTAACATGTGGTTCAGAACATTGATTGATGTGTTCAGATCACTAAACAACTAGAATCGAACACTGTTCTCGATGTTGTTAACTTCAACATGTGATTAGAAACATTGTCTGATGTGTTCAGATCACTAAACAACTAGAATTGAACACTGTACTCAATACAACACGTCAGGGGATACCTTTGTTCTAAGAAGATCAAATTGAAACATAACAAGACTAGAATCGAACACTGCACTCGATACAACATGTGATCAGAACATTGATTGATGTGTTCAGATCACTAAACAAGTAGAACCGAACACTGTACAACATGTCAGGGGATACCTTTGTTCTAAGAAAATTAGATTGAAACATAACAAGACTAGAATCGAACACTACACTCGATGTCGTTAACCTTAACATGTGATCCCATACAACATGTTAGGGGGATACCTTTGTTCTAAGAAAATTAGATTGAAACATGACAAGACTAGAATCGAACACTGCACTCGATACAACATGTGATCAGAACATTGATTGATGTGTTCAGATCACTAAACAACTAGAATTGAACACTGTACTCAATACAACACGTCAGTGATACCTTTGTTCTAAGAAAATTAGATTGAAACATAACAAGACTAGAATCGAACACTGCACTCGATACAACATGTGATCAGAACATTGATTGATGTGTTCAGATCACTAAACAAGTAGAACCGAACACTGTACAACATGTCAGGGGATACCTTTGTTCTAAGAAAATTAGATTGAAACATAACAAGACTAGAATCGAACACTACACTCGATGTCGTTAACCTTAACATGTGATCCGATACAACATGTTAGGGGGATACCTTTGTTCTGAGAACATTAGATTGAAACATAGCAAGACTAGAATCGAACACTGTACTCGATACAACATGCGATTAGAACATTGTTTGATGTGTTCAGAGCAAAAGTACAACTTCAATTATTTACCTAGTGTAAAAATCAAAAACACACACTGTGCACATATCGCATAGCTATCTCGCCTATCACTTGCCTAGTACGAAAATCAAAAACACACTGTGCACATATCGCATAGCTAACTCGGCAACACTTCAAATGATTTGCTTAGTGCGAAAATTAAAAAATCTATACCGCGTAGCTAACTCGTTCACCGCACTGCTAAGACGCTTAGTAATAGCAAATACACTGGTATATGTCATACGAAAATCAAGAAAGCACACTGCGTAGCCAACTCGCTCGGTCACACTGCAAATACATTACGATACGTTACTCTTCTTTTTCTCGAAACACACACACACACACACGGATAAGAATGTTGCGAGATACTACATACTTACATGTTTTTTAAAAAAATATGGGGGTGAAAAATCATAAATTATATGTACACATGTTGTCTCCTCCAAGTTGTAAGACGAAATAGACGCAGTACTGCGAGTTTCCGCTATAGCTGGTGAACGGAAGTAGCATGATATCTCAGCAAAAAATACGCGTGAGCTTGCATACACGCAAGTCAGACACAATGATGGATACCGCGATTCAAATCCTGGCAACTTATGCCGTCAGGAAGGGCATCCGGCTAGATCATGTAATTACACGTTATGACGATCGCGCAGGTCCCTCGCCTAGCATTTGCTATTTTTTACGGCTTCCGATAGTAGGAGTTCGAACCCGCTATCTCCCGAACTAGCGAGAATGATTGAGGGTACAAGAGTGTTGATGGTGATTCATTTGTCGGATGGAGGTGATAAGCCTTGTGCAGGCTTCTTCGGTAGGAGCAGGCTATGTTCCGGTACCGGTACATCTAGTTATAAAACCCGCTACAACAGATTTGTCGCGTATACTGCGATTTAAAATCCTAGTCCTTTAACGTCAGGAAGGGTAACCGGTCGTAAAACTATGGTGTATGATGTAAGAGGCGGGGTGTGCAAAAAGCCAGCATTAAGTAAGGGCTGTTGATGGGGACGTTAAACCTTGTGCAGACTCCTTCGAAAATGATTGTGAGTACAAGACGTTGATGGTGATTCATCTGTCGGATGGAGGCAATAAGCTGTGTGCAGGCTTCTTCAGTAGGAGTAGGCTATGTGCCGGTACCGGGACATCTAGTTATAAAATCTGCTACAACAGATTTGTCGTGTATACTGCGATTTAAAATCCTAGTCCTTTAACGTCAGGAAGGGTAACCGGTCGTAAAACTATGGTGTATGATGTAAGAGACTAGATACTAATAGTTTATGCGTCAAGAAGGGCATCTAGCTATTAAACAATAGTTTGTGGTGTGGGACACAAGATACTGCAATTTCAAATCTTGTTTCTCTCATCAAAAATAACACCCAGCTGTAAAATTAATTCTTGCGATTTAAAATCTTAGTTCTCGCGTGAAGAAGGGTATCTAGCAGTAAAACAGATTCTCGCGAGTTAAAATCTTAGTCCTCGCGTCAAGGAGAGTAAATAGCCGTAAAACTATCGTGTATGATGTAAGAGGCTAGATACTGTAATTTAAAATCTTATTTCTTGCATCTCGAAGGGTAACTACTTTTTAAAGCAAATTCTTGCGATTTAAAATCTTAGTTCCTGCACCAAGAAGAGCATCTAGCTGTAAAACCCCGATTCTTGTGTTAAAAAGAGCATCTAGTTGTAAAACAGATTCTTAATCCCCAGTTCTTTGACGTCAGGAAGGGCAACCGACCGTAAAACAATAGTGTATGATGTAAGAGGCTAGATACTGCTATTTAAAATCCTAGAAGGGCATCCAGTTCTAAAACAGATTCTTGTGATTTAAAATCTCGCGTCAGGAAGGGCAACCGGCCGTACCGTAAAACAATAGTGTATGATGTAAGAGGCTAGATACTGCTTTTTAGAATCCTAGAAGGGCATCCAGTTGTAAAACAGATTCTTGTGATTTAAAATCTCGCGTCAGGAAGGGTAACCGGCCGTAAAACAGATTCTTGCGATTTAAAATCTCATGTTAGGAAGGGGGGCACTCGGCTGTAAAATATATTTTTAATCCCGGCCCTGTTACATTAGGAACCACATCTAGCTGTAAAAACAGGAGCTCCAAACATTTACAGTGTTAAGCTGAAAATCACTGATGTATATAATTAAATCAGCTCTATCAATACTATTATATTTAAATCAGATTTGTCAATACTATTTAATACTAATTCATTATTTAATATTATTTAATAGTATTGACAGAGCTTATTTAGATATATAACATTGATTTTCAGTGGAGAATAGATCGAAGTAAATAGCTACCAAACCAAATTAAACCACAATGGAGTTACCAAGTACAGAACAAAACTGGCCAACTGGACACCAGTGGGGTCCTAACTCACAACCTCCCATTTTTTGTTCTCCACTTAGCATATCTTAATAGGTTGAAAGTTGATTTTGATAATTGAATTTCCATTTCCCTCTATCTGATCACATTTATTGCTTTCCAACTGATGTTCCAATACAGTTCCTTGTTATACTGTCCTTATTTCAGTCCAACAACCTTAATCTGAATGGATCTCTTGCCTTCCTTCAATCTTGGCCTCACTTATCCTCTTCATTACCTTCCATTTGACCATGCTACCTTCATCTTCGGTCTGTTTATTTCTCTTGATTCTGTCTGACAGCTTGTCTAGTCTCATTTCTTGCCTCACATCCACGTTTCAAACTCTGCAAATTTCTCTCCAAACTTCGTAAACATTTTATTTCACTGGCCTTGATTTTAATATTGTGTGTTTTCATCCATGTCCAGGTTGCTTACTTTTAATGACATCCATGTTTAGTCCTATGGCCTACATCAGTGTGTTCCCCTAGTTTTACTGTACCTTTTCCTTTTCTTTCTTCTCTAGTCAGAACCATTGTCGTGCTCTTAGTGCTTACTATCAGTCCATGATTACCAATATATTCATTCAACATATTCAGTTAACCTTGAGACTGCATTCTGTTTACTTCTCACAGTTAAATGTCAACAGCAAAAATTAACTTCAGCTTCTGTTTGTATTTATTTTTCCTTGTCTTCTTCACAGTTTCATCCTATTACCATTAGGAATAGTAGTTGTGATGCACACCTCCCCATCTTAGACAAGTTACATTTTCAAATTGTCATTTACAGTATGTTTAAACAAATCTTTTTCTTATGTTCCCTAGTGGTCTTGATTTGCCTGCAACATTATCATCAAACAGTCAAAAAAGTGCACAAGATTTGACCTCAAATGATTATCTGAAGTATTCAGATGAACTTAACTATCCATTTAGACATTTAGAAATAGGTGCCCAAGAAGAACACAAAGTAGTACACAACAAGTTCGCATATCAAACACAACTCAGCCACACCAATAACAATAATATAACATCACTGCACAGCTACAAATGGGAAAGGAACCACTACTTTGAACCCCATGCCACTCATATTTTATGGACGTCACAGGACAACATGATTTGATTTTAACATAAAGCAACAAGATTCAACACACAGCAGAGCTGAATATACATATTTTAGCCTAATTCTATCCACACGCCTGGCACCCTTTTTAAAAATTGGAAAGTGTTTTATTCTATGTTTAAACATGAAAACAAAATCTTTTATACATACAAAGTGACAATTTTACAAGCAAATCATATCACTCAAACTCCAGAAACAGCAACCAAGTGTACAACTATGCAAGGCATGAACGTTCATGTGGATGAAGTGTTCCTATATATATTGTATTTATCTAATATATATTAGTTAGTTTTAAGTAGAGATGTGTTTTATAAACTAATTTTTTAAGACCTAAAGGATATCATTATAGATATACAATTGCATTGTCACTCATAGTGACATACTCACCAGTTCCTGTTTTGACCTGCCCCATTTGGATGTGACCAAATGTTTATTATCATATGGCATTCCCTAGACAATTTAATCTTAATCATAGCTTCATGACATAGATGTGAATGTATTGTTCAGCTGAAGATGACCCTATGTAGGGGGTCGAAACTGGTACTGTAGCATAATAAGTGCAATAAATAAGTATTGAAATCTAATTGCGTAGTTCGTCAATACGGAGATGAAGATTATAGATTACGATTAACTATCCATGTTGCCACTGTGAGAAAGTGTTTATTAGAACATCACATCTGAAGAAACATATGGATGATAATAGATTATTTACATGGCCTCAGAATTTAAGGGACCATACCAAAATTCATTGTGGGAAGAAAGCATTTCAATGTACACACTGAGAGAAATCCTTCCTCCGAGCAGTGAACGTAAGACAACATATGGTTATTCCTATGGGAGATAGAGTAAATAAATGTTCCATATGTTGCAAGATGCGTAGCTATGATTCAGGTTTGAGAAATAACGTGAAAGTTAATGGTGAGAATAGATTGTATTTCTGCAGTACTTGCAAATAGCACTTCCCTTCAAATCAATATTCTAAAGGCTAATGCCTTGTCGATGCAACCACTCTCTTCTTTCATGGGCTGTTCGTTTCAGTTCCATGTAATTGTTACAACCTAACCTCTTCTTAATGTCATCCAAATACTTCATCCTCCCTTTCTTTCCCATCAATTTCCCTTCAAGTATGTTAATGATGAATGTATTGTGTCTGATGACATCTCCAATAAATTTTATTTTCTTGTTTTCCATTTCCTAGGCGAACATTGTGCTGGAATGATGAAGTGAGAGCAGCCTGTAAAAGTAAAAAGAAGGCTTATCAGAAATGGCTCCAAACAAGGGCCGAGGCAGACAGGGATTGCTACGTAGATGAAAGAAACAGAGCAAAATAAATAGTTGTTGAATCCAAAAAGAAGTCATGGGAAGATTTTGGTAATAACCCGGAAAGGCTAGGTCAAGCAGTAGGGAAACCTTTCTGGACAGTAATAAAAAATCTTAGGAAGGGAGGGGAAAAAGGAAATGAATAGTGTTTTGAGTAATTCAGGTGAACTCATAATAGATCCCAGGGAATCACTGGAGAGGTGGAGGGAATATTTTGAACATCTTCTCAATGTAAAAGGAAATCATCATGGTGGTGTTGCAAACAGCCAAGCTCATGGGGAGGAGGAAAATAATGTTGGTGAAATTATGCTTGAGGAAGTGGAAAGGATAGTAAATAAACTCCATTGTTATAAGGCAGCAGGGATAGATGAAATTAGACCTGAAATGGTGAAGTATAGTGGGAAGGCAGGGATGAAATGGCTTCATAGAGTAGTAAAATTAGCGTGGAGTGTTGGTAAGGCACCTTCAGATTGGACAAAAGCAGTAATTGCACGTATCTATAAGCAAGGGAACAGGAAGGATTGCAACAACTATCGAGGTATCTCATTGATTAGTATACCAGGCAAAGTATTCACTGGCATCTTGGAAGGGAGGGTGCGATCAGTCGTGGAGAGGAAGTTGGATGAAAACCAGTGTGGTTTCAGACCACAAAGAAGCTGTCAGGATCAGATTTTCAGTATGCGCCAGGTAATTGAAAATTGCTGCGAGAGGAATAGTTTAGTTTAGTTTAGTTTAGTTTAGTTTAGTAATGTTTTATTTTACCTGGCAAGATTAAGGCCTTCAGGCAGCTGTGTTTATGTTTCATGGATCTAGAGAAAGCATATGACAGGGTACCGAGGGAAAAGATGTTCGCCATACTGGGAGACTATGGAATTAAAGGTAGATTATGAAAATCAATCAAAGGCATTTATGTTGACAATTGGGCTTCAGTGAGAATGGTAGAATGAGTTCTTGGTTCAGGGTACTTACAGGAGTTAGACAAGGCTGTAATCTTTCACCTTTGCTGTTCGTAGTTTACATGGATCATCTGCTGAAAGGTATAAAATGGCAGGGAGGGATTCAGTTAGGTGGAAATGTAGTAAGCAGTTTGGCCTATGCTGACGACTTGGTAGTAATGGCAGACTGTGCCGAAAGCCTGCAGTCTAATATCTTGCAACTTGGAAATAGGTGCAATGAGTATGGTATGAAAATTAGCCTGTCGAAGACTAAATTGATGTCAGTAGGTAAGAAATTCAACAGACTGGAATGTCAGATTGGTGATACAAAGCTAGAACAGGTCGATAATTTCAAGTATTTAGGTTGTGTGTTCTCCCAGGATGGTAATATAGTAAGTGAGATTGAATCAAAGTGTAGTAAAGCTAATGCAGTGAGCTCGCAGTTGCGATCAACAGTATTCTGTAAGAAGGAAGTCAGCTCCCAGACGAAACTATCTTTACATCGGTCTGTTTTCAGACCAACTTTGCTTTACGGGAGCGAAAGCTGGGTGGACTCAGGATATCTTATTCATAAGTTAGAAGTAACAGACATGAAAGTAGCAAGAATGATTGTTGGTACAAACAGGTGGGAACAATGGCAGGAGGGTACTCGGAATCAGGAGATAAAGGCTAATTTAGGAACGAACTTGATGGATGAAGCTGTACGCATAAACTGGCTTCAGTGGTGGGGTCATGTGAGGTGAATGGAGGAGGATAGGTTACCTAGGAGAATAATGGACTCTGTTATGGAGGGTAAGAGAAGTAGAGGGAAACCAAGACGACGATGGTTGGACTCTGTTTTTAACAATTTAAAGATAAGAGGTATAGAACTAAATGAGGCCACAACACTAGTTGTAAATCGAGGATTGTGGCCTCGTTTAGTAAATTCTCAGAGGTTTGCAGACTGAACGCTGAAAGGCATAACAGTCTATAATGATAATGTATGTATGTATGTATGTTTTCCATTTCCTTTAAAAATCTTCTCTCTTCTTTAACTTCCCTTAAGACTTCCAGGTTAGTTTTTTTTTTTTTTTTGTGTCCAGCTCGTTCTGGTCATTTTCTGCCATATCCACATTTCAGCAGGTTCAAGTCGATTCTTTGTAATTTACCCAGAGTCCAATCTCACTTCCATACTGAAGTGTACTCCATACATATGATTTTGCAAAGGATTTTCTGACATCTATATTCATGTGTGTGCTGGTTAAAATGTTCTTCTTAGTCTTAAATGCCTGTTTTGCCAATGCTATTCTTCTCTTTACTTCCAGGAGGCATCTATTATCCTCTGTTACCATACTACCAAGACAACAGAAATGTTTCACCTGATCAATTCTGAGGTCATCAATTTTTATATTGGTTTTAATTTCCTCCGTATTTTTCCGTACTATCATTACTTTTGTTTTCTGTTTGTTTACTTTTAATTTCCATAGTTTAAGAGTGCCTGAGAGGACTTTCGGCATTCTATTCATTTCTTTTTCTGAGTCTGCAATTAATACGATGTCATCTGCAAATCTGATACAATGTATCCTTTCACCATTGACTTTTATTCCCTTTGTCTTCTCCTTCATGATCTGAATAGCTTCCTCAATGAACATATTAAATAAATACAGTGATAGGGGACAAACTTGTCTAACTCCTTTCCTAATCCTGGCCTTTTCTTCTGCCTGATTGATGATTATTTTTGTGCTTTGATTCAGATACAGTTGATTAATCATTCTTCTGTCCTTCCAGTCCAGTCCTATTTTCCTCATAGTTCTAAACAGTAGTTCCCAGTTCACATTGTCAAAAGCTTTTTCTAAGTCAATGAAGGTAAGATAAGTCGTTCTATTCATTTCCATCCTTCTCTCCAATAACATGCGTAAGGCCAGAATTGCTTCTCTTGCCCCTCTGCCTTCTCTAATGCCAAGTTGGTCTTCTCCAGCATACTTATCTACTTTTCCTTTTATTCTGTTCTTAACTATGTTAATGAGTATCTTGGAGGCATGTGTTAATATTGATAGTGTTCTATAATTGGTGCAGTCAACTGCCCTACCTATTTTAGGTATGGTATTGGTTCTGCATTGTGTAAAGTCTTCTTTTGTAACATTCATTTATTATTCTGAATAATTGGTCTTTCATGTTGATACCTAAATTTTTTATTAATTTTGCTGGGATGTCATCTACTCCGGTTGCTTTTCCTTCTTTCAGACTCTGAAGGGCATGTTCAAAATCCTGTCTCATGATTGGAGGGCCTTGCATTTCTCTTCCACACTCATTGATATCTTCAATTAGCTTATTGTCATTCTTTAAGTCCTTATCATCGTACAGTTCTTCCATGTATTCTTTCCATCGAGCACATATCTTATCGTTGTCTACCAGTAATATTCCTTCTTTGTTTTTTAATACTGCTGATTTGGTTCTATTTTTGTACTGAAGAGCACTGATTTTCTTATAAACTTGATCCTGTTTTCCCTTCTTTATATCTTCTTCTATGTCTTCAGCAATGCTTTTGGTCCATTTCTCTTTTTCTTCTCTGCATTTGGTTGTGATCTGATTTTTAATCCTTTTGTAGTCATCTACATTGTTTTCCTTCCTGAGCTTATTCCTTTCTTGAATTAGGTTTAGTATTTCTTCTGTCAACCAAGGTTTTCTGGGCTCAAATTTCCTTTCTCCTAAAAGCTCATTTGTTGCTTCAGTTATCCTTTTCTTCATGTTATTCCATTGCATTGGCTCATCACTTCCATTATCTACTTTATTGGTTCGTTCTTCAAAAGCTACCTTTGTTGCAGCTTCTTTCAGGCCTTCTAGTCTCCACTTCTTTTTGATAGATCTTTTGGTTCTTTTAAATCTAATGTTGCACTTGGCTAACACAAGTGTATGGTCACTATCTATATCATGACCTGGGTAGCTGTGGCATGATTTTATCTGATTCCTATATCTTTGCTTCATTAGTATATAATCTTACTGAAATCGTCTTGTCTGGTGCCTCCCATGTGTACCTTCTTCTAAGAGGAATTTCAAACAATGTGTTTGTAATAACCATATCATTTTGACTGCAGAATTCTACCAAAGATTCACCTCTTTCATTTGTTTCCCCCAGACCAAAATTTCCTACTGCCTTATTGCCTGTATGGGATCCCACTATTGCATTAAAATTGCCCATTATTGCGACATTATCTTTTTCTTTAGTAAGTTTTAATAGTTCCTCAATATCTTCATACATAGTCTCCACTTCTTCCAAGTCATGAGCCAATGTTGGGAAATACGTCTGAATTATTACTAAGTAAAAAATATACAATGAGACATACTGGGGGTTTTACATACAGTTATTCTTATTGTGACAAGGCTTTTGTTGAGTCTGCCAACCTGAAGCAACATTTAAGTGTTCATTCTGCACTGACATCTTTCTTTGTTCACATTGTAGAAAGTCTTTCAATACTAGGTAAGAACTGGAGATACATTTTTCTGTGAAAAAGGAACGGTCTTCTTTGTCTTGAAAAATAAACCATTTTTTTCAGGTCTGTGACAGGCTGGAAATCAAGTTTGTTACTTGATATTATTTGAGGCAGTGTGCAAGTGCTGTGAATTCTACAGAATTGTAAGTTCTTTTATGGTGCTGGTGATGAAGGGATGTTGAAAATCTTGAGAATGATTTTTGGAACTGTGCAGGATAGGGTTTGCTAGTGATGCAGCAAGAACCAAGAATTGCATGCTTTGTTGAATTATTCCAATATTGTACAAAAAATGACAGCATGAAGGTATGTCATGCTCCTGTCTGACAATACTCTTCTTCTGCTTTTTTCTCATGGGTGGAAACTGAGTTTCACATGTGGCTTTGGCCATGTTTTACGATTGGATACCCTTTCTGATGTGACCCTCTGTTGAGGTATATAATCACTACTGTTTCTGCAGTGGTTGGCAGTGTGGCATGTTGTGTGAATATGAAGAGGTTAGTGTTGTGACAAACAGCCGGTCTCCAAGCCTGAAGAATTAATCAGATGTGATTAAAACACTTGACCTGGCCATGAATCAAACCCATTACTCTTTGAACTGACGTCCTCAACACTGATGATTCAGTTAAGGAGTTGGGCTCATGTCTAACCATATCCAGACCAAAGCAGTGCTGGAAGGAAGACACTGTTAAACTGTTAAACTCGGAAAGTGATCGAAACATGGACTGCTAAACAGCCTTCAGAATATTGTGAAACTGGATTGAAGTACAAAAACAGAAAAGCTGAATAATGTGAGGGAGATAGTGAGGTCAAAGCACGATCCTCAGAGTCCACAATTGCCAGTTAAGCTAAACCTTACCATACTTATTGAACAACTTAAACTGTTGCACCAAAACTAAACACACTTCAACTACTGCAAGGAATTTCTTACATAATTATACAAAACTATTTTAATACGGATTCATCAATGAGATTCTTAGTCTGTAATACTGCAAGGAATTATTCAAGTTCTTCTTAATTGGACCTTTGTTATCTTACCAAACATTCTCTTATATTCTCTTATACCAGTTTCTGTGAGATGCTTCCATTTAATTGAGCATTTCCTTTGTGCGTGTACTTACAAGAGGCAGTCACAATTTCTCCTTGAAAGGTTGCACTTCTGACCAAAGTATGCTAAAATATATTTACATTTCTATCATCTAAAATGTGTGTATGTGCCCAGAAATCTGGAAAACTGCAAAATGTAAAGAGTTTTGCCTTGTTTTCTTGAAGGACATAGGCCCAAAAGCCCATATCATGTCTATAAGCATGGGCTGTGAAAGCATCAATGCTAACATCTGGATACAAGTTCAATGTCTGTGATGATGGACGAATAGTGATCTTCAAACTTTTTTGTACACCAACTTAGGTTGAAGAGGTAGTTACAGTACTCCTAGGCTAAGAGGCAAAGGTCTTTACAGGTGTGTATGTTTTTCTGTGTCCAGTATGATGACTGAATGTCATGTGTTGTGTAGAGTGTGAAATGAGGTACTGAAAGTGTGAAACCCTATATCGGTGCATAGCCTACTCCTTTTCAAGCCATCATCAGCTCATAAACACTACAAACACTTATATAAGATTATAGGAACATTAAAATACAAATGTTAGGAATGATTTTAACCTTAATATAATTGAATAATAAATTTAATAACAATTTTCTTAATTACAGACTGTCTACACACAATCAGCATTCACACCATTCATCACAAATTTAGATGTCCCTTTTGACCAAAATGCTAGCATTCAGCCCGCGCCAACACCGTGAAGCTATACAACTCACAACTTCAATTCACTAACAAGATTAACTCTTACAGTGCCAAGATGCTGACGCATCGGCACTTACATTCTGCACGAAAAATGCCAGGATACCAATTCCATCTGCACCCTCTTATAAGTGGTGTAGTTATGTAGTAAGGCGCTAGATTGCATCACAAATCAAGTAGAAAGAAGGTAGAATGTTTGTAATTCCTTCTTATGTCATTAGATGGCACTGACATAGCTTCATTTTTGCTAGTTTACTCGTCGATTGCGAGTGTATGATCTGTGAGCGCTTGACATCTATGATCCAATATGGCAGCCTCCTTGTTGGTTTATGTCTGCATGTTGTGACTTGTTTTCAATAATTTTACGATCTAATTGACGCATTTGAGTTATTTATCATAATATATTAAGTTTATTATTATTTCTACTGCAGTTATAATTACCTAGCAATTTATTTAGGTCATAGTAAAGTTGTAAATAGTACAATTATCACAACAAGGCATGTCGTCACGTAGGCCTAATTCGGGAGAAGAAATTGAGGAACTTTTGGGTTGCTTTGAAGATGTAAGCAACTCTAATTTTATCAGAAGTGATAATTATGATATTTTTGGGGTAGCGCACCAGAGAATGATGGAGCCGTGCCATTGGCTAATGGGCTTACAACATTTCAGGCAATGTCAAAGAGTTATAGTGACAGTGTTAATGAAAATGACAGTGACAGTGAATTAGATGATTCTTGGACTGAATGCATATTTCCTGAAAGTAATGCTGTCCATGCCCAACATTTTTATCAAATCCCAGGGCCTAAACACGTAGGCCAACCTCAATCTGATGCTCCACTCGTAGAATATTTCAATCTGTTCTTTACACTTTCATTTCTGACACTATTAGTTGATTTTGTATGTTGTTCTGATATTCTAAACTGTTCTGTAGTAACAAATACTGCTACTAGACACAGTTCTCTCAAATGATAATTATTACTATTCATAAAATATTCAATCGTTGACAGGTTACACTGTTCGTGTCTTTCTCTCCACATGATCAATGTTTTTGGAAATTAATTTATAAATTGTAAAATAGACCTACATTAACAACATAAATTGGTATATATGATCCCAGATATGAGTTAAGATTAAATATCTTCACTTAGTCACTTTGAATTTAGTGTAAAATGTGCTAATTAATTTCAAATTATGTTTCTCCTTTTTAAATAAAAAAAAATTTGTGCACATTATTCCACGAAATTTTGTTTTTTGAAATGCAAGTCACATGTTTATATTCCTTGGAATATATCAAGCTCACATACCAAATTTTACCTCCATATCTTTTAAACTGAGATGTAAATAAAATATTTTATACAGTGATGCAAAATCCATTGAAACATGCTTGGCATTATATGCATATGATGACCTATTATGGGTCGGCATCCAAAGGGTTAATAAAGGCTTATTTTAAGTCAAGGTACTCCTATTAAGTTGTTATTTTACTTAAACATTTGTTCTCTCCACTATAATCTATGCCAAATGTTATATCATCAATCCTTTTACAAGTTAAAAAAATCTCAAACCAAAAACTTCAACCAGATGGATTTTCAAATTTTTTTAGATGTTCTTTCCAGATAAGATCTGAAATAAGTATCCTCTTATTGCTGAATGTGTTTCCTAACATTCTAAGAAAACTGTTATATTTAAAAAATTCAAAATAGACCATTGCTACTAAACAATGTACTATGTGATCATGATGCAACTATTAATCAACAGCCAATAGCTGATATTATTGTTGCTCACAATAATGCCAAAAATTGGTATTAATTCTTTCAAACTGCTCCTATTTTAATTATGTAAATACATCAGAATATTCAAAACAAGTTGTTGGTTTATGCCAAATGACACATCATCAATTACTTATTTCAAGTCAAAAATCTCGAACCAAAGACTACAACCAGATGATTTTTAAATTTTTACGACATTATTTCTGATTAATGTCTCACTTAGCTATTCTCATGTCACTGGAATTCTTCTCCTAACACTGTGACAAATTGTAATGTATAGTTTTTGTAAATAGTTTTATAAACAAGTCAAATGAAGAAATATTTCAACTTTTTGTAATTATCAGAATCTCAGATGTATTTCTGGTATATTCAGTGGACAATATTTTAATAATTCAATTAAAATTTATACAGGACTAGACACAAACTGCGATGAAATGATACACTGTTATTTTGTTATGTATATAACTTGATAAATAAGCACTGTACTTTGTACCTTTGACACAACTATTAATCAGAGGCTAATGACTGTCATTCAGTCTTTCTTTTAGACTGCTCTTATTTTAAGTATGTTAATATTAAATCTCAATAATTATACTTTAATTTTAAATCAAGTGCCTGATTTCATCTTGAGGAGGTACAGAGGCTGAAGATGCCTTCTATGAAAGGCGAAACACGTCTCATATTCCATAATGTAAAAAGGATTTAATCCTAATTGTATAAGACTGTAAAGTATTGAATAGGTGGTTAATTAATAAATTAATTAGCAATATAATAAATATAGTAGTCTTCAATACGGAACCACAATGATATTTATCACTTGCAATAGCCTACTCCTGTTGAAAATCATGCACGGCTTAAGGCTTAACAACCCAACATGACAGACAAATTGCCATGAAATGCATCATGGTTTCACTCCACAAGAGTTCTGCTGAAAGTTTTGAAAGTAGCAGCAGGCATTTGGTTTGGAATTTAGTGATTAGCAATTTCCTATATATTCTGCAAATTATTATTTTGAAAAGGTGATGGCTTGGAAAGATGTCAAACTATTAAAACTTCATCCCTTTGATCATTATTACAAGTAATCATATTCATATTGGTCCATATTGTCTATATATAACTTGAGAAAAAATATAGGTTTGAACACCTAATCAATACATGACAATATAATATGAAAATATTATTTATGGAAAGGTAGTGGACATGTTTCGGGTTTTCAAGCCATCATCAGCTCATAAACACTATAAACATTTACACTGACTGACAGTGACAATGCAACACCAAGGAGGAGTGGTTCGAAAGGGATGAAAGTTGGGGAAAAAAACAGAGCCGGCACGGACGAATAATTGATGTTTATTTCAAACCGATACGCAGATTACACAATGCGCACGGCATCGACTCAGTAGGATGTAGGACCACCGCGAGCGGCGATGCACGCAGAAACACGTCGAGGTACAGAGTCAATAAGAGTGCGGATGGTGTCCTGAGGGATGGTTCTCCATTCTCTGTCAACCATTTGCCACAGTTGGTCGTCCGTACGAGGCTGGGGCAGAGTTTGCAAACGGCGTCCAATGAGATCCCACACGTGTTCGATTGGTGAGAGATCCGGAGAGTACGCTGGCCAGTGAAGCATCTGTACACCTTGTAGAGCCTGTTGGGAGATGCGAGCAGTGTGTGGGTGGGCATTATCCTGCTGAAACAGAGCATTGGGCAGCCCCTGAAGGTACGGGAGTGCCACCGGCCGCAGCACATGCTGCACGTAGCGGTGGGCATTTAACGTGCCTTGAATACGCACTAGAGGTGACGTGGAATCATACGTAATAGCGCCCCAAACCATGATGCCGCGTTGTCTAGCGGTAGGGCGCTCCACAGTTACTGCCGGATTTGACCTTTCTCCACGCCGACGCCACACTCGTCTGCGGTGACTATCACTGACAGAACAGAAGCGTGACTCATCGGAGAACACGACGTTCCGCCATTCCCTCATCCAAGTCGCTCTAGCCCGGCACCATGCCAGGCGTGCACGTCTATGCTGTGGAGTCAATGGTAGTCTTCTGAGCGGACGCCGGGAGTGCAGGCCTCCTTCAACCAATCGACAGGAAATTGTTCTGTTCGATGTTGGAACAGCCAGGGTGTCTTGCACATGCTGAAGAATGGCGGTTGACGTGGCGTGCGGGGCTGCCACCGCTTGGCGGCGGATGCGCCAATCCTCACGTGCTGACGTCACTCGGGCTGCGTCTGGACCCCTCGCACGTGCCACATGTCCCTGCGCCAACCATCTTCGCCACAGGCGCTGCACCGTGGACACATCCCTATGGGTATTGGCTGCGATTTGACGAAGCGACCAACCTGCCCTTCTCAGCCCGATCACCATACCCCTCGTAAAGTCGTCTGTCTGCTGGAAATGCCTCCGTTGACGGCGGCCTGGCATTCTTAGCTATACACGTGTCCTGTGGCACACGACAACACGTTCTACAATGACTGTCAGCTGAGAAATCACGGTACGAAGTGGGCCATTCGCCAACGCCATGTCCCATTTATCATTCGCTACGTGCGCAGCACAGCGGCGCATTTCACATCATGAGCATACCTCAGTGACGTCAGTCTACCCTGCAATTGGCATAAAGTTCTGACCACTCCTTCTTGGTGTTGCATTTGCTCTGTCAGTCAGTGTATATTAAGATTAAAGGAACAATAAAATACAAATGTTAGGAATAATTTTAACATTAATATAATTGAGAGAAGGATTTTTTTTTTTTTTGCTATTTGCTTTATGTCGCACCGACACAGATAAGTCTGATATAGATGTTGATTCCCATAGGGAATCTGAAATATTTGTCCTGAATGAGTAAATTTATAATGTCCAATAACAGAACATTTATATTGGATTATAAATTTACTCATTCAGGACAAATATTTCAGATTCCCTATGGGAATCAACATCTATATCATCTGATGGCCAAGCAGGCATCAATTTTTGATAATGAGACAAAGTTTCTTAGTGCATTGGCACTGCCGGTGGCTCCAGTTAGCCTACGCAGTGGCCTCCACGGTATGCACTAGCCAGCGTATTGGTAGGTGTGCTAGGTACCAACTGATGAGCCCACTCTAGCACACGAGGGCGAAACGCTGGCAACCAAGAATGATTTAGCTGGAAAATGTATAATGTCCAATTACAGATAAGTCTTACGGTGACAATGGGAGAGGAAAGGCCTAGGAATGGGAAGGAAGCAGCCATGGCCTTAATTAAGGTACAGCCCCAGAATTTGCCTGGTGTGAAAATGGGAAACCACAGAAAACCATCTTCAGGGCTGCCAACAGTGGTGTTCGAACCCACTATCTCCCGGATGCAAGCTCACAGCTGCGTGCCCCTAACCACACTGCCAACTCACCTGGTGAGAGAAAGATGTATGAAGCAGTAATGATATTTAAGATAAATCAAAACAAAGTGTAGTAGTTCATTGATGAAAAGTTTGTAGAATCACCACAAGATTCTATATTACAAAGTTCAAAGACATCGTAATGCAACATAAAGGAGAACTTCACACTTGCTGCAATGCATCGTGTAATAATCTCACTGAGGAGAGTGCAGAGGGTAGGTATAAAGTTGTTGCATCAAATGTGGTATCCTCTGTCCAATAAATATTGACTTCTTCATATTTTCCATCATATCATTTGCCTATATGAAATATATTAACCTTTAGGAGTCGTATTTAAATAAAGAATGTTTGTTAAGCAGGTCGTATTTAAAAGGGGCACATTTTACAGGTTTCACATAAATGCTTTATTTAAGTATTTTTTAAATACAGGGATGTATCTTTATACAGAGAACTGACATTGCTATTGATTCTGCTCTTCTAATTTGTTTCACACCTACACTTTTAGTCCTTAGTCCTGTAATTGGCTCCCGTATGGTACACTACAAAACAAATGCTAGGATCCAAACCAGGTTTCTTTCCAAAAGTTGCAAAAAAAGTACACAATATCCTGTTCGCCACCCGTTATTTTACTACTTGAACACACTGCGCAAGTCCCCAGTGTTCCTTATCTCATTGGAATAAATAAAATTTGGTTTCCCGTTCAGTCTCTCACATGAGCCACATGTCTATTGACGTGGATCCTCCCACAGACCTTCCCTCAGCAGATAGCTTTTGCAGCAATTTTCTCTTAATTTATTCAGAAATATGCAAGGAAAATGTATTATCATTGTCAGAATTCTCAGGTGCATCAATAATGTCTGAATCGCTGTCTATATTACTGGTAGACGCCATGATGCTCAGTGATTACTGAGAATGTAAACAGAAACACTTGGCTGTTTCTTGCTGGAATTCAATAGTCGTAGTCGGCCGCTACTTGTTTCCGAGAATACGTTTTTCTCCTGCAGTTCCTCTTAAAGTCTGTTGGCTCTGTGGAAATGCCGCTGATGTCTGATCAAGCCAATTTTTGCAAGAAACATGCGGCCACACAAGTCACATCTAAATGTGCGTGAAAGACATGATTGGATCTGACATAGTTTCCGCTTTCAAGTGTTTCAATTTCTTGTCTGCGGTGTGCCCGCTCAAACAGTGAGCCACTTTCTGCAGTAGATTTGTGCCAGAGAACACGGTTCTGTGCAGCTGTTGTCCAGGTGTTGGTATTTATGTTGGTAGTATTCATAGTCTTCTTAAGCTGGTCTTTATAACGTTTAAAATGAGCACCTTGAGGGATTTTGCGATGACCAATCTCACCGTAGAGATATATCAAGATAGTTTATTAACTCATTTGAGAGTTTAACACAACCATCGATATCATTCAAAGAAACGTATAACTGTCATAAGATGATTGTAAATCACGTCAGTTTCCACCCGACATTAGACCTTCTTGAGAGGAACGTTATGTAGGGGCCGGCCCGCCAGTCAACCAGTAAAGATTGAAAAGATTAAAGATATTTTTATATAATGGAAAAATAGATTGATATTAAATGATTGAGTAGGAACTTGGTTGAAAGAAGGTTGGAGGGGGGTAAAATATTCGATAGGTAAACAAACCAAAGCCAATATTTAATGTAGCCAATAGATAAATTATATATGATTGAAACTGAAAACACTGAATACTTATGTTTTGAATCACTAACGTTACAGTACTGTTTTCTTTAGTGTATTTCAGGTAACATGAATTGTTCTCATGCAGTATCAGATGGTGTGTTCTCACAGTCTGTTGCTTCCTTGTCAACTTGTGGAGTTCCTGATGTCTAGCGGTCTACATGCTGGTTTGGAAAATGTGATATTCATGATGTAGAGGGGCCAGGTTGTTGGTCTGGGAAACTGAACTGGGCAGATTGTTGTGAAAAGGTAGGGTAGGGGTAGGGATAATGTGGTGGCATGGATGCATTATTACTTATCGCAGAGATGAAGGCAGAAAGAATAGTTTGGAGCTCTTCTGCTCTTCTTTACTTGCAGCTCCTTCTCTTTCTTCTAGTTTCTTTAAGAACTCATTCATTAGTTCATCTTGTTCTTTCACAAACTCATCAATGTTACTTCCAGAGTCCTTTCTTTTCAAAGGATGGCGAGGCCTATCTTCACACGTCACATGATGGTGTTGATGACATGCTGCTTGTAGAAGACTGAGTTAATGTATTTAACTCGTCTGCACTGACGAATGGATGTATCTCAACCTCCACAGGTTGGGGACACACTTCTTCCAACAGCCCTAAACTGTAATCTGCAATGTCCAACCCCTCCAGAGACGCACATTGACGGCACCTTAAAGTTTTTTCCACAATGTGAAATTGCCCGCACCACTTCTACTTCTATCTTTTAAGAAGCATTTATATGCCAATTTCAAACTTGAATTTTTTTTATTTGTTTGGCATTTTTTGTAGTGTAGCCTCTGCTTTCCATTTCTTCCTGCACCAACTTATGTATTCCACTGTTCTTAAACCTTTTACCATCAAAAAGTTTATAGATTTCTTTTTCCTAGTAAATTTTCAGCATAACCTGGACATTTTCAGTAGACCACACATTTTAGTTAAAGAATGATGTTATTGAAGGGATAAGTACAATAGGGAAAAATAATAAGGAGCAGTCAAATGAAATTTTACTTTTACTGTTCACTAAAGTCTGTTATATATGACCTCTTCTTTTGAGTTCTTCTTCTTCTTCTGCTTAGAAATTTCTTGAACTCTGCTTAATAGCCATTACCCAGTCATTATATGTATTATCATTTATCTTCAAGGAAACAGACTTGATTTTCACTTTTGATTTTTTGAATTATTCGTCATATTTAGAAACAGTAGATTTGCTTTGTTATTACATTATGAAATATTATTTGGCAAGTTATGTAGAGGAGGATATGATTTGATTTAGTTCAGAATACTCACTATTAATGTAAAATATCAATACTCATAATGCTGATACTGGGATGGAAATTGAAGTCTATTGGAATCACAACATCTACACATTTCTTTTAACATATATAGGAGATCAAACACGTTTCAGCTCATATGAGGCGTCTATTTGCAAAACCGGCCATCTCCAAAAAAAATTGAAATCCACTTTTTGTGCTGAATGTGTTCTCTGTCCACTTTTACACAAGGTGGCAAACTATTAGCTGCAAGCTCGGCCTCCAACCAGCTTATTTACTTAATCGAAAATTGGGGTTAGTTGCAAACATGGCCGCCCGCGTATGGTTATGAGTTGCAATACCGGCCATCTCCTCTAACGCTAGAGAGCAGAGCAATCGCAGGAATTGTGCAGGAAAGAACCGCTGATTCATGGTGACTAATGTAGGTGTCGTAGTTCTGTTCTAAGGAAAGTTGTGGTTTTTACCATAGAACTGTGTAGCTATTATAAATATATAGGGAAAAATGGACAATAAGGTTGATGAAGTGACACCTGAGAGGGCCAGAAAAAGGCAGAGGAATCCAGCTTCTTGGAAACGAGAAAAACAGAAAAGGGAAAGGTAAGTGTATCTTTTAAGGTTATGTTTTGATGTTCTTCAGTGAAATATGTTTTTAAACATTGCTGCTTTTTGAATTTGCACAATATCAGGGGTGTTTTGTTTTCAAACAGATATTGTGCTTCAAGTGACAGGCCGAAACTTCCAGTGTGTGGGCATTCAACAAAAACTCACCAGTGTATGGCTGTAAAGAAAGCTGATATAACTACCTTTCATGATCAGTTCTACAGATATTCTGATAAAATAAAACAAGATTGCTTCATTCTGAAGTACATTGACGTAATGCCTCCAGTTCGACATAGGCCTAGTGCTGCCACCAGGGAAGCAAAAACTCTTTCGATAGTATATTATATGAACAGAAACACAGCTAAAATTCCTGTGTGCAGGGAAACATTTTTAAGTGTGTTAGGTATTACAAAACACAGAGTACAGGGAGTGGCAAAACGTTTTCATAAGTCTGGTTTAATGCCAGAAGAAAATAGGGGAGGTGACCGTAGAACCCAGATATATTCACAAAAGAGGGATGCAGTTATAAGTTTCATAAAGCAATTCAAAGGTCTGGAATCGCATTATTGTAGAGGTAAATCTGTTGTTAGAATTTATTTAAGTAGTGAGTTAAATATTAAGAAAATGTGGCGCATGTATAACTCCCAAACTGTCACTGAATTAAGGGTAAAAGAAAGTCTTTTTCGCAAAATTTTCACCACATCCTTTAACATTGGATTTGGCTCCCCACGTACAGATGTATGTTCCAAGTGTCTTGAATTAGATGAGAGAATTAAACTGGCTGACAATCCAGAGATCTTAAGAACAGAAAAAAACCTGCATAAAATGAGGGTTAAAGCATTTTACCAACTAATGAAAGAAGAGAGAGATGATTTGCTGATTCTCTCTTTTGATTGTCAAAAAAATTTCCCTATGCCTAAAATTCCAGACCAGGCAACATATTATAGTAGGCAAGTGTATTTATACAATTTCACCATTGTGAGTGGTTCTTCAAAGAAGCCATTGACAGATAACACATTTATTTATTCATGGGGTGAAAATGATTTGCCGAAAGGAGCCAATGAAATAGCATCAGCGCTTTATCATAAGCTAAATACTACCAATATGTCCAATATTTCTTTTATAAGGTGTTTTGCTGATGGATGTGAGGGCAGAAAAAAAATTCTGTTATGATATCAATGCTCTCCTTTTGGTTTGTCACAAAGGCTCCTAAAAGCATTAAGGAAATTGAGTTAATTTTCCCTGTGACAGGCCATTCATTTTTACCATCTGATAGAGTTTTCGGGCTTATTGAAAAACAAACGAAGAAAATAGAAACTTTAATACAACCTGAGGAATTTCATAATGTTCTTTTTCAGTATGGCAAATTATTTTTACTAGGAAGAGATGACAATGTTCCTGACTTCGACTGGAAAACAGAATGTATTTCTATTTTCAAGCCTACAGGGAAATGGCACTTCAAATTTTCTGCTGCAAAAAGGGTTTTGACCAAATCAAAAGGAGGCAATTCAGTGTTAATTCAAGGTGAACCGAACTACAGAATAGACGTTGGAACAAAATTAGGAGTTTGTAAGAAAGGCAAGAATGTTTTGATGATGAATCCAAAAGTTATACATGCTGGTAAAATAGTAAACAATTTAAAGGCAAAAGATGTTGAATCTTTATTGACCAAACATTTTGGGACTCAGTGGAGAAATGTTGAAGTGCTTAAGTTTTACAAAGAACTCATTGATAAAAATAACCTTCCACAAAACAACCCAGAAGATGAGGGAGATGAATGTGAGCACAGTGTAGACAATGGCATTAATGTTTAATTTCATGTTTAATGTTTTTTAAAGTTTAATTTTTTAAAATTTAATTCTGGTTCGTTTTGTGTAAATGCATTGGCTTTTTATACTGCATTGATTTTTTAAGTTAACTTTTAAATAAAGCATTTTTTTGTACATTTTCATTCCTGCAGTTTCTTTAGTTTGGTGCAAACCCGGCCATCTCCAAATTTGAAATTTAAATATTTCAAATAATTATAGGAATAAAACATTGGCATTCTGTAACATTAATTACAATGCTATTTATAAGTGATAAAACAAATACAAATAATTCTAAATCTCTTTATTTAGATTTTATACGTTTTTTTGGTCTCCTGAAAAATTTAACCATTTGGAGATAGCCGGTTTTTGCAAATATACGCCTCATATGGTTTTTGGGGTAGCCAAAATCTTCTATAGATCAAAATCACTTCCTTAAAGAAATGAGAATCTCTATTTAAAAAATTTGAAGTGAAGTGCCGGTTAGATCGCAAGATAGCTAGTAGAGGATGCTTGATCAAGTCTCATTTAATAACAAATTATTCCATCTTCCCTTAAACATGCAGTTGTTGTCTAGGTTGTGAAGTTTTTGAAGTTATCTCTCTATAAGTCTGAAGAGGAGTTCAACTGTATTCTAGGTGTAAGTGTAACAGCGTGTGAAGTTTGTTGAAGTCTGTGAAATAAACAAAAAAGTGTGCGAGTACTATATTGGGATAGTTCATTAATGGAATTAATCTTCTTGACACTTACCCTTTAGACATTAGGAGAGAAAGTCCGACTGTGTTGCTTGTGTGAGGTGGTCTGACAGTCAGTTTACCTCTGCTTCCCATATTGTAGGGGTGTGTCATTGTTGGAGGGGAGTGTGTTGGGTGAAGAGGGATGGGCGGGGCATTAAGATCACTATTCGTACGAGTAGGAGAAGGGGTGTGGCCAGATGAAGGGACATTGGCTGCTGTTGATATAGGGGTATTAATGCTGGATTTATAGTAAAAGATTTTAAAAAAAAGTATTACTCTTTATGTTAAGAGATGACAATAAGTTAGGAATTTGTTCCATTATCGTGCTCTTTATTTTTACGATGTCATTTAGATTTTGATTGAAGTGTTGGTCTAAAAATATGTAGGTGTTTTTGAATTCAGTCATTAAACTACCTTTATTGATAATCTTTAAGATCTGAAGGTTCTGATCTAAGGTGTAGTGGTGAGACTATGCCTCGTTTCTTTCATATGAATACTCATAGCAGAGTGTTTGTTGTGCTTAGATGCATTATAATACTCTAAGTATCCCATATGAAAGCTGCGTCCAGTTTGCCCCACATAAGAAAACTCACATTGGGCACATTTGAGTCTATAAATCCCTGAATTTAAGTATTGGTATTTCTGTTTGTATTACGGGTTTTGAAAGCAATATTGACGTTGTGTTTCTAAATCGGGTTGGTGATCTAATATAGAGCAGGATTTGTGAAGGTAAAAGCAGCATCTAAGCACAACAAACACTCCGCTACGAGTATTCATGTGAAAGAAACGGGGCATAGCTTCACTACTATAGACCAGGACCTTCAGATCTTAAAGATTATCAATAAACGTAGTTTAATGACCAAATTCGAAAATCTTTTTAGACCAACACTTCCATAAGAATCAAAATCTAAATGACTCCCCACCGGGGGGGGGGGTGTTTGGTCCGCGAGAGCTATTTTAGTTCACTCAAGTCCACCAGCAAGCCAGTTAGTACCCCCCCCCCCCCCCCTATCCACCACGTGGGAGTATCAACTTCCCCCTGCTACGCAAGCACAGTAGGATCGTGGTTATACTATGATGATCCAATGTGTTAGTACCAGTAGTATCAGAAAATTTGTAAACCAGGGGAATGGCATGCAAAAAAGAGAGAGATCTAACCCCCAGCTACTTCCCGCCAATATTCAGGCAGGCTGTTATACTAGATACGCAGCAGTAAGCCCACCTATCAGAGATAAATGGGAGCAGAATACACAAAGCACATCACAACAAACAATGGTCAATGTAATGTAGTTCAATATTATGAGCTATCTATATTGCAGGCCTTCACATTTAGTTTTCTTCCGACTCTGTGATATTAGAGCATCTAATGTAAAGTGAGTCCTCCCATTTTTCTGCTTCTCTACACACTGTTTGCTAAGTGATATTGATACAGAGAATTACGATTTCACTGGAACTTCAACTATGAAACACACTATAGACGCACCGAAGTGAGTGAATGTGCGGAAATCTACAGCTGCACATTCCGGAAGACGCGTTCTATCATGACGCGGAGAAATTTTGAATTTAAATTACTCTGTAAAATACTGTTTTTTAATGTAAAGACAGTTTAGAACTAAAAGCCCGAATGGTTTTGCGTTTAAATATGACCTATGGTGACGTTTTCTTCCATCTACGGTTACACAAAGCATAACTGTACACTCAACCCCAATTTCGTGCCTCAAATATATATTTTTTTTAAATACGTGGGAATTATTCGCGTAAATACGGTATTTTTGACAGAACACACATGGAGTGTGCGCGCAGTCGTTTACAGTTGGATCTCAGTACAATCCGCATTTACATGGAACTCAATTCGAACCGAGTACGAAACAACCCCAGATTTTATCATATCGACCTTGAGCCTCAATCCGAACTGAATCCTCGTTTACGTGGCGTTTTCAATAATGTATGTAAACGCACTAACAGTTTCATTATATTCTAAAGATGTGCATTCTGTTCGTGTTACTATTACACCTGTCTGGTGTTTTGCTTCTGAATAGACGATCTGTAATTTTTTGTGTAGGAAGGATGTCGGGTGAGAATGTTGACGTGGTATTAAATTTGCTGCTCAAGTAAGTATTTTGTTGATTTTTCAGGAACTGAAGAATTTCCAGCTGGACTTATGCTACGGATGTCTTGTATTTAAATAATTTTCACATACAGTCATTGGCCACCATTAACAAAAATGTAGAATAAGTTACCGTCTTTGTATTTTTTCTATTAGTCATAGTATGATTATGACCTCAGATATCCAGGGAAGAAATCGTGAATCGTGTTTGTAATTTTTTTAATCGGCTTATAGTTCAATATAACAAGTTACCATATGCTAGGATTATAAATCCCAAAAATTATATTTCTGTTCAGTCTCTAAATCCTAACCGCTAGACACCTGACATTTAGGGTAAATTTAAAACCTTTGAGAACGAAATGTTATTCTGGTGACAGAACTTTTCCCGTTTTAAAGATGTCGCCGTTCCTCAGAGGTAGTGCCTCTTGTCAACACACCCTCGACTATCCGTGGTAATGGTCGGGCAGTGTTGTTGCAGATGCTGAAAAACACCCACATATAACTCCAACACCACAATTAGATCTCAGAAACCATTGGCCAACAGTCACTGATTGTTGGGTGGTGGTGGTTGCTGTTGTGGAGGTGGTGGTGGAGATGATTATGAACACTAATCAGAGGGGAAAATGGAAGGGGTCCGACACTTCAAAGTGAGGAGCCTAGCATAAATAAGTGGAAGCAATGTGAGGACTCAGCTAAGGGCACGTGATAGTCACCCCATGCTCCCAAGTTACGAGTGCTTGGGGCTCCTTTTAGTCGCCTCTTACAACATGCAAGGAATACTGTGGGTGTTATTCTACTGCCCCTTCTCATAGAGCGATGGGGGTGAATGCTAGAAGAGCACTGTTTTTGTTCCAGTGTATACAAGTAACAGCTGAAAAATCTTGAAATGTGAGACCGCTCCAGTAATTTGTTATCAAGTTGTATGTGACTTACAGATGTCATGAATTCTGAAAGTTATTTTTCAGCAAATATGTCAACTGCGGCTGTGATGAACCTGTACAGACTCAAATATTTAGTTCACTGCAACTGAAAATCATCTTCCAGGCAGAATTAAGCAAACAAGTAACCTAAAAGTTGATTGTCTTAACATTTCTATAGAAATAAGAAGTATGTAACTGTAGAAATAAATCTGTTAATGACAGACTACATTGTTCAATATGAAAAGAATAATTTTCATGCACTTTATTCATGGCTATTGCACCCTGAATAAGTCTATTATTTGCAGCTGCTTACTGTGCACAAATTTAATTGAAGTATTCAGTAAATCCTTCTCTAGGGCATGTGCCTTCTCTACACTAGTTTTCACATTGTTCATTGTTTCTAAAACTCTTAAAACTTTCTTTATACCCTCGTTGCCTTCAATTTTACCCAGCACTCATCGACCCACATCTGCTTAGAAGACAAAAGCGGAAGTTACAGGCAGAAGTGTTCAATGAACGTTTCCCATTCCTTGCCCATTTACCCAGATTTGTCCAATGTGGTCAACACGTTGACAAGGACAGAATTTATGGCTCTCCCCAGGATCGTCTTAATGGGTGCACTGCCCTGCCATTTTTACAGACCGCCTGACTAATATAACCAAGATATATGCTAGTTACATATCAATATCAACATTTGTATGAGTCACAGGATGCTCCAGATTAAAATGTAAATACTATAAAAATTACAATTTAAATGATAAATCTTCATTATTTTCAGCATAATTGCATCAATTACATTGGAATTTAAACTTTTAGCTTGATAATCATTTATTGTCATGCGCGTGTAGTGTCTGGATTGGCGTGGAATCTCATAGGAGCACTCGATTCCACACGACATCACAACCCTGTAGGGTACTCTACAGTAACAGAGTGCAAGTGTTACACGATTATGAACGAGCCGTAGAGGGCTGGATGTTCAAAATACTCTGTTATTTCTTGTTTGAGATAGTAACAATACAATAGTACAATTTTGCAGTTAACGTTTACCTATCTGATATTTCTGTTAATAATAATTTCGTGTGGCTATTTCTAGCTGAATGCAGCCCTTGTAAGGCAGACCCTCCGATGAGCGTGGGCGGCATCTGCCATATGTAGGTAACTGCATGTTATTGTGGTGGAGGATAGTGTTATGTGTGGTGTGTGTTGCAGAGATGTTGGGGACAGCACAAACACCCAGCCCCCGGGTCATTGGAATTAACCAATTAAGGTTAAAATCCCTGACCCGGCCGGGAATCGAACCCGGAACCCTCTGAACCGAAGGCTAGTACGTTGACCATTCAGCCACCAAGCCGGACATTTCTGTTAATGTCCGGAGAGGAATAAATTGAAGTTTTATCATTATCATTTTTTACGTATTCTTCTCTGCCCGGCTACTCATTCCTGCCATCTGGCTTACAATTTCTGGGAAGATCACCGGAGAAAGTCTGACTTTGTCCCTATGAGAGGTTGTCTTTGGTTTTGAGTTTAGTAGGGTGGACTTTTCACATCACCTCCTGGATCCCAATCTGTTCTTAATTTTAGTACAAGAAGAAAATACAGTTCTTTTTCTGTAAACCAAGTTTATGCAGAAGAAAACATCATTTTAAAATGTAATGTATTGTATAACTTTCCACTAATGAAGCTCAAGAGCATCATACGAGGTAAATTTTGAAGGCTATATATATGAGATATCCAGTCTAACCTAGTCAGCGATCAGTGTAAGACGTATTGAGTTGAGGTGCCGGGAGAGCCGGCGTGGAGTGTGAACGGTGTGTAGAAAAGTAAGACGAGAGGGAAGAGGAAGATGATAGGCGTGGATCAATATCGTGCAGCTATTGGAAGATGGCAGAGGAGATGGAAGAATGAAACAGCCAAAATTAAAGGAGGTAAAGTGGAAACAAGAATGATGAGCGAGATGATACTGGTGGCAGCTGTGATTATGGTATTGCTAACCATAGGAGGTGTAGAGGTTAACCCCAGCCCAACCCCCAGTGGCAACATGAACTGGGAAGACGTAGAGGTTATAAGAAGAGAGGTGAAAGAAGTGGTGAAAGAAGTATGCCCGTTCGAACAGATCAAAAATATGATGAAAGAACAAATGAAGGAATTTGAACAGATGAGGCGTTGGATACAGGGAAAGGCAGAAGAGACAATGAACAAAGTGGAAACCAGCGAGAGAGAAATTATATTACTCAAAGCAAAAATAAAGGAGATGGAGGAAGAGGTGGTGAAGCTGAAAGCAGAAATTGGAGACAGTAGCCGAGAACGTAGGAAGAAATGCTTATTTATATATGGAGTGCCGGAAGATAAAGGAGAAGATAAAGTGCTGACAACTTACAAAGTGGTGGAAGTCATCCAGAAAATGATGAGAATTAACTTCAGTGAAGTGGATATTGATGATGTAGAAAGGATAGGTAAAAAACGGGGTGATAGGCCGATAAAACTGAAGTTGTTTTCTACCCTGATGGCGGAAATAGTGTTAAGAGGTGCAGATAATATACGGAATACAAAAATTTGGATTAAAAGGGACATGGGAAGAGAAGGGGTAAAGAATATAAACACTCTGAAGAAGCATTTGGTCCGGGCTAAAATACAAGGGTTAAGAGCCTATATTAAGGGCCAATAATTAGTAGTAACCAATGGACTTTGGACCAGAATGTGGACAACGAAGAAATTATGAGAAATGGAAGAGAATAGGAAGGACGAAGTGGTAGTGGGGAAGAGTGTGGAAAAAAGGCAAGTCAAAGACAGTAAAATGGGCGGAAACGGTCATGGAGGCAAAGAAAGAACCAAAGAAAACAAGGCACTGGATATAAGCTCGCAGCAAGAAGTAATGAACTTGACAGATGAGATTTGCAAATCAATCGAAGAAGGAACCAGCGAATTCGTAAATGAGATGAGGAAGGAGACCAGGGCAACAAGGGCACTAATTAAGGAGCTGACCTCGGAGTCCCATGTGAGGGAAGAAAGGAAGATACAGGGAGCGATTGTGGGGGCGGAAACTCAAGATGTGACAAGAGCGCACAAACCAAGTGAAAATACGGCTGGGAGACAGGAAGAAGAAGCAAGAGGTGCACTGGCAAAAGGGAGAAGTCTGAGTCTAAGAGAGATATGGGGTAAAAAGAACAAATTGGACGAAGGCATAGTGACAAGAAGCAAAAAGTAAAGTGCTGTACGTATGAGAATAGCTGAGTGTGTGTGTGTGTTACGCATAAAACTATGTCAAGAGTGGCTAAATGATAAGAGTGATTTAATAGGCAAATTAGCAGGCGGTATAATGCGTAGTGAATGAGGAAGAGAGTGATTGTAAATTGGACAGGTGTTAAGGATAACGCTAATATGTGCGGATGGCTTGCTTATGAGTTGAGGGTCCTAGTTAACTGTGAGTGAATATGGTTTCATTTAAGGTGGTGAGTTGTCTGGATTCTAAAGTTAATAAATATAGTGAAATAATACAGGCTGAATAGTGCTCAACAGTAACGCAACGTAAGGTGAATAAATTACACACCGGCACTACAATGGAGGTAATACGAAGCCAGGCTTGCAACTTAAGCAGGACGTAAGAGAGGGCAGTGCTCAAGAAAGAATGCGCTGAGTGCGAACCCGGCCGGAAGTGACATACTCTCTGTCTAAAGTGCAGATACAGTCGGACACAGCATTGTACTCGGCTCACTAATACGTTGCCAGTTTTTTAGTTTATTATGTTGCCAGTTTTAGTTTTTTTTTCTCCATTACTGCCATATTGCCAACAGATGAGAATACCTTGTTCCAGTAGTTATATTTGTTTTCGTTCTACCCCCTTTCTTAATAGTAATATTGAGATTTTCTGAGGTTTTGTTTTATATCTGAAAAGATATCAATGCACCATTGCCATTTGATTATTATTATTTACATTAATATTGCCTTTTTCCTTTGTTTGTTGTTAGTTATGTTTACTTTACGAGAGTTATTATATGTGCATGTCAGCTTATGTTGCCTAGGTTGGACATGATTATTTTTCTCCCTTAATAGATCAATAAGGCTTCATTGCTGTAGGTCTGGAAGAAAAATAAAGACATCTATCTATCTATGAGATATCCAGGGGCCTCAGAATAAACATGTATTATGCAGGATGATGAAATAAGATGGGGATATGTTATCAGAATTTCACCTGAATTAAGTATGTACTAACTTGTAGATTTAGGTAAATGTCTTAGTTCCAATGTTATTCTGGTCATAAGTTGGCAGGTACAGTTCTGGGTCACTCCAGAGGTATTTGAAGCTACTCGAATATGCCAACCTTGTTTCAGTAGATTCACATTATGTTAAACAACTCTTCAAGTACAGACTTCTGGCATCTCAGAATTTCTGAAAACCACTCTAGAGAATAATCATAAGATAAGTCAAAAAATTAATTGTGTACGTATGTGTTTTTGTGACCATATTTGTGATCATAGCTTTTTAAAATTTAGTTCCATTTGATATTTGTATTAAGACATTCAATTTTAATGACACTATGTCCTTCCTTAAACTGTCTTGCTGTGAATAGCTGAAGATGGCCTTTTACATTGGCCGAATCTAGTCCTAGTAATGGTATTGATTAGGTGGTCAATAACTGTTAAAGTAATTTATTGCTTATGTATCTAAATTATATCAAGTGTGTGTATTCTAACACTTTTTAAATTTTAATTGCAAAAGGTGACACCATGCAGCCCTATGTTTATAACATTATAAGGAAGTGAAAATAATGCAAATCTTACTTGGAATTCCTTTTGGAGGAGAGATGTGTTCATTGCGATGTCTAGGAACACACCATCCTGCCCCCAGAATTACATTTACTTTTATAAGCTAATAAAGAGCAGCACCTGCCATCGTCCATGGCTGAAGTAGCTACTTTCATTCCTATTGGTCATCGTGAATAGAATGTGATGTCTTTGCCATCAATGCCGATAATAAAATTGTGTTACCAACCCCAGCTAAATAAAAGCAGAAATGAAGAGAAAACACCATATAAAGGAAATAATAGCTTTGTCACTATCCGGATCTAACCAATCCAGACCAATTGCTTTCTTACTGACCCAAAATATAAGTTAATTCATCTTTTGCAAACTGTCCAGCATAGAATGCCTTGCTATCACCCTACAGAATGCTAGAGACCTAAAGCCCCCTTTCCAGCCCTAGCCTGGGGGCTTACATCCCCAAACCCCCTTTACTTGGTTACAGTCCAATGGTTTTGTCACTAACCGGACCTTACCTATCCAGACCAATCACTTTAAATTAAGTCAGCTCTTCCACACTGTCCAGTATACAATGCACTGCTATCGCTTTGCTTGGCACTAGTCGTAGTTCCATAATGAAGGAACTGGCAGCATTGTTAGAACGCCCAAGCATGTACTCACGTCCTCGGTGAGAAGACCGCAAGAAATAATTAAGTGACAGTCGTTCCGAGCGCAGGTGAATGTAGCGAGTATTGGGCTCCGCGGGGTCAACTCTTGATAATTTAATGATTGTTTAATAAAGAATTGTATTTTCTTTCCGTTTTGATGTTTCATTTTTTTTTCTTCTAGCTCAAGATTTGCTTGGAAATTATGGAAGAGCCTCATTTCATTAAATGTGAGCCAGAATGGTCAGCAGAAACAAAAGACATCCTCAAGTTGGTGAGTGACACCTCGGTTCCATACTATAGTAGACTCCCTCTAGTTTGGCCACCTCGAAACCGTACCCTAGACCATAATAATCGACAATATGCTATAAATACCAATATTTAGCTTAGGTGAAAAACAGTAGGCCTACATATATAAAGAACCAGTTGTAAGGCAAGTAGTATCAATGTGTCTTTTACCAAGAGTACTCACCTGAAATGAGTTGATGTTGTCTGTATGATGTCTCCATACACTATTGAAGTTTCACTTCCGATGAGAGACAAACACTCGTGGTGGAAAATTAAATGCAGTAAAACATATTACAAAAACTTCGTATAACTATCACAGACCGTCGTAAACAAAACGTAACTATCAACCAGCTGATGTAACTGGAAACTGGAGAAACAGGTGGTGACGTATTCCTGTCTGAGCGGGGTGCGAGATAAGGAATGGAAGAGTGACTCAAGGACAGGTGCCAGCCTGTCTACTGTATTAACTTAACAGACAGTGCCATAGATCGAAAAAAAAATTTAATGTGGTTACACATGATATCTGTTGAACACACTTCAAATGTAGTCATACAAATCATCTCCTCTCAACAATTCAGTTCAGTATATCTTCATTCGTGATTTGATCTATCCATCTCACCTACAGCATTATTCTGTAACACCACATTTCAAAAGCTTCTATTTTCATTTCTTCTGAACTAGTTATCATCCATGTTTCATTTCCATATAATACCACGCTCCAGATGAAAGTCTTCAAAAACATCTTCCTAATTCCTATATCATTGTTCGAAGTGAGCAAATTTCTTTTTTTTTTTCTTTGCTATTTGCTTTATGTCGCACCGACACAGGTAGGTCTTACGGTGATGCTGGGACAGGAAAGGCTTAGGAATGGTAAGGAAGCGGCCGTTGCCTTAATTAAGGTACAGCCACAGCATTTGCCTTTTGAGAAAATGGGAAATCACAGAAAACCATCCTCAGGGCTGCTGACAGTGGGGTTCGAACCCACTATCTCCCGGATGTGAGCTCACAGCTGTACACCCCTAACTGCATGGCCAATTCGCCCGGTATTTCTTTTCTTAAGAAAGGCCTTCCTTCCTTGTGCTAGTCTGCATTTTATGTCCTCCTTATTTCTGCCATCATTAGTTATTTTATTACCCAAGTAACATTACTCATCTACTTCCTGCTTTCCTAATCTAATATATTTGCATCACCTGACTTCATTTGACTGCACTCTATTACTTTAGTTTTGGTCTTATTTATTTTCATAATTGTACACATTACCCAAAACTCTGTCCATACCATTCTGCAATTTCCCAAATCTTCTGCAGTCTCAGATAAAATAACAATATCATCAGCAAATCTCAGTGTTTTGCTCTCCTTGGGTTGTGATCCCCTTTCCAATCAGTACAATATTTTATATGGTCATTCAGTCAGCTGCAGTCATAGCAATGATTTTTCAATGTGTGGTACATTTGAAAGCAATTATTGGGATGAGTCGTAGGTTCCTGTCTGAACATTTGGCACAGTGTTTTCTTTTCTTGTCTGCTTGGGCACTGGTGATATGTGGCTTCCGACTGAGATGAAGAATTAGCATTAGAATCAGTAGTCATATAACTGATTACCTTTGGTATACAAGTAACTAATCTCATTTTGTTCCATATTGAAGGTACAATAAGTAAATTCTTTCTTGAATAAAATTACTTTGTCAACCTATTCAATAAAATTATATTGCATTGTATTGTATTGAGTAGGTGGACACAGTAATTTTATTCAAGAAAGAATTTACTTTGGTATACATGTCATCATATTGCTGCAGAACATAAACATTATTCCATACAGATGTATTTCTAGAGATAAAACTTCTAAAACAAAACTATTATTAGATGTCTGAAATATCCAAAAGAATAGTCATGCTATGTACAAGGTAACACATCTGTCGATTTCCCACAAATTTATAGGAAATTTCATCTTAAAGTTAGATTGGGTCAGATCCGACGTTGGACCTGGATTGCAATTAACAGTGTAGGAACTAAGTCGGACAAAGACCACAAAGGGTCAAGAAAACTACGAAGCCTCATTCTGAGATGGGAAAGTGTAACACAAATTTTAAATGCATTTTCCCTCAGATTTTTTTTTTTTTTTTTTTACTTAGGCACATATAGCACGTAAACTATTGTATTTAGAACTGTTGTATTTTCCACGCTCATTAACGACTAAACTATGGCACTGTAACTCTACCATTTCGAATGTAGCTTCTTTCTACATCTCTGGACTTTTCCCCTATAATCTAGGGTCATCATTAATGTTGATTTGGTCCAGTGTAATGTCTGAGGCCTTCATGTTGCCCTGTGCAGAGGGGTGTATTCACTATTGCCTATCTGCAATTTGGAGGTGAAATCAGAGCTCGAAGTGAGCAGTAAAATTAATGTAACACAGTAGTGTTTGATTTGCCTATACAACATTTATCAATATCTGTAATAATATTTGTGAGAAAACTATATTAGGAACATGAAAAATTGTGAAATTGTTGGTACAGACCAAGTGGCTCTGTAGTTTGGGTCACAAAGTTATCAGCTTGCATTCAGGAGAAAGTGAATTTGAACCACGCAGCCGGCAGCCCTGAAATCGGTTTCCCATTGTTTTCCATTTTCATAACAGGAAAATGCTGGGGTCAGATCCGACGTTGGACCTGGATTGCAATTAACAGTGTAGGAAGGCCACTGTTGCTTCCTTCTCACTCCTAGCCCTTTCCTATCCCATTGTCGCCATATGTTCTGTGTCCATGCAATGTAAAACAGATTGTAAAAAAAAAAAAGAAATTGTTGAGAGCATAGTGTAAATTTCTGAAACAACTCAATGTCTTATTTTAATTTGCAAATGGTGAGGGAGGTTTAAATACTCAGAAGGATGGCTGACTTCAATCAAAGAACTTCCTCCTGGTCATACAGAAGGTTGGCTAATGTGGAAATCTCTCAATAGATTGTGCTCAGGTGTTTACAAAATGAATATATATAACCTGTTGAAGTGCGGTTTTTGTGTAGACTCACCATTATGAGGTTGGTTCTCCACAGCCAACTCCTCATCTTCTCCAATGCAAACTGTGTCCTATTTCATGTACTACAGAAGACCTCATACAAGCAACACCTGAGTCCCTGGAAGTGGCTAACTATTGGTCAGCAACCATGCAAGTTTGTTCCTCTGCCACATTCTGTGGTCTTCTTAGACCTTTCCATTGTGGTTCGTCATTTCTAAAGACAGTCTCCGCATTAAGGAACCAACACAGCATCTACTTTTTCAAGCACCGTGCTCGACAGGAAGTCACCTATATAGTCCAGATCTATCACATTGGGACCTTTTTTAATGCTGTTATATATTTGTATTTTGGTTGTACAATTTGTATTTATATGTATATATTGGTGCTTGTGATACGATTAGTAAATATTATATGGTGATTCAAGCCTATTGCCGATTGAAACAAGATAAAAGAATGAGTCAAAAGAAATCAAACAAGCCCAAGATATCCAAGACAGAGCTTCATTGAGCTGAGGCAGGTGATATCCATTCTACTGTAGTCTATGTAGGTAGATATTCTCAAGAACACTCAGAAAGATGCAATTAAATTGATTAAAGTTGGGAATAGTGTTGTTCGATGACAGTCACAAAGGGAGGGTCTAGGCAAAAGCAATAATTCTTTCTAAATCTAAATTGTACAGTCACTTATTTCTAACACCTATCCAACACCCACACCACATATTTATACCCAACAGACTTGTGACTGCAGTTCCAACACAGACCCCAACCATCCTATTTTCTTTGTTGTCTCAGAAAAACATTGTGAGTGGAGTGTTCATAGAAACAGAGTGACTGGATTTTCCTTTGCCAATTAAGTCATACAAATTATAGCTATGTTGCAAATATTTTTGGCCAGCCTATGTGTCATAATTTTTTTTCTAATTTCAGGAGACAGGTGATTATTTTCCAGACGGTAGCCTCACAAGTGTCAAGACAGAAACAAATCCATCATGTGATTCTGAGTTAAATGCTGAAGAAGAAACCAGGGACTCATTGACTGAATGTGAAACTCTGGTAATTATATCTTTATGTCAATAGACTGTACTCTTTTATGTCAGACACAAAACTTAACAGAATGTAAAAGGAGTCCAGTGAAATGTAATGTTGCTCTGTTTCTCAGAAACATGGTCTTCTTCATCTCATTTGTTCAGTTTAGTTCAGGCCATCATATGATTCATGTCCCTCCATATGCAGAGTTGCATGATTTCTGTAGCTATTGCCATACTTCAATCTTTGGGATGTCCTCATTCACAAATTTTATGAGGTAAACAACATATCATTTATTTTTTTTGCCTTGATTGTTTAGTGTTTACGCTTCACTCCAGCTGAGGAGCAAGGACAGTCATAAAATAAAAGATTGTTCATTTTTTTAATATACTAGCGACTCCTAGCAAGTTTATCACTTTGTAAACAGTGCTTCTCAGTCTGGCAATTGTCATATTGTACGTGGTAAGCTGGATAGCTTACTCACCGGAGAGCTGGTCGTGTGAACTCAAGTTGTCAAGATCAGTTGTGGCTTGGTTTGGTGGCATTTGAAATTTCTGACATAAGTCAGCCTCATATCAGATCTATTGACAAACGAAAGAACTTTTTTTTTTTTTGCTATGGGCTTTACGTCGCACCGACACAGATAGGTCTTATGGCGACGATGGGATAGGAAAGGCCTAGGAGTTGGAAGGAAGCGGCCGTGGCCTTAATTAAGGTACAGCCCCAGCATTTGCCTGGTGTGAAAATGGGAAACCACGGAAAACCATTTTCAGGGCTGCCGATAGTGGGATTCGAACCTACTATCTCCCGGATGCAAGCTCAGAGCCGCGCGCCTCTACGCGCACGGCCAACTCGCCCAGTAACGAAAGAACTCCTGCAGGGAAAAATTCCAACACCTCACAAAATAATGAAAGTAGTTATAAGGATGAAAGCTATACCCACGGTGTACAGTTAGCGACCTGACTTGTACCCGAAGGCCCCGGGTTCAACTCCCGGCCAGGACAAGAATTTTTACCTGGATCTAAATGCTGGTTTGAGGTCCACTCAGCCTACATGTTCACAATTGAGAAGCTGTCTGATGGTGACTTAGCGGCCCTGGTCTAGAAAACAAAAAATAACGGCCAAGAGAATTCATCGTGCTGACCATATGACACCTCATAATCTGCAGACCCTCAGCCTGAGAAGCGTTCGCGGGCCTGTTACGCCATGGGGTTCGGTTTGTTTGTAGGATGAAAAACAAGCTACATTATCTCCTAAGAAATGAACTGTCTTTTATTTTAGGATTGTTTTTGCTAATCAACTGGAGTGGAGTGTAAACTTTGAACAGTTAAGGTTGTAACCATACAGGAGCTGATCCTGTAAATAAAAAAATTAATATATATTCTAATAGTCATAATATAGTATTAAATTGTGTTTTATATATATATGTTATTAGTTTAGGATTTTATGTGCTTATGTTCTCTTGTGGTGTAGTTGTAAGGTAGTGGTTTAATCGTGGATGTCTTATATATGTGTCTTTATTTCATATCATTCAGTTTCTGTGACAAACAAGAAAGAGGAAAAGTATGTGGTGTCATTGTAAGAGTTTCTGAAGTGAGATGTATAGGTTATACAAAGTTAAAGATATTAAGGAAATATATTTTCAACTGTAAAAAGTAACAGAATTATAACTTCAAAGAAAACATTGAAATTTGTAGGATTTCGTAAACGTATAAATGAGTAGTAAAGAATTTAGATTTTACCCTGAAAGAAGGCAACAAGGATGTAAAGCTTAATTAGGAGATTGAAATTTAGGTTGCAGGAGAGGAATTAAATAGTGACGCTGAGAAGAGAAACATAGAAATATTCAATATGTGATGAGTATGTTTTTCTTAGTTGTTCATTAAGTCAATAAAAGTAAACTTCCACCTATTTGATACTGTATATTTGCTTTAAGCAAATTAATTATTTGTAGAACATTTGTAGATCCATTTTCACCTAATTAAATCAATGTACAGTACTCACTTTGGAAAAGAACAGCAGCTGAAGGGAACAGTATTTTGAAAATTAAGATACAAGAGCGACTTGAAAAGTCCTTTTCAAAAACTTGTTTAAATGAACAACTAAGAAAAACACATCAGACATGAACAAAAGTGCTGTTTACTAACAAATTTTTAATATCTATTTAAGTGTTTTAAATTAGGTTAGAACATGAGTAGATCCATTTTCCCTTCTCATTTCACCACCCCACTCAACCCTCCCCACATATTTTAATTATCATTTTTAATTAGTTTTGTTTCAAGCATAACACAGGTACTATTTTAAGATGCTTTTTTGATAAGAATAAAATTCTGTATAATTTCACCTAAGCAATGTCATGTAGCTGAAGATGTTCCTAAGGAATGAAACATGTTCTACAAATAATTAATTTGCTTAAAGCAAATATATATAATCAAACAGTTGGAAGTTTACTTTTATTTATTTTGCGTTTGGGAGATACTGGGTTCGAATCCCACTGTCGGCAGCCCTGAAGATGGTTTTCCATGGCTTCCCATTTTCACACCAGGCAAATGCTGGTGCTGTACCTTAATTAAGCCCCGCCACTTCCTTCCAAATCCTAGACCTTTCCTATCCCATCGTCGCCTTATGACCTGTCTGTGTCGGTGTGAGGTAAAGCCATTACCAAAAAAAAAACTGTTATTGATTTAATGTGAATAAGATTTGATCCGTGAAATGAAGCTGATTTCTTGTAAAAGGAAATCAAGTAGTGAAAAATTGTGGTGCGAAGGGGAAAACAATTATTTTGCAAAATGTCATAATGTATAGACAATAAATAGCTTCAAAATGATCAGAAACATGTTCCACAGGATGGATTGCTTTGTTAGACTTTCAAAAAGTCCAATATCACCAGTATCTAAGTTTGCAAAGGCTTAGATAGAGTGTGTCAAAGTGTAGGTGGCTGAGCATCGACAGTTGAGTTCCGTATTACTGAATCCTCAGCAGTGGAAAATGATTTTGAAATTCATGGTCTTGAAAGTTTGTAAATTTATTTACAAATTAGAAATAAAATATTAGCAAAAAAATTTCAAATGCATTATAAGTAGATATTTTATTTTGCCAGTATCTATCACACAGTACTTATTTTGAACCCCCCAGACCCCTGTTCAAACTTCCTTCTATCCAGGTAGACAGTCACACATTAAGTTGTTTTGAGCATTCGAATTTATATCTTGGACCGTATTTTTCTTCACCATGAACCTACTACACTGTTGTAGCAGAGAGAGAGGTGTAACTCCCATGTGGCGCATACCTGGTGGCAGATTCCAGCTTGCCAGCAGACTTGAGAAATGATATAGCTCCTGTGGACCAAACATACAACCCCCTTGGATGGAGGATGCAGACAAAGAATACACCAAGGTATCCCCTGCCTGTTATCAGAGGCGAATAAAAGGAACACCAGGGGATGCTGGATATTGAACCATGAGATTATCTGTGATTAGTACTATCATTTGAGGAAGACTATGAGTCGACTTTTCTTGCAATTAGTACCTCTACTTGAGGAATACCATGGGTCTGCGGGTGGATCACTATGGGTTTACAGTACCCGCATATAGTATCCGCCACTATGATGGAGACTCCCTTCTGTCAAAGTTTGGTTGGAACATCCCAAGCAGATAAAAGGGAAGCTATTATCACTAGGGTGTTTCAGCATCTGGCTGTGGATATCATGGGCCTTCGTTTTGAGGAACACCATGAGTCTGGGCATTGCCTTTGGTTAATAATAATAATAATGTTATTTGGCTTTACATTGCCCTAACTACTTTTTGGTTTTTTGAGACGCCAAGGTATCAGAATTTATTCCAGCAGGAGTTTTTTTACGTGCCAATAAATCTACCGACACGCGGCTGACATATTTGAGCACCTCCAAATACCACCAGACTAAGCCAGGATCGAACCTGCCAAGTTGGGGTCGGAAGGTCAGCGCATCAACCATCTGAGCTAGTCAGCCCGGCCTGTGATTAGTATCGCTATATAAGTGATGCCGTGGATCTGTGTTGCCTGTGATTATTACGCACTATATGAGGAACACCACCGAATAGTACAGGACCCTGTGATTAGTACCACTATGTGAGGAACACTGTGGATTTGCCATGATGGTGCCATTATGCGAGAAACATCATAGGTCTGTGATACCTGTGCATAGTACAGTACCTGTGAGTAGTACCACAATGTGCGGAACACCAGGAGTCTAATTACTTGTGATGGGCGCCTTTTGAAAACATGCATCATCGATTCAGGATTGTGCTGTGGAAACAGCCCCTTGGTTAGTATATACCATTGTTTTAACCCAATGAGACGGCAGTGTTGCGCGTGGCCCACAGGAGTACTGCCGTCTATTTACGTTCTCGAAGTTTGCTCCTGAACAGTACCGCCGTCTGTTCATGTTTCATGTTGAATGTTAAAAAATTTTTCCTGACACCGTACTGGCGGGTTTTTAGAAAAAAGGTGGGGGATGTTTGACATGTTCAGCGAACTTTATTCTGTGTTTTATCACATCTCATAGGTTCTGTGACTAAGATCTGTCGCAGCATCCGTAGTTACATAACCTAACTTCTTACATGATTGTGCTACAAATTACAACACCCGAGAACTGTTTTCTATTGTTGTTTCTTATGAGTGCGTTGCATGAATATTCTTTGACAACACACATTATTTTTCTTTTCCTTCATTTCTGGTTTCCATAGAAACAAACAATCTCTGATAGTAAACAAATACGCGTGGTAATGGCAGGATCAAATTGAGGATGCAAGCTTGCTTCGGAAGATATTAGTATTATTTTGATTAACAAGGAGTCTGATGATGAAATTGATATTTATGATAGGCCTAGTGGTAGTGATTGTATTGTATCTGATGTGAGTGAAATTGGGTATTCCTCGAAAGACGACAACACAGAAATTGAGAATGAAATGCAGCGCTCCACTCTCGCAAAGAAGGCTAAGCTGTCAGCTGTTCAATCTGAAAGAAGAAAGTGTAGTTCTGTAGGCAGGTTTCTTCCCATGCTTTCTGCTCATTTTGATCCATCAAATTCAGGGGTTAGTGATAATCTTCATTTGAATGATAATGACAGTAATTCAAGACTTGATGTGTCGATTTTCAAAGAAGTTGTTGATCGTAATATTATGAACTTGATAGTGTCAGAAACGAACAAGTACTACTTATTTGTTACGGAAAATACGGACGTAAAGGAAAAGTCGAAGTTACATAAATGGCAAGCCATAACTGTAGACACTTTATCTTTTTCTGGCAACTGTTTTGTTGATGGGCCATATGAGGAAAAAATGAAAAACTATTGGTCGACAAATTAATTGTTCAAAACTCTAATGTTCGGTAAAGTGACCTCTCTCGACAATTTCTCCCTTCCTTCTAAGGCTGCTTCACTTTTCTGACAACAATCTACAACCTCCAGATGACAGACCTTACAAAATTAGGCCTATAATAAACTATTTCAGGGAGAAATCCCAATCTATATTGTATCCCTTCCAAAATATCTGTATTTATGAGAGCCTAGTTGCTTGGAAAAGTCGCCTAAAATGGAAACATCAAAGCGATACAGGCTTGATATAAAGATGTTTATATTTTGTGACTGTGAAACTGGGTTTATCCTTGATTTTATTGTTTGTACTGGAAAGAATATGGACATTGAACACGACGAAAAACTTGAGTGTCTTGGACAGTACCATACCCTAGAGATATTTTGATAGGTGAAACTGTTGTAAAATCAAGTCAGTGTATTGTAAAGGTTACAAACTTGATCATATATAGAGAGTAGACCTAATTATATTTATGTAGATTTTTCTATTCCTTTCATTGTTTTGAGAAAAATATTTTCTGTGTCACTGATTTCAATTAAATTGAAGGTATCAGTTATGTACCTAAGTGTAAATTATGTAAATTTATTAATAGAGAAAAGTTAGGATCAAAATAACTTAAAATTAACAATTCAAAATTTTCACGAAAAAACTCATTCCTGGGAGCCTGTGAGTGTCACCAAAACTCACTGATCAGTCGGTTAATTTAGTTTCAGGTCAGATCCACTGATTGTTTTATGTTCATTAACATTGTTCGTCTTTGTCTCTTTGAAGTCTAGTCAGTGGACTGATTTTGGAATTATTTCTAATTTTCAATATTCTGAGTTGGATCCGCTGATTATTTTACATTCATATTCATCCATACATTCTTCATCATCAAGTTTTAAATTCTGGTCAGTGGGTGAATTTTGGAATTTTAAATTGTCATTACATTTTGTACCATTAGGGGCTGATGTCTGGCTCCATGGCTCTGGGTCCTGGGTTCGATTCCTGGCAGGGTCGGGAATTTTAACCACAATTAGCTAATTCTGCTGGCACAGGGGCTGGGTATATATGTCGTCTTCATCACCACTTCATCTTCTTCACGACGCGTAGGTTGCCTACGAGCGTCAAATCTAAAGACCTGCATCTGGCAAGCCGAACTTGTCCTGGTACTCTCCCGGCACTAAAAGCCATGTGCTATTAAATTATTGTGTGGGGCTAATGACCTAGATGTTCAGCCCCTCTATACAACAATCATCATCATTGTCATCATTTTTTCATGTATTTTTCTGTCTTTTATGTTTCAAAACTGCATTTTTTTCTGCTGCATTTTTAACTTCATTGAAATTTCTTCTCTTTAGATTCCTAAAGAAGAAATTATTAAGGACGAAGTCATCAGTGGAAGATGTCCTTTGGATCAGTAAGTATCAGATCAGGTTTGCTCCATTTTCTGATCTTTCGTTGAATATCATCAACAGGTGATAATGCCTAGCGACATCTGCAGCTGCTTGAGAGCACCATTGGGTCCTGTTACTTCCTCACTCCTACCAGTCATTCCCAAATCCAATCTGTCTCACGTCTTTTTGTAGTCCTTAACTCCACCTTTTCCTTTGATCTACCCAGTTATTTCTTCTGCAGAGTACAAAATAAAGTAGCTTCACAGGTTATATATGGAGAGTGACTCCCAAAACTCTGTACACACAATACATTTACTTCTCATGTTTTGTTTTTAATTTTTATAATGGAAGCCATTTTGTAAGATGTTGATTTTTATGACCTCTAAATGACCTTTGAGGATGTTAGGTTGTGTAATACTTATAATATCAAAGTTTATCATTTTCGTATTCCATATTAATGACAATATAACTATTGTAGACAAATGAGGTAATGTACCTAATCAATAAAGTATAAAATTAGTACTTCAATTTATTTTTATCTTGGTAATAGTCTCGGCCTATTGATATCAGCTTACCTGCCAACTTTCCCGATTTTAGTGGGAGATTCCTGATTTTCGACGGTTTTTCCCGTCTTCTGATTATTCTATTTTTTCTCCTGATTTTACCTTATTGTTTGATGAATTTCTAACATTTGTTTTCAAATCATGCCATTTCAGCTTTGTTTACCAATGGCCAGAAGTCCTTCACTAATTGGCTGCTTTCAAATGAAATATCGATGTTTATTAATACGAGAAATGCGCACGAATGTGCAAAGTTTATTGAAACCAGTATATCACGACGTGTATACCGATTGTCAATCTGACGTTCTCGTTTGCTATGTTCGTGTTCATTTACATCAGTTTAGTCAATTTTAGAGACTAGTCGCTAGATTTGGAGTCTTTTTTTTTTAGTAATTTAGTGACAGAATTTCAAAGATAGTGACTAGTGACATTTCTAGAGATTTTAGGAGCCCATTGGAGACAATTCTGGCAAATTTTAATTTATTACTTGATGAAAATAGCATTGCACTTCACATAATCGTGCGGGCGCATGATGCAATATATTAATCTATGCACTTGCTAAGTAATGTCATCTAAGTGTTTGACTGATTCACATGTGTGGAGTATGAGTATTCGAAAGGCTTATCAGAGACGATCATCCCATTCACATACTTCCTGTGAGGGAATAGAGATGTGTAATTTTCAGCCTTGTAGCCTCGCATAGCAACAGTCAGGTTTTGAGGCAATAAGTGTTATAATATATGCCATAGTACTCCTGTATTGCAGAAGACATGTAGAATAAGCAGTATTGACCAATTTGATTTGTACCGATATTCCCTGATTTTAATATAAAAATCTCCTGATTTTTGGTTTTGTAAAGTTAGCAGGTATATATCAGGCCATCATCAGCCATGAAATCTTAGAACACGTATAAAACTAATCGCCCGTACATATATCAAAAATAGATAGCATAGTAATTGAAAATAGTTCTGATCAAATATTCAGTATCCAATAAATATATTCATAACATAATCAAGTAAAATCTAATTTAACCACTTGACGTACTTTGATGGATCTCTCCGTCCTGGCTCTCGACTGCACTCCGGTACAAAGACGGATCTCTCCGTCCGCGCGTAGTGTTTATTTCCAGACCCGCTCCAAGCCGGTTTCCTTTGTGAAAGGATTTGATATTAGTAAGGTAACCTCTTGACAGATGGAATCGCTGTTTTATTCCATTGATGTATTCGATAAACACGTCTGTGCAGTTATTTCGCAGAAAGAATAACCAGTATCTTAGCAACATCGTAAGCGAAATCATGGCTGCCTCTGTGTTGAGTGACGAAGCGATTATATGGGAATTTTTAGAAGAGAATGACATTGATATAGAAATAAGCGACAAAGAATTTAGTGGATATGGAAAGTAGTGAATGTAGTTTGTGTGATAGAAACCTTAGCGCTGGTAGGGGTGAACAAAGTGCTGTTTTGCCATCAAATATGTCACTGAATTTTAGGCCTACAACTGATGCTGCACCAGCGGCTTCTAATAATGTTTTACATGATAGGGAATGGAACTGGGAGCACGTAGTAATACTACAGAGAATCATTCATGCATCGCAAGTGGTGAAATAGTGTTTTCCAAAGGCACCTAGGACAATGCCCGAACGAACTACAAGTTGTGAACGAATTTCTAACAGCAGACTTTTCGGGAACATCTAACCAATGAGGTAAATGCTTATGCAAGTAAACGTCTTGTATCGGCTGCCGAGGATATAAATAGGGTAATGTCATTTGGAAAGGAACACTGGTTTCCTGTATCTGTGGATGAAATAAAGGCCAGTTTACCTTGAAGTGGTAATGTATGATAGAAAAAAGACGTTCAGACTCAATCTTGTTGTTGACTACAACTGGGGAAAGTGTGGTGTTGATTCCCATGACCAGAGACTCCTTGATGAGGAAGTATGTAAAAGGATACAAAAAATATACTTTTACATGCTAGATATGACACTTCTGAATTCCAACATCAATCATCCCCTCCTCAACCATGAAAAGAAGTGAGTAGGCTTTTCCACCTTCCGGATCAATTTGGCCGAACAGCTGTTGGCAAGTGTGACCTTGCCTGACTATCCAAAATAAGGCACCCAAGCCCTGGGTATACACCAATGAGACTTCAAGAGAAGCACTGGGGACACTTTCCGACCAAAATACCCCCAACAACGAAGAAGGTCATCCCATCACGGAGATGCAAAGTCTGTGTGACACGGGGTCTGAGGAAGGAATCTTCATTTGAATGCCAACGGTGCAAGGTGGCGATGCACGAATATGACTCTTTTATGACGTACCATATTCATAAAGACTTCACAAAGTACATCTGACAGTAGTTTGGATATTTCCTTTCATTGCGTTGCTGTAAAGCATGCCTTTTCAGTGTCGGTGATAATATCATGTAAAGTAATGAAAACAAATGGTTCACCAAGGCAAAAATAAGTTCAGTTAAATGGTATGTGAATGGGTTAACATCAATCTATTTTATCTCAGTTTTTCACCAATTGCTTTTAATTTTATACCTTCAAGACAGTAATTTATATTTATTGAAGTATACCAACAGATCACCAGAATTTTCAAGTGTTGTGTTATATCCTGAACATAGTGCCTTATTTTAGTGTATATTGAATATTGGACAGAACAATTTTCAAGTATTATGCTATCTATTTTTGTTATATGTATAGCCAATTAGTTTTGAATTGTTTTAAGATCTTATGGCTGGTGATAGGCTGAAACCAGTACCACGATTAAAATAAATTGAAGTACTGATTTTATATTGAATTTATTAGGTGGATTACCTTATTTGCTTACAACAATACTTATTATATGCTGATGCATTTTGAACATGCAACCAGCATCATCTTCAGAGCAGTAAAAAGAGATTTTAGTGGCAACTGTCACTCCGTAGTAAGTAGTAGCAGCAATTAGGGAGTGTGAGGGAGAAATAATATTCCATTTTAGCCAGCTGATTTTTTTTATAAAGCTTTGGCAGACTGAACAATCTAACAGTTATTAAAAACTTTGCATGAAACTACAAATTATGAAGAAAGCAATTTGTACAGTCCTTATTGAATTTCAGCTAATTCCTTCCTTTAATTGTTAAGAAAAATACTTGGTAGAAATATGCACAAAATATCATTCATCACAGCTAACAGATTCGTACAGCGCCACAGCAAGTATTGGAGACACACGCAGCAGCGTGTAGCATGTGCTGTAAGGAAGGATAGTAGGGGTATTTACTTTTGCCAAAGTCATGGACACTGGGGTATGATTCACCTGCTTACCATGTGCATACATCAGTCTGGCAGTCTCACTCAGTAAATATATTTGTGCAGTTCTATCTAGTGTCTGTTCTTTTGTTATTATGAAGTTGAATACGAAATGACATTTTAATTGTATAATCATGCCAAACTAATATTTAATTGCCATATATGTCTAATTATTGCTCCTTTGATGAAAGTTTTATTGTATAGTATTATTATTACTTCTCTAAATTTGGTATACTTAACCTTTACGTCTCTATCAAAATTTGCTCAGAGAGCATCAAAATACTTACCATTTTGTAGATTTTTTCAATTTTTATGCCCTTACACCCCTGCTATAGCCCTAAATTGGGTACTTTTTTATGCTTATACATTTGTTGCCCCCACTTCTAACTCAAAATTGCTGCTACATGTAGTAACTAGACTCAAGATAGACCCTGTTAGAAATGTAGTTCATTCCAGGGCCTCCAGAGTTAAAGAGAAAGATGCTGAAGAGTTACTCTGTATATAGCCATCCTCATTGTTAAAATTATTCAGAGGTTTAACAATTTTTGTTGCCTCACAAATGATTCTAGGTATAAAATATTTCTCTCTGGAAATGACAGAAGTTACATCAAGAATGATTTGATGGATATTATGTATGGCATGTTCTGCTGCAGCTGACTTCTCTGGCTGGCAGAGACCTAAGTGCCTGCAATGTTCCTTAACCCTCATTGCTACCGTCCTACATGTTTGTCGAACATAAACCTATCCACAGGAGTAAGGAATCATATATATCCCAGCTCAGTTTAAACCAATAAGATCTTTAACAGATCACAAGCAAGTGCCTATGATATTATTGTGCTTAAAGAAAGTCTTGATATTGTGCCTTCTGAGAATTTTGCCAACCCTATCCATTACAAGTTGTCCATTTCATGACCGTATCGATGTTTAATCAAGAAGTAAGTATAAATAACCACCTAATCGATACTTTATTAATGCCTCAGGCAAAATTGAATAAAATTAAAACTTACAGGACAGTTCTTTATTTATACAGCTGATGAGGACCACTAAGTGGTCGAAACATGTCCTGTAAGTTTTAATTTTATTCAATTTTGCCTGAGGCATTAATAAAGTATCGATTAGGTGCTTATTTATACTTACTTCTTAACCCTATCCATGACAGATTTTATTGTATAGAGAGAAAGACAGACTTGGATGATGAGAATCACATAACAATTTGTCTTTTGGCTTAGGGTATAGCATTTCATCGATCTGTTTCCTTGAGTATTCTTTGTTCAGGAAAGTTCTGGTTAGGAACTCAAGTTCACCATTCAACTTATCCTTCTCACAAACCTTCTTTGCTTGGCTAATAAGTATGCTTTTGGCAAGGATATATAACTTGTGGATCATGGCTACCCTCCATGTTTAACTCTTCAGCATCCTTCACCTTGAATCTGGGGACCCTGGAATGAACTACAATTCTAACAGGGTGTCTCTATCTTGATTCTAGTTACTATGGAGTGGTAGTTGCCACTAAAATCTTTGTTATTGCTCTGAAGACAATCCTGGTTGCAGGCTCAAAATGCGTCGGCAGATAATAAGTATTACACGACCTATCATTTTCAAAATGATATATTATGAAACTGTTTTCTTCAGTTTCAACTTAGTTAATATATAACAACGAGGTTCTTCGGTGCAGAATTCACAAATTTGACTATTTTATGGCCTTTCTATTGATTAAGCTTATGGAAATAAGTGCACCAGGTTGTTGATTGTTCCACCCTGTGAATGTTTATTATAACATCATTAATTTAATCAACCATGGGTTGTACATGTTTTGAAAAATGGCAGTTTTCTTCATCAGTGATAATGACATCATATTATCTAAGACCCTTTATCAGTGATTACAATTAAAACATGTTCACTAAAAGTTGCTCTGTTTGTTCTTGATTTAATGCAAAAACTCACTTTAAAAGTTTTTATAAAATGGCACCACTATTATATGAATGAAGTCAAATGTAGGAATTCACTAAAGACTACAGTCTTGATTGCTTGGAGTTTCTAAAAGTACTTATAGTCCAGCTACAATGATAAAACCATCTTCTCCTTCAAATTTTTAGTTATCTGTATCTTATACCTTATTTAAAGAATACTGTCCCTTTTTATATGCTTCAGTATAGCAACCTCATTCTATGATAAATTCTAGCCCAGTTTAAACCAGAACTGATCCACCAACCCTGCTGTGTCTTTGAAATGTGATGAGTATGCCAGGTAGACCTTCTTATTTCTAAAATAAGAATAAAGTCTATGTTGAAAGTATCATAATCAAAAACTGCTATAATATTCCTACTATCTATTTAAGGCATTTTATTTTTTCCTTCCAATATATTTGATAGCCCTCTGGTTTCAAAAGTATGCATAACAGCTTGCTGGAGTTCCACCAGACGTCAGCAAGAGTACCACATGGAGTATATTGTCATGTATGTACTCAGTGGTTAGAAACAATAAAATGGTAACATCCACGAACATGTAACATTTTTAGACAATAAATCTGTTTGTATGGGACAATGTTAATTCTGTCATATACCATGCAAGCTACCTACTAGGTTTTGGTCACTGGCAGCTCTGAATATGTTTTTCTGTAGTTCCCTATTTTTCACACCAGGCAAATGAAAGCACTGTTTCTTAAGGTCACAGTAGAAAAGATTATTATAATAACAATAATGGTGTGTGGCCTCTGAAGGGGGCAGGTGCAGGTCTTCCGAGTTGATGCCCTATCGGTGACCTGCGCATCTGTGAGGATTGGGCCCCCCTGTGGTGAATTCTAATGATGAAGACGGCACACACACCCAGCCCCTGAGCTAATGAAGCCTAAAATCCCTGAACCATCAAGGAATCTAACCCAGGACATCCTGGACTAAAAGCCAGCATGCTAATCATTTTGCCGTGAAAATAGACATAACAATAATAATAATCTTCTTGTAATTTAATATATTATATAACCTGTCGGGATACCCAGTAAATTAATATTGATGGATATAGGGAGAATCGACATGCAAATTTTTCACACTGAATGTAGTGCTTTCTGTTTGTTAAATTCTCTGTTCCAAATCAACATCCTTGACTTCAAAATGAATATACCATCTATTTGTAATAATAAATGACTGCTCCTTGTTTAAAATATATATTGTAAACCAGATGTATTTTCTGAGAGGATAAAATGATTCTGTATTTGTGGAGAACTGTGAAAATGAAGATTAATGTACACAGATGCTTGTAAGCATAAATATGCTGTAGATTTTCTGCTACATAAAATCACTGTACTATCTTTTATTATTATTGAACTTCAGTTCTTAACTCTGTGAATATTAACACGTTGAGTGCCAGACCGATTTTCATAGGCTTGCCGTCTAGTGCCGTGAGCTAATAACATCGAGTTATTCCCTGGTGCCAAAACGTTCACAGGCTTAACCAAGCAAATGATCGCTGATATGAGGATGTATTTATGATATATTAGGTTAACTTATTATGTATATTAGGTAAAATATTGCGACCCCATATGGGGTCGTATTGGTCATTACGAACTGTACACGTACACGCGCCCCCATATGGGGTCGTACTTATACAGTAGTTACTGTCCCGACGCTCGGTCATACTTACATTTTCATTTGCGGGGACGCGTTATATGCTGTTGATTATGATAGATATGTTATCTTGTTCATACTGGAGCCGTTAAAATGTACGATCTCCGATTTAAGGTCAGGAAATGTTTGTAAATGACGATCTTCCGATTTTAGGTTAGGAAATTTTCGTATAGAATATAGTTATATAAAGTAGTGAAAATCATGTGAATTTGGTAAATTAGGATGTAACAGAATAACATTATAAGAAGAATTAGTAGTTACGGAATATTGAAAAAGTATACAATTTTTTTGTATAACTTTCAATATGAGTAAGAGAAGCTGGCAGCACTGGTTGTGTACATGGGAAACCAGTGACTACATCGTAGAAGACGGTCATAATTGTTGCAACAGCTGGCTTGGAAACCTGGAGTACAGTGGGGAAGTGTGTGCTGAAGACTGTAATTCATGAATGTGGTTGAACGTGTGAGATCGATATTTGCTGTATACTGGGTTCAAAACCACTGTAACTAAATACTTTGTCTGCACCATCATTGTCCGACTTGTTCGATATATCGTCCAGACAGTCTGCACTAAGTCTTTTACTGGTCGATTTACTCGTAACGACTTAAAAAAGAAAAGGAAACTCACAGCACTGCACACTTACATAAACAACCCTTGCGTGAGATAGACAATGACTTTGTCACCCCACAAAGCACTCTTGACGTACCCATATGGGGTCGCGCCAAAACAGGAATTGAGAAATGGAAGGTGGACTATGCACGTACTTTAAATAGACGACCAGCAGATGGCAGGAAGAGACTTTATACATCTTCGAAACACATACTTACTGCGCACCCAAATGGGTTTGCACAGTTCTCGATTTAGAATGAACGTACGACCCCATATGGGGACGTGAGGTTCAAAAACTTGGCTACTCTCACGTACCCATATGGGGTCGTATGGCACTCAACGTGTTAAGATTTCTTCAAACTGACATTTTGTTGTGTAGTACTTGTGCATAAGCAGATATATCCAAGCTAATTTCACATTGATATGGCCATTGAAAATGCATAATCTCGCAACCTATCTGCCAATTCTTTTATTTGGATTCACTCAGCGTGTGTGGTATTTGGTACAGCCTGTTTTCTTGTGTGTTTTGTTCAGCAATTTTTTTTGTATAGTTATTTATACTCTTTGTCTTTCTAATCATGAGATCAGGAGGGAGAAATTTTTGCAGCTCGTAAAGGGCAGTAAACCACAATTGTTGTGGACAGACTGCAAGTAGACATGACCACTCTATCATTGCCACTTAAATGTGATTGAGAATGGGACTCAAATTAAAAGTGTTTCTGAAATTGGTGAAGTGTTCCTTATGTAGCTTATATTATTATTTCTCTGCCAAACATTATCTGCAAGAAGTTTGTTATGTCCTCATTATCTTTTATTTGTAAGAATTTATTTTTCTCAGTTTATCATCATATGTATTTTTTGTGAATTTGATTTCAACGTGTTCTCATAACAAAATTTGCATTTCTGAGTATTAAATTTTATGATGGCCATCTCCCGTGGTTGTATTGCGATAGCATTTGATGCAATAGCAGAGTGCTGGCAATACAGATAAGGTGTTGGAGCACTGTTGTAGACTGCTAGTTTAGAAGTCGAGGCATTCAGTGGCATACCTCGTGTAGAACCTACCCAAATATTAATGCATAAAACACAGGTGTACCCTATTCATAGGTTATAAATGCCATGAGAATGCCATGTGAGTATGATTATCTGGGAATGAAGCTTCAAGTGTCAAAAGTTCTGACAACACCGGGCGAGTTGGCCGTGCGCGTAGAGGCGCGCGGCTGTGAGCTTGCATCCGGGAGATAGTAGGTTCGAATCCCACTATCGGCAGCCCTGAAGATGGTTTTCCGTGGTTTCCCATTTTCACACCAGGCAAATGCTGGGGCTGTACCTTAATTAAGGCCACGGCCGCTTCCTTCCAACTCCTAGGCCGTTCCCATCCCATCGTCGCCATAAGACCTATCTGAGTCGGTGCGACGTAAAGCCCCTAGCAAAAAAAAAAAAAAAAAAAAGTTCTGACAACCACTGTGCTGGTCAATTACTATATCAACATCATTAAATTGAAGTTGTTATTGAATTTTCAAAGTCACATTGTATTCTAAATCAACTTTCAAGCTATTCGGTCATGTTCCATACATGTAATACATTCACCACTGAAAATCACTGATATATATCAGCTAGATCAGCTCTGTCAACAATATTTAGTACTATTTAATAGCATTAACAGTGCTGATTTAGATATATAACAGTGTTTATCAGTGGTGAATAGATTGAAGTAAATACCTACCGAAAGAAATTAAACCGCAATGGTTAATTTAATAAATTAACTTATAGCATATGCTGAAGAGATGTCTAAGTACTGGACAAAAGTGGCCAACTGGACACCAGTGTGATCGAAACCCACAACCTCCCAGTTTCGGTTCTGTTCTTAACGTATATTCAAAGTTACATTTAAGTCGAAAGTTCATTTTGATCATTGGATTTACTTTTTCTTCTATCTAATCACATCTATTCAACTGATGTTCCAATACAGTTCCTTCTTATACCACCGTTATTTCCATCCAACAACCTTAACCTGAATGCATTTCATGCCATGTTTCAATCTTGGAATCACTTGTCCTCTTCAGTATCTTCCCATTGACCATCCTTCCTACATCTTCAGTCTGTTTATTTCTCTTGATTGTGTTTGACAGCTTGTCTAGTCTGATTTCTTTCCAGATATCCATGTTTCAAACTGCCAATTTCTCTCCAGACTTCTGTAACATATCACTGGTTTTATTTTTCCTACTGTGCCTTTTCATCCGTGTCCAGGTCTCTGCTATTTATGTCTGTACGGAACAATAGTACATCTTATATATCAGCTCTGGTGCATTTCTTTTCTTAATCATATTCCTCACAATCTCTAACAATAAATGTCCCGTTTGGTTACTCTTAATGACCTCCATGCTTAGTCCTACAGCCTACATCAGTTTGTTCCACCCTAGTTTTATTGTACCTTTTCTTTCTCCTCTAACTAGAACCATTGTCTTGCTCTTCTTGGTACTAACTTTAATTCCATGTTTACTAATATATTCACTGAACATGTCAAGTTAACCTTGAGACTGCATTCTATTAGCTTCTCACACTTAAATGTCAACAGCAAAAATTAACTCAGCTTCTGTTTCCATTTATTTTACCTTGTCACCTTCACAGCTTCATCCTATTGCTGTTAGAAATAGTAGTTGTGATGCACACCTTCCCATCTTAGACAAGTTACATTTTGAAGTTGTCATTAATATGTTAGTTATATTAGTATGTTTAAACAAGACTTTTTCTTATGTTCCCTAGTGACCTTCATTTGCCTGCAACATCATCATCAAACGGTCAAAAAAGTGCTCAAGATTTCACCTCAAATGACTATTTGAGGTATTCAGATGAACTTAACTATACATGTTGCCACTGTGAGAAAGTGTTTAAAACAACATCACATCTGAAGAAACATATAAGTGATACTCATAATCGCAAAGGTAGCTATGAATGTAAGGAATGCAACAGATTATTTACATGGCCTCAAAATTTAAGGGAACATGTCAAAATCCATCGTGGGAAGAGAGATTTCCAATGTACACTCTGTGGGAAATCCTTCCTCCGAGCCGTGGACGTCAGGAGGCATATGGTTGTTCATACGGGAAATAAAGCATATAAGTGTTCCGTATGCTCTAAGATGTTTAGTTTCGAATCGAATCTGAAAAAACACATGGAACTACATAGCGGTACAAGACCTTATTCCTGCAGTACATGCAATAAGTCCTTTGCGACGAAATGTAATTTGATTAAACATGTAATAAGACATACTGGTGTTCGTCCATTTAGTTGTTCCTATTGTGACAAGGCTTTCGTTGAATCTTTCAAAATGAAGCAACACTTAGTACGAGCACATTCTGCAGCAATCTTTCCGTGTTCACATTGTGGAAAGTCTTTCAATACTAGGAAAGAACTAGACATACACTTGTTGCATTATTCTGTGAAAAAAGAAAGCCCTTCTTTGACTTGAATAACAAACGATTTTTTTTCATGACTGTGACAGGCCAGAAATCATTTTGTTACTTGATATTATTTGAGGCAGTGCAGGTGCTGTGATTTCTAAAGAATTGTAAGTTCTTTTATGATGCTGGTGATGAAGAGATATTGATAATCGAGAATGATTTTTGGAACTGTGCAGGATAGGGATTGCTAGTGATGTTGCAGAACCCAGAATTGTATGCTTTGTTGAATATTCTAATATTGTACAAAAAATGAGAGCATGAAAGTATGTCATGTTCCTGTCCGACAATCCTCTTCTACTGCTTTTACCTCATGGGTGGAAACTGAGTTGCGCATGTGGCTTTGGCCATATTTTATGGCTGGTACCCTTCCTATGAAAATGAAAACCTACAACCTGTTTTCCAGTCATTGACCAGGTCAGTGTTGGTACCCTTCCTAATGTAACCATGAAAATGAAAACCTACAAGCTGTTTTCCAGCCTTTGACCGGGTCAGGGAAGTAATGAATGAACCATATATAGGCTATTAGTACGATGGGGTCGCCACTCCCAAAGTGATTTATTAATGACTGATAGATGTTATGAAATGAGAATGGAGAGTGTTGCTGGAATGAAAGATGACAGGGAAAACAGGAGTACCCGGAGAAAAACCTGTCCTGCCTCCGCTTTGTCCAGCACAAATCTCACATGGAATGACTGGGATTTGAACCACGGTATCCAGCGGTGAGAGGTTGACGCACTGACGTCTGAGCCACGGAGGCTCCCTAATGTAACCATATGTGGAGGTATATAATCACTATTGAGTGTTTCTGTAGTGGTTTGCAGTGGCATGTTGTGTGAATATATGAAGAGGTTAGCGTTCTCACGAACATTTGGTCTCCAAGCCAGAAGGATTAATTAGATGAGATTAAAACCCTTGTCCTGCCCGGGAATCGAATCTGGTACTCTCTGAACTGATGGCCTCAACACTGATGATTCAGCTATGGAGTTGGGCTCATGTCTGACAATATCCAGCCCAAAGCAGTGCTGGAAGGAAGACCTGAAAGATTTCATTAACCGGTAAACTCCGAAAGCGATCGCAACATGGACTGCTAAAAGTTTTTCAGAATTTTGTGAAACTGGATCAAAGTATTTAAAAAAAAGCCCAGTAATGTGAGGGAGATAGTGAAGTCAATGCATGATCTTCAGAGTCCTCAAATGCCAGTTTTGCTAAACCGTACCATACTTATTGAACAACTTAAACTGTCACACTGAAACTAAATACAATTCAACTACTGCAAGGAATGATTCAAGTTCTTCATTAATTGGTCCTTTGTTATCTAAATATTCTCTTACACCACCACTTTCTGTGAACTGCTTCCATTTAATTCAGCTTTTGCTTTGTGTGCATACTTACAAGATGCACTCACAATTTTTCCTTGAAAGATCATGCTTCTGACCAAAGTAGGCTAAACTATATTTACGTTCCTATCATGTAAAATGTATGTATATGCCCAGAAATCTGAATATCTGTAATACGTACAGACTTGTTTTCTTGAATGGCATAAGCCCATCTCATATCTATAAGTATGGGCCCTGAAAGCATCAGTGTTGACATCTGGATACAAATACAATGTTTGTTATGATGGATGCATAGTGATCTTCATACTTTTTTGTACACCATATTCAGTTGAGTAGTTAGTTACTCCTAGGCTAAGAGGTAAATGTCATTACATGTGTGTATGTTTTTTCTGTGTCCAGTATGTTGACTGTATGTTATGTGTTGTGTAGTGTGTGAAATGAGGCGGGAAAGTGTGAAACACTATATTTGTGCATAAACTACTCCTGTCAAAAAACACGGACTGTTCAAGGCTTAACAATCTATCCTGACTGCGAGACTGTCTCATTTTCTAAAATTGATGCCCGCCTGACCATCAGATGATAAAGATGCTGATTCCCATAGGAAACTTGAAATATTGGTTCTGAATTAGTAAATTTATAATACCAATATAGTTGGTACGTTATGAGACATTACCAATTTTCCAGGTAACTTATACCTTATTGCCAATGTTTTGCCCCAGTGTGCTAAGTTGGTCCCATCAGATGGTAAATAGCACACCCACCAAGACACATGGCTACTGCATATTGTGGAGGCCACTGCGTAGGCTACTACGAGCCACCGGCCGTGCCAATGCACTATGAGACTTTGTCTCATATTCAAAAATTGATGCTAACGTCTGGCCATCAGATGATAAAGATGTTGATTCTCATAGGGAACCTGAAATACTTGTTCCGAATGAGTAAATTTATAATACAAATATAGTTGGTATGTTATTGGGCATTATAAATTTTCCAGCTAACTCATTCCTAGTTGCCAGTGTTTCGTCCCAGAGTGCTAAGTTGGGCTATTGGGCTCATCACTTGGTAAATAGCACACCTACCAAGACTAGTGTATACCGTGGAGATCACTGCGTAGGCTACTTGGAGCCACCGGCAGTGCCAGTGTACTATGAGAGACTTTGTCTCATTTTCAAAAATTGATGCCTGCCTGGCCATCAGATGATAAAGATGTTGATTCCCAAAGGGAACCTGAAATATTGGTTCCAAATGAGTAAATTTAAAAACACCAATATAGTTGGTCTAAATTTTCTAGCTAACTCATTCCTGGTTGCCAGCATTTTGCTCCAGTGTGGTAAGTTGGGCTCCTCAGTTGGTAAATAGCACACCTACCAAGACGCATGGCTAGTGCATACCGTGTAGGCCATTGCATAGTCTACTTGGAGCCACCAGCAGTACCACTGCATTATGAGAGACTTTGTCTCATTTTCAAAAATTGATGCCTGTCTGGCCATCAGATGATAAAGATGTTCATTCCAAATGAGTAAATTTATAATACGAATAATGTTTGTCCATTATTGGACATCATAAATTTTCAGCTAACTGATTCCTGGTTGCCAGCATTTCACCGCAGTGTGCTAAGTTGGGCTCATCTGTTGGTAAATAGCACACCTTCTAAGACACATTGCTAGTGCATACCGTGGAGGCCACTGCGTAGGCCAGGCAGGCATCAATTTTTGAAAATGAGATAAAGTCTCTCATAGTGCAATGGCACTGCCAGTGGCTCTAAGTAGAAAATATTTCCAAAACAGGGGTAAGTAGGCCATTCCAATTGGGTAACTGAGTCCCCTGAACTGAATTACCCCAATAATGCATAATAAGTAAAATAAACTCCCATGTAGTTTCATATGTTTGTTTCAATTTTTTTCGGTAAAACCTGTTATATTAAGTCCTGTCATGTTGTCTAGACTTCTTGTTCCATATAAGATATTTCATCAAGTCTCATAAAAAAAATTACAATTATGTAAGCAAGAAAAGAGAAGCCTTCTGAGAAAAAAGGAAAGAAAGAAAAGGAAAATCAAAATCACAAGAAGTTCATTACAACTCTTCTAATGAAAATGTTTGTGATGTTTATGCTATCCAAGAAATAGAAGAAGACTATCTCAAAAGCTTCTCTGAGTATGTGGATGAAGATACAATTACACTTGAACCTGGTGAGTTTTCCAGTAGTTTCAGATTATATGAAGCAAAAACTTTACAGAAAGAGAATATAGGCTACATAGTTCCTTTTTTTACAAAAGACATTTGCAGTTAATGAAATTCAAAGAAACCAAAGCAGAATTCTACACTAGAGAGTTTGACATCGTACAGAAACTTCCACAACCGATAACAAGTAGTTCTGCTCAATTTAATGATATGATTGGTTTTGCAGCAGACCTCAGTGATCTAACTTAACATCCTCTAAGTATTCCTTAATATATGACAACTCAAATAGTATATCAGTCACTACTGATCTGCACTTAGGGAAGTTGCCCAGGTGGCAGATTACCTATCTGTTGTTTTCCTAGCCTTTTCTTAAATGATCACAAAGAAATTGGAAATTTATTGAACATCTCCCTTGGTAAGTTATTCCAATCTCTAACTCCCCTGCCTATAAAAGAAAATTTGCCCCAATTTGTCCTCATGAAATCCAGCTTTATCTTCATATTGCGATCTTCCCTACTTTTAAAGCCATCACTCAAACATATTCGTCTACTGATGTCATTCCATGCCGTCTCTCCACTGACAGCTTGGAACATACCACTTAGTCAAGTACCTCGTCTCCTTTCTCCCAAGTCTTCCCAGCCCAAACTTTGCAACATTTTTGTAACGATTTTTTCCAGTTCTTGAATCAAGTAACCCTGGTGAGGGTCCCATACACTGGACCCATAATCTAGTTGGGGTCTTAAAAGAGACTGATATTCCCTCTCCTTTACATCCTTACTACAACCCCTAATTACCCTCATAACCATGAGTAGAGATCTGTACTCTTTATTAATAATCTTTCTTTATATTAACACCTAGGTACTTACAATGATGTTTAAACTCAAATTTATTTTAGTTAGGCCTAATTACTTTGTCATTTATTTTTTATTTTCCTTTTCTTATTACTTTTTGTAATTTCATGGTAATAAACAATTGTAATTTCTTTGAATTTTTTGTCATTTGTTGGTAAGAAACAAGTTTCTTTGAATACAGTTATAAAAATATTACTTTTTCTTATTACTTGGAAATTTTTCTTTGCCCTTTTTTCAAATGCCCTTATTAGGTTACTGATACAACGGCTGGAATGTGTATCTAAATCAAACAACTGATCATACCAATATTTTTCCAAATCAAATGAATGTACCCCAGACATTTGCTGCAGTACACTTATAGAATATAGCCTGGGATGGTCCAGTCACCCTGCATTCACGGGGCAACTGGGCCAATTGGGATTTTTTAATTAGGCCTATATAGGCCTATGTATAAAAAGTACAGAATGTCAAAAACTTTCCTTAAATAATATCTTGGTGTGTTTATTGCTAAATAATCATGCTATATTTTGCAGTCAAAAATTTCTTACTTCTTGTCCTAAATTACAGTTTTATGAAGGTAACTGGAGGTCATGTTGTCAAATCATGACCCAGTTACCCTGGAGCACCTTATAATGTTCAGTGGTTTGAGTTACCTATTACAATCATCAAGCTGTTTACTTGATCGGTGTAAGTTTGCTTCCAGATCTACAATTTTCTTCTTCATTCTGAATAGCGCAACACGAAGCCTTCTATTTGTTCTCTTTAGATTTTCCATGTTGCTGTCATCCAACAAATCAACTTGACAACCAACGTCACATGGTTTGTTGTTACTAGTATTTAGGCCTACCTCTTTATCTGTAAATGGAGACTCGACTGGAAAGAGAAAAAGAGAGAACCTGACATTAGATTAGCTATAACTGTATAACCTACACAAGTAAATAGGCCCTATTTGCATAATGAATAATAATAATAAGCAGAAGAGGAAGAAGAATAACAGTATATAGACATGAACTTCTACTACTAACAAATGACTCACGTATTATTCTGTTTCGTACCTTCACATTAAAAGTGCAATTGTCCCCAGAAATAATTACTTAGTATGCAATACTTCAAACCTTATAATATAACGCTTACCATTTTCTGCAATGATGTCCGGAGAGCTCTTGTTAGACGTCTCTGTGTTTGAATCCCTTCTCTTCCTCTTCGCCGAACTTAGCGGTTGTTTATAAGCTGGATAATCAGGGAAAAGGCTGGGTAAAGATCCTGCTTTTAATTTTCGCACTTTACTGGTCACTTTGAAATCGTCATTTACAAAATGTAGACTGCAAACCACGGAATAGTCAGAAGGCATCCATTTACTTCCCTTGCTGTTTCCTTCCCGGGATATAATACTTAACCACTTTCGACGCAATTCTGTACTTGAAGGTATTTCGTGGAATGAAATACCACGGCATTCTGGTTTTCCTTTCTTTGATTTGCAGAAAGGCACGCAGCAGTTGACCATTTTCACTGAAAACAAGAACAGTACTACCCGTGAACCCGATTTCCCGCTGTTTCATTTCGATTCCGACGACAGGTCTGGGGCCATTTGGTTTTGCTACCTACCGTGAGTATATGTAAATGGAGTGTTTTATTTTGTGCCATGTTAAAATATTGTGTTGTGATGAGCAGGCAGTATAAGCAGCCATCGGATGCAGATCGAGAAAAGATGTGCATTCCGTTTGTGTTACTATTACACGTGCTCTGGTATAATATATTGCTTCCGAATAGACGATCTGTAATTTGTGCTGTAGAAGGTTGCCAGGCGAGAATGTTGATGTGGTATTGAATTTGCTGCTCAAGTAAGTATTGTGTTGATTTTTCAGCAACTGAAGAATTTCATTTGGACTTTTGCTACGGATGTTGTTTATTCAAATAATTTTCACATATAGTCATTGGCCACCATTAGCAAAAATGTAGAATACCCTGTTTGTAGTTTTTCTTTTCTCTCATAGTCATAGTCTGTGATTCTGGTCCATTGTTTAACCGCAGATTTCCAGAGAAGAAATCGCGTTTTTTTAAAATATTTTTTTATCGGCTTATACTTCAATATAACAAGTGAGCGTATGTCGGGATTATAAATCCCAAAATTTATATTTCTGTTCAGTCTCTAAATCCTAACCACTAGACACTTGACATATATATTTAAATCCTGTGAAAACCAGTGGTGTATGCTGTGAACAAGATGTGGTCTACCATTAGACTTAGGTTACCGCTTTTTTGTTTGTTTAATGAATGTCAAGCCCTAAGCGTTCTGAGCTGCAGCCAATAGCCTGCTGTATTGCCAGTGCTGTTTTACAAGCTACTGCCCTGGCCTCTGCTACCGTCAATAGTCAACTCCTGATCAGTGAAATGATAGCCTAAGGTTTAGCAAATTAAAGCCTGGCTTTGTGGTGAAATGGATAGAATGCTTGCCTTTGGTCCGATGGGCCAGTTCAATTCTCTGAATCAACTCCTCGTACTCTAAATTCCCCTGGCATGTTATAATGTTTTTGCCATTCATTTCATTCTCATTAGGTCACCACCAAGCTTATACAGATGCCATGCACCATTATTATTATTATTATTATTATTATTATTATTATTATTATTAAAATTTAGAATTTTACAGAGTTACCAGCAGTCGTACTCATCGTTCACTGGTTTAGTAGCTTCCTCGGGAGATCAGTGGTGGTGTCCGATACATGATCATAGGTTTGATTCCAAAGAGAATAATAAACCGAAAGATTGCAGTTTATTGTAGCAGATCAACCTATAAAAAGAAAACTATATTAGTCCTGTAACAGTAAAGCATGCAATGTCTCTCTGTAAGGCTGTAGAAGCAAAAGAGAGTGAAATACCAGCACTCCATTATATGTATAGTTATTTCAGAATTACGAGGTGAGGAAGTATATATGATGAGGAACGAATGTGTCAATTCGGAAACTTCTGGAGAACTTCAAGTCTGTGAGCTCTCTCCTTCGTTAACAGTGGTGATCCAACGGACCGAAGCCTAGCACTTCTATCCCTCCGCCCCCCTTACCTATTTGGAATTCAGCAGCAAGCCGTGTGGGGCGAGGTCAGGGGAGAAGAACGCAGTGCCAGGGCTGCAATATCTTTCTCCAATGCCTTGCACTCAGTAATACGAGCAACATTTTATCTCATTGCATTCAAGTTTTGTAAATGGAACAATGTGTCAGATAGTTACATTGTAATGTGCTTTAAATTTCTATTGTTCTTATTTGACATTCGGGCTTCACCCATAGCCCTGGTAGCCCTCAGTATATGCCACTGGTGAGAACAAAACAATGTTATTCTGGTGTCAGAACTTTTCCCATTTTAAACAAAAGATGTCGCCGTTCCCCACAGGTAGTACTTCTTGTCTAGACACCCTTGACTATCTATGGTAATGGTCGGACAGTGTTGTTGCAGACGCTGGAACTCCAACTCCACAGTAAGACGCCAGAAGCCATTGGCCAGCAGTCACTGAATGCTGGGTGGTGGTGGTTGCGATTGTGGTTGGTGGTAGCGATTACTAACACCAATCAGAGGGCAAAATGGAAGGGGTCCAAAACTTAAAGAAATGAAGGTATTCTGCAAAGAAAGACAAAAACCATGTAAAGAGTGAAAATGAAAGACTCCTTCGAATTCGTAAACCTACTGTAAAATGTCACAGTCAGAAAGGGACAAGACTTGACCAAGGGACATCGGTTAGGACAGACAAAAGTGAGGAGCCTAGCACAAGTAAGTGGAACAGTGGGAGTACTCAGCTAAGGGTACATGGTTGTCAACTCATGCTCCCTACTTATGAGCTCCTGGTGCTCCTTTTCGTCACCTCCTACAACAGGCAGGGATCCTGTTTGTGATATTCTACTGCCCCTACCCACAGGAAGATGGGTAATAAATGCTGGAAGAGCAGTGATTTTGTTTGTTTTTAAAAGAAACAGCTGAAAAATCATGGAATGTGAGACCGCTCCAGTAATTTTTCATGGCAAGTAGTATATGACATACAGATGCCTTGAATTCTGAAAATTATTGTTAAGTAAATCTGTCAACTCCAGCTATAATGAACCTCTATGGACTCAAATATTTGGTTCACTGTAACTGAAAATCTTCTTCCAGTCTTTTTTTCAAGTTGCTTTACGTTGCACCGACACAGATAGGTCTTATGGTGACGATGGAACAGCAAAGGGTTAGAAGTGGGAAGGAAGCGGCCATGGCCTCATTTAAGGTATTTGCCTGGGGTGAAAATGGGAAACCACGGAGAAACTATCTTCAGGGCTGCCAACAGTGGGGCTCGAACCTACTATGCTTCAAGTACTGGATACTGGCCGCGCTTAAGCGACTGCAGCTATCGAGCCCGGTATGTGAACAAGTAACATAAAAGTTGATAATCTTAAAGATGCTATAGAAATAAGAAGTAGGCCTATGTTACTCTAAAAAAAACTTTTAATGACAGGCTGTACATTGTCCAATAAAGAGAGAATAATTTTCATGCACTGTATACATGGTTATTGAGTCCTAGATAAGCCTATTATTTGCAGCTGCTTACTGTACACTGTTTTAATAAAAACATTAAAACCTTCTGTAGGGCATGTGCCTTCTCTACACTAGATTCCACATCATTCACAGTTTCTAAAACCCTTAGAACATTCTTTATACCCTTCTTGCCTTTGATTTTACCCACGACTCATCAGCCCACATCTGCTTCGAAGACAAAATAGGAAGATACAGGTAGAAGTATTCATTGAAAGTTCTCCTTCCTTGCCCAGTTACCGAGGTGTCCAGTGCGGTCAACAAACTGACAGGGATGGAATTTATGACACACAGGACTGAGGAGCAGTGTTCTCTCCAGGATCTTCTTAATGGTGCACTACCCTGCCATTTTTACAGACCGCCTGAACCTAGATGTGTGCTAGTTGCGTAGAGCCCACACAGTTAAACAACAATTCGGCTTTTCTTCTGCCTGCGATCCTTCATCTCCAGCACACCTCCCTCTGCACACCTTACTTGGATCAGAGGTGCGCGTGGCTGGGTGTGCAGTAGTTAGTTAATCTGAGGCAAGCTTGGCGATAACACATCTCCTTAACAGTGCGTTTTGTGTTGTGACTATTGACTTGTGCGAAATAGTAGTGATAACAATATGCCTCCCATCCTTTCAAAACTATACAGAAAATCTTTTCCTTGTCAGGGTTGAGAAATAGTGTCTAACGTGTTACAATTCATGCAGAAAGAAGCCGACGAAAAGAAATTTATTATTCCAGCCAAAAACTGCAGGAGTATGTGTGTGCTGCAACTCGTGTAGGTGCATGCACCGTGAAGTCTGTGAAAAAACAATTGCTACAGGTCCAGCCAGGAACATTGGCATAGTTCAATACACCTCGCAAGAACAAAGAAAAAAAAGCGTCCGTGCTCTGGATTAGATAATTTTGACATGTTGTTTGTTCGGAGGACAGTCAGTGAATTTTATATAACTGAGAAAGAAAATACGACTGTGGAATCTGTGTTGGCATAACAAAACAAAATGTATACATACAAGGGCCAATGTAGTGGTTTGCGAAAAATTTCCAAAGAACTTGCATTTCGGTGGAAAAGAGTACAAAATAAGAGGTGTTTGCTAATTGAGCGTAATGATATTCACAGTGCTCGAATCACATTTTTGCATTCTGTTACTAGGTATCGTGAGGAGGGTCGCCCTATAGTATACAGTGATGAAACCTACATTAACAGCTCTCACACAACACCGAAGTCTTGGTGTGATACCACATCTACAGAGGGTTTTAAATCACCGATATTGAAAGGACAGCACCTTATTATTGTTCATGCAGGCTATGAGCTGGGTTTTATTCCAAATGGCCTCTTGATATTTAAATCAAATCAGACATCCGGTGATTACCATCGAGAAATGAATGCCACGAACTCTATGAAATGGTTGAAAGAAATACTTCTGCCAAACTTCCCACCAAAATCTGTTCTTGTGATAGAAAATGCATCCTATCACAACATTCAGTATGATAAATGCCCGACTTCTAATGCTCACAAACAGGAGATGCTGAACTGGCTAATGGAAATGATATGTTCAAGACTGAACTTTATGAACTTATAAAGATCAATAAGCCTCAAACTAAGAACTATATTATGGACCGTCTTTTACATGAATACAGCCATACTGTTCTTCGCTTGCCGGCTTATCATCCAGATTTGAACAGCATTGAAAAAATCTGGCATGATGTGAAACAATGGGTGGCACAGAAAAACACAACCTTCAAGCTGGATGATGTTAGAAATATTTACTTACAGAGATTTTCTGAAATTGGTGCAGAATATTTACAGTCAGAAGGCCTTTTGGAACCTGAAATTGAGCGCCTAACAATAAATGTGACTAACAGCAAGCAGTGAGGATGATTCGTCAAGCAGTGGCACAGATAGTGAAAGTGAAGTTGACATGGCTGGGATTGAAGAACTCCAGCCTTAGTTCTTTATATTATGAGCTCTATAAATGTGATGTTATTTTTTGTTAAGTGTTTGTGAGGCAACAACTGAGTCCTTGTGATAAGGTATCGTTATTCAGGATTTGAATAAAGTACCACAACCGGTATATGATTGCCGCGTTTCTAGCCTGACGTTAAGCAATGGACCTCGCGAAGTGGGAAATAAAATTTACAATTCCAGCAAAAATGTAAATTTAAACACCGGGCGACTTGGCCATGTGGTTGGGAGCTCACAGCTGTGAGCTTGCATCTGGGAGATAGTGGGTTCGAATCCCACTGTTGGCAGCCCTAAAGATGGTTTTCCGTGGTTTCCCATTTTCCTTCCTACTCCTATACCATCATTGCCATAAGGTCTATCTGTGTCGGTGCGACGTAAAACAAATAGCAAATAATAAATTTAAGATGGAAGGCGACTGTAGCTGTAGGGAATAGCAGTCTATACTTGATACACTTTTTTTCTTTTGCTACTCTGTGTACTGTACGGCACCTTCCATCTTTGTAAAATGAGTCTGTTACAGGAGGGTTCATACTGGCTATAATTCACCATTTATCTTTCATACCCGTATAAGTTTTTTTTTGTAAAATGTAAGAAAAAATATACAATGTATTCTTTTAACAAAGATTTCTATAAAATGATCATTTCATTAGAGACCCTTATTTCAAATGACTAGGGTTCATCATCTATATATTTGCCATGAAATAACATTACTACTACTCCTATAATAATAATAATATGAATGAACTTTTAGTTGGAAAGTTTTCTTAGTGATAATATAGACGTCGCTTGTTTACTACAGCAAATTTTCCAAAATATGATGTCGTTAACATTGCAGACTTCTGTTGCGTATAAATGTTCACGATTTTGTAAATGCATTACCAGTTGTGCTATAGCAGAATTGAATTACACCAGGTTAAAGCTCTAAACTATTCGTCGCTCTTACGCGCAATCTAAAAAGGAAATGCAACTATGAGCGATTGTCCGTTCAAGCCAGGGAATTTGTGGGAGTTGTGGGGATATTCTTTGTATTATACTGTATATAGAATGATGTGAACATAGCGCTGATTACAGGCATTAATGCTACTCGATTCCCTTTTGTGATCAAAATATGCAAATGCTGGAGCAACCTCAACAACAGCTCACATACTCTGGAGGCAGCTGCTTGCCACTCTGGTCTGGAGATGAGTAGGTTTGACCTGGGAACTCCGCGGAGAGACTCGCACTCAAGCGTCCCATTAAATGCACCCAGAGCTGTTATTTGATTGCATGGGCTCTACCATTATAAATACATATTTGAGTCTTTGGGTGCTCCAGATTAAAATGTAAATACTGTAAAAATTACTATTTAAATTATAAATCTTTATAATTGTCAGTATAATTGCATCAGTTACATCGGAGTTTAAATGTTTAGCTTGACTGTCGCGTAGTGTTGTGCACAAGCAGTGTCTGGATTGGCGTGGAATTGTGTGCGAGCACTCAATTCTGCATGACGTCACAAACCTGTAGGCCACTGCACAGTAACCGAGTGGCAAGCCCCGGTGTTTCATGATTATGAATAAGCAGTAGATCACTAGAAGTTCAAAATATTTTGTTATGTCCTGTTCGTGGTAATAACAATAAAATAGTCAATTTTGCAGTTAATAGTTACCTGTCTGATATTACTGTTAATGCACTGAGGGGAATAAATTGAAATTTTATCATATTTGACTTTACGTAGTATTCCTCGCCCGACTACTCATTCTTGCCATACGGCTGACAAACATTTCTAGGGAGAGCATTGTAGAAGGTTTGCTCTTTTCCCAATGAGAGGTGATTTTCTGTTTTGAGATTAATAGGATGGATTTTTCACATTGCTGCCTGGATATCAATCTGTTCTTAATATTAAAAAAAGAAGGAAACGCAGATTTTTTTCTGCAAACTTTGTGAAAATTTACATTATTTTAGAATGCAGTATGCTGTAATACATTCCACTAATGAAGCTTGAATGTATTATACGGGGTAAATTTTAAAGACTTTATACATTTAAAGTTAAAAACTTCATGATTGTTCCGTATTGAATAGAGAAAATAAGATGTATAATATTATAGGGAATGATCCACCTTTCAATACTCCGTAGTAAAAAGTAGTTACAACCTGTTTAATGGGACCGGTTTCAACACATTTAGAGTGTCATCATCAGCCAGTTAGCGAAGATCTTAACAGTAACTAACATATCAAACATAGGCAAAATATTAACATTGTATCACATCGTGGCAATTCAGTTAATGTTCAAAACACAATAATCACAGTCAAGAGAGTAAACAGAACATCACTATCTTGCGCCGAAAACAAATATACACTGACTGACAGAGCAAATGCAACACCAAGAAGGAGTGGTTCGAAAGGGATGAAAGTTGGGGAAAAAACAGAGACGGCACGGACGAATAATTGATGTTTATTTCAAACCGATATGCAGGTTACACAATGCGCACGGCATCGACTCAGTAGGATGTAGGACCGCCGCGAGCGGCGATGCACGCAGAAACACGTCGAGGTACAGAGTCAATAAGAGTGCGGATGGTGTCCTGAGGGATGGTTCTCCATTCTCTGTCAACCATTTGCCACAGTTGGTCGTCCGTACGAGGCTGGGGCAGAGTTTGCAAACGGCGTCCAATGAGATCCCACACGTGTTCGATTGGTGAGAGATCCGGAGAGTACGCTGGCCACGGAAGCATCTGTACACCTCGTAGAGCCTGTTGGGAGATGCGAGCAGTGTGTGGGCGGGCATTATCCTGCTGAAACAGAGCATTGGGCAGCCCCTGAAGGTACGGGAGTGCCACCGGCCGCAGCACATGCTGCACGTAGCGGTGGGCATTTAACGTGCCTTGAATACACACTAGAGGTGACGTGGAATCATACGCAATAGCGCCCCAAACCATGATGCCGCGTTGTCTAGCGGTAGGGCGCTCCACAATTACTGCCGGATTTGACCTTTCTCCACGCCGACGCCACACTCGTCTGCGGTGACTATCACTGACAGAACAGAAGCGTGACTCATCGGAGAACACGACGTTCCGCCATTCCCTCATCCAAGTCGCTCTAGCCCGGCACCATGCCAGGCGTGCACGTCTATGCTGTGGAGTCAATGGTAGTCTTCTGAGCGGACGCCGGGAGTGCAGGCCTCCTTCAACCAATATACGGGAAATTGTTCTGGTCGATATTGGAACAGCCAGGGTGTCTTGCACATGCTGAAGAATGGCGGTTGACGTGGCGTGCGGGGCTGCCACCGCTTGGCGGCGGATGCGCCGATCCTCGCGTGCTGACGTCACTCGGGCTGCGCCTGGACCCCTCGCACGTGCCACATGTCCCTGCGCCAACCATCTTCGCCACAGGCTCTGCACCGTGGACACATCCCTATGGGTATCGGCTGCGATTTGACAAAGCGACCAACCTGCCCTTCTCAGCCCGATCACCATACCCCTCGTAAAGTCGTCTGTCTGCTGGAAATGCCTCCGTTGACGGTGGCCTGGCATCCTTAGCTATACACGTGTCCTGTGGCACACGACAACACGTTCTATAATGACTGTCGGCTGAGAAATCACGGTACGAAGTGGGCCATTCGCCAACGCCGTGTCCCATTTATCGTTCGCTACGTGCGCAGCACAGCGGCGCATTTCACATCATGAGCATACCTCAGTGACGTCAGTCTACCCTGCAATTGGCATAAAGTTCTGACCACTCCTTCTTGGTGTTGCATTTGCTCTGTCAGTCAGTGTATTTGAAGTTCATAAGCAGATCAAGTATGCACTTATGTAAAGTCGTTGCTAGGCAGGTCTTGTAGGCATTTGTTTTCCGGTCGAAGGGTAAAAGGTGACGTGAATGAAGTCTTAGGGAAACAGTGTAGGATTTAATTTCGTCAAAATCAAAGTGGATATATAGGTTTTAAAATAATTTAAAACGTTAAAAAAGAATAAAGCCAAATAAAAATATATTAAAAATGGGAAGAAATAATGAAAGAAATACGAGGTTCAACTCGAAACAACTTGCCGTAGTAATTGATAAAGAAATGATAAATAGAGAAAGGGGGTGGGGGACGTTTATTAGAGGGTGGTGATGGTGGTTATTGTTATTAGAGGAAATACAATTGGGCAACAATCCTTTATATAACACTAATTCGAGGAAAAAAAGAGGAAGAGAACTGACACTTCGAAAAATGAAGATATCGGTTAAAGGAAGACAAGGGCCACGAAGGGCGTGAAAATGAAAGACTCCCTAGCCCTCGAAAACCTAATAGCATCGGGGTCGGAAAAGAACAAAGAGTTGACCAAGGGAGGTCGGACAGGATAGATGAAAGTGAGGAGCCTGGCACAAGTAAGTGGAAGCAATGCCAGGACTCAGCTAAGGCCCCCGTGGTCGCCAACCCACGCTCCGAGGTTCAGAGCCCCTGGGGGATGGAGGGTGGGAAGGAAAGAAAAATGGAAGGGATCCGATACTTCGAAAAATGAAGATATCAGCTAAAGGAAGACAAGGGCCACGAAGGGCATGAAAATGAAAGACTCCCTAGCACTCGGAAACCTAATAGCGTCGGGTTCGGAAAGGAACAAGAGTTGACCAAGGGAGGTCGGACAGGATAGATGAAAGTGAGGAGCCTGGCACAAGTATGTGGAAGCAATGCCAGGACTCAGCTAAGGGCCCCGTGGTCACCAACCCACGCTCCGAAGATCAGAGCCCCTGGGGGATGGGGGGTGGGAAGAAAAGAAAAATGGAAGGGATCCGATACTTCGAAAAATGAAGATATCAGCCAAATGAAGATAAGGGCCACGAAGGGTGTGAAAATGAAAGACTCCCTAGCCCTCGGAAACCTAAAAGCGTCGGGGTCGGAAAGGAACAAGAGTTGACCAAGGGAGGTCGGACAGGATAGATGAAAGTGAGGCGCCTGGCACAAGTAAATGGAAGCAATGCCAGGACTCAGCTAAGGGCCCCGTGGTCGCCAACCCACGCTCCGAAGTTCAGAGCCCCTTGGGTGGGGAGGGGAGAACTAAGGAGGATCAAGGGGGGTGTTGCAGAAGGGGGAAGTGGCATGAGAGGGTATTGTGTAAATTGTGAAAGATTGATTCCTTATTTGTTGACTTCAGGTTATTTGAAAAGGAGATGAGAAAATCGAAAAGGCATTGGGTTTCTCAGAAATATCATTCAGATTAAGATTTGGATTGAAAAACTGGTCAAGGTGTATAAAACAGTTTTCGGTGATGTCTAGGAGAGGGCCTTTATTTAGAGTGCTGAGAATTTCAATATCCTGGTTTATTGTAGTGAAAGCATGTTTTGTGTCATGTATGTGTTGTCCCACTGCCGAAAATCTGTTGTGCTTTATTGCATTAACGTGTTCAAAGTACCTAATTTTGAAGTTACGCCCAGTTTGACCTATGTAAGAAGAATTACAGTTGTGGCACTTAAAACGGTATACACCTGATTTAGAAAAGACACTTGTTCTATTTAAGGAGTAGGAGTTATGTAATAATTCAAGGTTTCTATTATTAGTTCGAAAATAAATCATGGTATTGTGTTTTTTGAAGACATTAGCTATACTATAGGTGTTTGTATTGAATGTGAATGTGGTGTAAGCAGCTGGTTTGGGAATATCTTTTAAGAGTGTTGTGTTAGGGCGGTGTCTAAATTTGTTAATGATTTGTTCAATAAAATAAGAATTATAACCGTTAAATTTGGCAATAGAACGGATGATGTTTAGTTCTTTATTTAAGTTTTCCTTTGATAGCGGAATTTTGAAGGCGCGGTTAACCATACTGTTGTATGAAGCACGTTTATGTGACTGTGGGTGAAAAGAGTCTTGTTTTATGGTATTAGCTGTATGTGTGGGTTTTCTATAAATCATATATTTTAATGAGGAAGGTAATCTGTTTATTGTTATGTCTAGAAAATTAATTGATTTGTTTGATTCTGTTTCAAGAGTGAATTTAATATGTGGATCAATTTTATTGAGGCTATTAAGAGTAGAAGCTGCATTGAAAACTCTATCATCCAGTATAACAAATGTGTCATCCACATATCTAGCCCAAAATAATACATGTTTAAAGTCGTCATTGTTATCAATGAAACTGTGTTCTAAAAAGTCTAGGTATATTTCTGCAAGGATCTCCGAGGCTGGAGAACCCATAGCCAAACCATCTTGTTGATAAATTATATTGTCAAAGATGAAGAAGTTGTTAGTAACTACTAATTTTAAGAGGGTCATAAAATCATTAATTTCAAGTTTGCTTAAGCAACTATATGTATTTAAGTTATTTTCAATAATAGGAAATAATTTTTTGATATTAATACTGGGATACATATTGACAATATCAAAAGAGTGTAGAGAATGGTGTGGTTGGATTTTAAGGTTATTTAATTTCTCAACTAGTTCTATGGTGTTTTTTACAGACTTATTTGATAAAAATTTGTAATTATTCTTAAGAAATTTATGAATGAATTGTGCTAATTTGTAAAGTGGGCTGGGTCTGTAAATAATAATTGGTCGAATAGGGACGTCAGTCTTATGAATTTTAGGGAGAGATTTAGCGGTTGGTAGGCCTGGATTCATGCTTAATAATTTTGTTTTTTCATGTTCAGTAAATAAGAAAGAAGAGTTCTTAAGGGTTTGTTTTAGGAGACGTTGAATTTGTTGGGTAGGATCTTTCTTTGTAATAGAAAAGGAATTATTACTGAAGAAATTTTTGGTTTTCTCGATATAATCAACTTTATCCATTATTACTGTAGTGTTACCTTTGTCAGCTTTTGTGGTAATGAGGTTCTGGTCTTTAATTTTCTTTTTAACGTTAAGAATGTGTTTACGTTCAACGAAGGGAACAGTGTTGCTATTATCATTAGATGTGTAAATCTTATTAAGTTTCCTTTTTACATCAAGTCTAATTTCGTCCTGTAGTTCTAAAGGCATTTTTTGATAGCTAATTCAGATTCAGTGATTGTATTAAAAACACTGTTATTTTTATTTAAGTTAGGCCAGTTATGTTTAGGGCCTTTTGATAGGATTAAGTTATCATTATCATCTAGGATTGTTTTGGATAAGTTTACAACAGGGGGGTGAAACTTACTAATTATATTGTCATGATTTTTTGGTTCATTAGGTAATTTAGTAAAAGGTTTCCTTGTCGTAGAGATATTTTTGAGATTATTAAGTTTTCTGTCTAGAGTTGATTGCTTTTTGGAAAGTGTGAAGAATAATTTATCGTCTATATGGGATTGAAATAAGTCCCATTGAGCACTTGATAGTAGGCGAGTTGCTTCGAGGTGAGATTCGTAAAGACGAATGTTTAGGAAAGATTTCTTCCTATAAAGGAATTTAACTTCATTGGTTAACCAAATCTTGTTAACTTTCTTTTGTGTTCTTGAACAATCATAAGAATTGCGATGTCTAAAACTGGTAGGTTTTAGAAAATTGGGGGTTAAATTTTGCGCGATACACTGTTTGAGAAAATTAATATCCTTGCCTAGCTTAGCAATCTTGATTTTAAGGCTTAAGTAGTTATAGGCTTTAGATATTGCTTGGTAAGCATTATCATTTAAAGTTAAAAACTTCATGATTGTTCCGTATTGAATAGAGAAAATAAGATGTATAATATTATAGGGAATGATCCACCTTTCAATACTCCGTAGTAAAAAGTAGTTACAACCTGTTTAATGGGACCGGTTTCAACACATTTAGAGTGTCATCATCAGCCAATTAGCGAAGATCTTAACAATAACTAACATATTAAACATAGGCAAAATATTAACATTGTATCACATCGTGGCAATTCAGTTAATGTTCAAAACACAATAATCACAGTCAAGAGAGTAAACAGAACATTACTATCTTGCGCCGAAAACAAATATATTTGAAGTTCTTAAGCAGATCAAGTATGCACTAAACATCATCCGTTCTATTGCCAAATTTAACGGTTATAATTCTTATTTTATTGAACAAATCATTAACAAATTTAGACACTGCCCTAACACAACACTCTTAAAAGATATTCCCAAACCAGCTGCTTACACCACATTCACATTCAATACAAACACCTATAGTATAGCTAATGTCTTCAAAAAACACAATACCATGATTTCTTTTCGAACTAATAATAGAAACCTTGAATTATTACATAACTCCTACTCCTTAAATAGAACAAGCGTCTTTTCTAAATCAGGTGTATACCGTTTTAAGTGCCACAACTGTAATTCTTCTTACATAGGTCAAACTGGGCGTAACTTCAAAATTAGGTACTTTGAACACGTTAATGCAATAAAGCACAACAGATTTTCGGCAGTGGGACAACACATACATGACACAAAACATGCTTTCACTACAATAAACCAGGATATTGAAATTCTCAGCACTCTAAATAAAGGCCCTCTCCTAGACATCACCGAAAACTGTTTTATACACCTTGACCAGTTTTTCAATCCAAATCTTAATCTGAATGATATTTCTGAGAAACCCAATGCCCTTTTCGATTTTCTCATCTCCTTTTTAAATAACCTGAAGTCAACAAATAAGGAATCAATCTTTCACAATTTACACAATACCCTCTCATGCCACTTCCCCCTTCCGCAACACCCCCCTTGATCCTCCTTAGTTCCCCCCTCCCCACTCAAGGGGCTCTGAACTTCGGAGCGTGGGTTGGCGACCACGGGGCCCTTAGCTGAGTCCTGGCATTGCTTCCATTTACTTGTGCTAGGTGCCTCACTTTCATCTATCCTGTCCGACCTCCCTTGGTCAACTCTTGTTCCTTTCCGACCCCGACGCTTTTAGGTTTCCGAGGGCTAGGGAGTCTTTCATTTTCACGCCCTTCGTGGCCCTTATCTTCATTTGGCTGATATCTTCATTTTTCGAAGTATCGGATCCCTTCCATTTTTCTTTTCTTCCCATCCCCCATCCCCCAGGGGCTCTGATCTTCGGAGCGTGGGTTGGTGACCACGGGGCCCTTAGCTGAGTCCTTGCATTGCTTCCACTTACTTGTGCCAGGCTCCTCACTTTCATCTATCCTGTCCGACCTCCCTTGGTCAACTCTTGTTCCTTTCCGACCCCGACGCTATTAGGTTTCCGAGTGCTAGGGAGTCTTTCATTTTCATGCCCTTCGTGGCCCTTGTCTTCCTTTAGCTGATATCTTCATTTTTCGAAATATCGGATCCCTTCCATTTTTCTTTTCTTCCCACCCCCCATCCCCCAGGGGCTCTGGTCTTCGGAGCGTGGGTTGGTGACCACGGGGCCCTTAGCTGAGTCCTGGCATTGCTTCCACTTACTTGTGCCAGGCTCCTCACTTTCATCTATCCTGTCCGACCTCCCTTGGTCAACTCTTGTTCCTTTCCGAACCCGACGCTATTAGGTTTCCGAGTGCTAGGGAGTCTTTCATTTTCATGCCCTTCGTGGCCCTTGTCTTCCTTTAGCTGATATCTTCATTTTTCGAAGTATCGGATCCCTTCCATTTTTCTTTCCTTCCCATCCTCCATCCCCCAGGGGCTCTGAACTTCGGAGCGTGGGTTGGCGACCACGGGGCCATTAGCTGAGTCCTGGCATTGCTTCCACTTACTTGTGCCTGGCTCCTCACTTTCATCTATCCTGTCCGACCTCCCTTGGTCAACTCTTGTTCTTTTCCGACCCCGATGCTATTAGGTTTGCGAGGGCTAGGGAGTCTTTCATTTTCACGCCCTTCGTGGCCCTTGTCTTCCTTTAACCGATATCTTCATTTTTCGAAGTGTCGGTTCTCTTCCTCTTTTTTTCCTCGAATTAGTGTTATATAAAGGATTGTTGCCCAATTGTATTTCCTCTAATAACAATAACCACCATCACCACCCTCTAATAAACGTCCCCCACCCCCTTTCTCTATTTATCATTTCTTTATCAATTACTACGGCAAGTTGTTTCGAGTTGAACCTCGTATTTCTTTCATTATTTCTTCCTATTTTTAATATATTTTTATTTGGCTTTATTCTTTTTTAACGTTTTAAATTATTTTAAAACCTATATATCCACTTTGATTTTGACGAAATTAAATCCTACACTGTTTCCCTAAGACTTCATTCACGTCACCTTTTACCCTTCGGCCGGAAAACAAATGCCTACAAGACCTGCCTAGCAACGACTTTACATAAGTGCATACTTGATCTGCTTATGAACTTCAAATATATTTGTTTTCGGCGCAAGATAGTGATGTTCTGTTTACTCTCTTGACTGTGATTATTGTGTTTTGAACATTAACTGAATTGCCACGATGTGATACAATGTTAATATTTTGCCTATGTTTAATAAGTTAGTTATTGTTAAGATCTTCGCTAATTGGCTGATGATGACACTCTAAATGTGTTGAAACCGGTCCCATTAAACAGGTTGTAACTACTTTTTACTACGGAGTATTGAAAGGTGGATCATTCCCTATAAGACTTTATACATGAGATATCCCGGGGCCTCAGAAAGAACATTTTACTGAAATTAAGTATGTACTAACTTGTAGATTTAGGTAATTGTTTTAGGTCTAATGTTATTCTGGTCGTAAGTTGGCAGGTTCAGTCCTAGCTCAGTCCAGTGGTATTTGAAGCTACTCTAATATCCCAACCTTGTTTCAGTAGATTTACATTATGTTCAACAATTCTTCAGGGACAGACTTCTACCATCTCAGCATTTCTGAAATCCATAAAAATAATTAGTGGAATGTAAATCCCGTAACATTTTTACTTGCCTCATACCCGAGTGTAGCCTATTAGTTTGTGTTTATACGACTTTCAACATGTGGAGTGGTAGGGCTAGCAGGCGAAATGGGCGGGAAGTGGAATTGGGAGGGACAGGATGTGATGGAGGAGTTGCAGGCCTTCTCTGTTACACGTGATGTATGTTAGGGTTCTGTTTACAAGAGATTGGAATGAAAGTGTCGATTAGCATGCTTCTTCTTTTGCTAACTTTGTATTAAGTTGTGGTAGGGTTGCTAAATTTATCCATGCTAATGTACAGATTTTCTAAAATATTAAGCAGGAGCCTTTTGGTTCTCATTAAGTTAAGTCAAGTCTTCCCCAGCTTCACTCTTCCCAAAATATAAAGCATATTACAACCACATGGTGTACCTTTCAACAATATTGTTCATGCATGCATATATATACAGTAATATCTACCTACCTCCAACTTGTGCACACAAGTCCCTCACCTCACAATGTACTTCGTTCTTATCAACATTAAATCGTGTTTCATATTGGTATTTTTGTGATTGTACTATGTAATTAACAAGTGTTTATCAAGATAAAAATATCCTTGTTCGTAGATCATACTGACTGTTTTAATTGTGAACATATGTGTTTTTACAACCATATTTATTGTCATGCCTTTTAAGATCCAGTCCTATTTGGTGTTTGTGTTAAAACATTTAATTTTAATGACACTATCCTTCCTTTAACTGTCTTGCTATGAATACCTGAAGATGGCCATTTACATTGGCTGAATCTAGTCCTAGTAAAAAAAAAAGGTGTTGATTAGGTGGCCAATAAAACTTTCAATAAGAAAATGAGTCATATCTATCAATACGGGCCTAATAATGAAATTCATTGCTTATATGCCTAAATTATGTTGAATGTTTGCAGACTAATATTTTTTTAAATATGAAATGATTGCTTGATAAAGGATTGTATTTTCTTTCCGTTTGGATGTTTCATTCCATTTTGTTTTCTTCTAGCTCATGATTTGTGTGGAAATTATGGAAGAGCCTCACTTCATTAAATGTGAACCAGAATGGTCAGCAGAAACAGAAGAAATCTTCAATTCGGTGAGTGACACCTTGGTTCCATACTGTGACGCAAGTGTGTAATGGACTAGTATAACTTGGAAACAATTCTCTCAACCGGTGGGTAAATAGTGAAAATATCGAGCTCGATTAGTAGGTTATTAATATTATCATCTACATAGTTATGTATGACAGGTTGTCAGTAAGGACTTTATTTGGTATAAATCGTGGTCGTACCATTTATTATTTGTGTCTTGTATGATGTTGTGTGTGTAATAGAACATGAGGTTATGTCATGATACTTCTGCTGTACATTTATTAATACAACTTTATTTAATGTAAGAGCATATAATTATTACTATATAATTTATTACTACTTGTAAATATGATGAATAAATCTGATGTAATGTTGTGCAGCACAGGGTAACAGTCTAGAACAATGCACCATTGCCACTGAGGTTTTACAGAATGTTTTATTAATTTGTATATAAGTTATTGGAGACTTGAGAAGATTCGAGAAAGCATGTTGTGTCATACTTTTCTGGAAGCCTGGCGAGGCAAAGTATATAAAAGGATGGTCTTGGGTTGTTGAGTTGTGTTGTTTGTGAGAGACATTACTCTAGTTAAGTATGTGAACTCATCTTGGGGTTTTGCCATTTAAATGGTTATGTTGTGTTGGTACCAAGCGTTCTGTAGCTGGTTGACATGCTAATATGGCAGTTGATTGAGTTCAAGATGGTGGTTCATTGGATGTGCAACTATTAACGCGTATATAATTTGTAAATAAAACAGTGTACACAATTGAAAGCATCTCGTGTGTGTGTGTCTTTTTGCATACGGTAAGTGCAGTAGACTCCCTCTAGTTCAGTCACCTCGGAACCAGACCCTACGCCAGACAAATCGACAATATGCTATAAATGCCAATATTTAGCTTATGTGAAATGCAGTACATAAATAAAAACCAATTATAAGGCAAGCAGTATTAATGTGTCTTTACTTTTGAGCATAGAAATAGTCAACTTATTTTAGTTACTTGTCTCCTAATTTCACAAGTTTAATTTTTCTCCATAATACTCATCTGAAATAGTTATTTTTAAATTATTATCACGGTGCTGCAAAATATAAACTCAACAGAACATATCATATATAATGCTGATTTTATGCTGGTTAAGCCTTATAAATCAAGAACCGTGACAGATAATGCAATCGTCACCAGTGCACCTATAATAATTATCGTCAAAGAAACTTTGAAATACCAATACTTAATGCAGGTTATAACCTCAAGGGTCTGTCATTAAAAAAAAAAACCAGCTATCACCATCATCACACTTATTCACAGAACTTCACATTTATTTTACAGATTTACCTTTAGGGTTGATGATAATTATTGTTTTATAGGGCCTAACGTATAGGTTATCAGCCATTATCATGCATGAACGCATATAGAACAACCTAACATCTAGGTTATCAGCCACTATCAGATTTGAATAAGCATGCCCATGCACACACACACACACACACACACACACCCATTGTTATTCCCCCTCCCCAAACATTTATATCTTACATTAAATAAATGATGATGTTACTTCATTGGAGTGGCTTGGGACATAATGGCCTTCATCCCCCTGTATTGAAGTATTTGTTGAATTTGTCTGATAACCTGGTGTGTGTAACTAGTTTTTAAAGTCTAGGATTCAGGTAGAGGAGGCTTTAAACAACATACCATCCCGGCAATTTCCTGGAAGGAGTATTGTATAACCCCGGGAAAATCACCACTCTAAGGATGGCCAGTCAGCACCAGGATTCAAACTTTTTTATCTCCGGACATCCAGCTCAGCCACATAGTCACGGTGCATGACTTACGGCTGTGCTGTAAGGTCCAGAAAAATTTAGGCTACCAGCAAAAATGAATATGTCAAAAAGTTCAAAGTAAGATAAGTCCACGATGTAGTAATAAGTTGGAATTAAACTATATGTGTCTAGACCTAATATTTCATTTGATCCCAACGGTACAAGTAAACAGGTTAATATCTATCTATGGGAGAAAAGTACAAGTAATTTTCTGACTTATAATCGTTTTCCCTGGCAGCCTATATACTGTATGAAATCAAGATTGTCTTTTCAGTTTCAGATTTTTATCCTTACCTGTGAAAAGATACCTTTCTCCCCTTTTCAAATCTTTAATTACTATTGTAAGCAGAGCAAGATATGACCATTCTGGCTCTATTCTTTCAGACCGGTGTACTTCACTTATCACATCAAGGAAAATACATGGTTTTTTTTTTGTTTGTAACATTAAAATTGCATAGAAGAAGCCTGGTTTGTTGACAATAAATCCTTGAAATCTCCCCACTTACGCCGATGGCCCGCGTAACTTACAATAGGTGCCCAACATCAGCTGATTTGTATCTTGGCACCGTGTTCTCCTGGCAGCACCCTCTCTATCTATTTGTATGCTTGAAGGTATTTACCATGTGTACTCACCTGAAATGAGTTGACGTTGTCTTTATGATGTCTTCATACACTTCTGAATTTTCACACCCAATGAGAGACAAACACTTGTAGTGGAAAATCAAATGCAGGAAAGCATTACAAAAACTCAGAATTTATTTTTTAAAGGTATGCTAATACTTTGTATAACTATCACAGACTGTCATAAATAAAACGTGGCTATCAACCAACTGATGTAACTGGAAGCTGTCTGTCTGAGCGGGGCGTGAGCTAAGGTATGGAAGAGTGACACAAGGACAGGTGCCGGCTGGACTTTCTGGCGGCCAAACTAGCTGAAGCCGAACTAGAGGGTGTCTACTCTTAAGTCCAACAGAGGACCTCAAAGGTTCAAGAACTATGAAGACTCTTTCTGAGATGGCAAAGTATAACACAAACTTTAATTGCAGTTTACCTCAAAATAATTTTACCGAGCTCGATAGCTGCAGTCGCTTAAGTGCAGCCAGTATCCAGTATACGGGAGATAGCAGGTTCAAACCCCACTGTCGGCAGCCCTGAAAATGGTTTTCCGTGGTTTCCCATTTTCACACCAGGCAGATGCTGGGGCTGTACCTTAATTAAGGCCACTGCCTCTTCCTTCCAACTCTTAGGCCTTTCCTATTCCATCGTCCCCATAAGACCTATCTGTGTCGGTGCAACGTAAAGCAACTAGCAAAAGCAAAATAACTTTTTTTTCTCAGGTACATGTAGCATCTAAATCATTATATTTAGAACTGTTATACTTTCCATGCTCATTAACGACCAAACTGTGACACTGTAACTCTACTATTTTCAATGTAACTTCTCTCTACATCCCTGGACCTTTTCCCTATAATCTAGGCTCATCATTAATGTTGATTAAGTTCAGTTTAAAGTCTGAATCACCGAGCTCGATAGCTGCAGTCGCTTAAATGCGGCCAGTATCCAGTATTCGGGAGATAGTAGGTTCGAATCCCACTGTCGGCAGCCCTGAAAATGGTTTTCCGTGGTTTCCCATTTTCACACCAGGCAAATGCTGGGGCTGTACCTTAATTAAGGCCACGTACGCTTCCTTCCCACTCCTAGCCCTTCCCTGTCCCATCGTCGCCATAAGACCTATCTGTGTCGGTGCGACGTAAAGCAACTAGCAAAAAAAAAAAGTCTGAATCCTTCGTGTTGCCAACCCTGTGTGCAAGGGTTGCCTATCTGCCATTTGGAAATGAAATCAGAGCTCAGAATGCGCAGTAAAATTAATGTAACCCAGGACCATGACAGGGTGGTGTTTGTTTTGTCTATATGACATCTGTCGATATCTATAATATCTGTAAGACAACTATATTATGTCCATGAAACATTGTTAAATTGTTGATACTGAGCAAGTGACTGTGCAGTTTTTGTTACGAAGCTTGCATTCGGGACATAGTGGGTTGAATCCCCACTGTTGGCAGCCCTGAATGTGGTTTTCCGTGGTTTCCCATTTTTACACCAGACAAATTCTGGGAATGTTCATTAATTAAGGCCATAGTTGCTTCCTGCCCAATCGTAGCCCTTTTCTATCCCATCATCAACATAAGAACTATCTGTATCCATGCGATGTAAAGCATGTTGTAAGAAAAGAAATTGTTGAGAGCGTAGTGTAAATTTCTGAAACTACTTGATCTTATTTTAATTGTGATTCAGGCCTATTGCAGATTGAAAGAAGATAAAACGAATGCATCAAAAGAAATCAAACAGGTCCAAGATATCTCAGGCAGAGCTTAAATTAGCTTTGGCTGCTGACCACATACTTGCCAACTTTCCCGAATTAGGCGTGAGACTCCCGATTTTCGACAGTATTTCCCGCCTCCCGGTTATTCTATTATTCCTCCCGATTTTAGGTTTTTTTTTTTTTTTTTTGTGAACTTCAAACATTTTTTTTTTCAAATGCCGCCATTTCAGCATTGTACGCAAGTGACCGAAAGTCCTTCGCTCTTTGCCGCTTTCAAATTAAATATGGACGTTTATTAAGACGAGAATGTGTGATGTTTATTCAAACCTGTATATCACGACGCGTATTTCGATCATCAATCTCTCGTTCTCGCGTGCTATGTTCGTGTTCGTTCACATCAGTCTAGTCAGTTGTTGAGGCTAGTCGCTAGGTTTGTAGTTTTTTAATAAATTAGTGACAGAATTTCAAAGATAGCGACTAGTGACTTTTCTAGAGAATTTAGGACCCATTCGGAGACAATTCTGGCGAACTTGAATTTATCGCTTGAAAAAAATAGTATTGCGATTCGCATAATCGCGCGGGCGGGTGATGCAATTTATTCTATGCACTTGCTAAGTAATAGCATCTACAGTAAATGCACGACTGATTCACACATGTGGAGCATCAGTTCATACTATTTTCGGAACTTATCAGAGGCAGATCATCTCACTTGCATACTTCCTGTGAGGGACTAGCCTCGTATAGCTACAGTCATGTTTTAGTACTCCTGTATTGCACACAATATGTAGAATAAGTGGTTTTGACCAATTGCATCTCCCGATTTTCATATCCAAATCTCCCGATTTTTGGTTTTGTAAAGTTGGCAGGTATGTGACCACCTGTCTAGCCTGTGAAGGTAGATATTCTCAAGAACACTCAAGATGATGCAATTAAATTGTTGAAAATTGGAGATAGTGTTGTTTGATGACAGTTGCAAAAGGAGAGCATAGGCAACAACACAAAACAGTCTTTCTAGGCCTAAATATTGTAGTCACTTATTTCTAATACCCATCCAACATCCACTTCACATATTCTATACCCAACAGACTTGTGGCAGCAGCTCCAACACAGGCTCCAGCCATCCTTTCTTCCGTGTTGTCTCAGAAAGACATTGTGGGTGGAGGGTGCATTGAAACAGTGTGACTGGATTTTCCTTTGCCAATAAAGTCATATAAATTATAGCTGTGTTGCTAATTTTTTAGCCACTGTCAGCAGCCCTGAAGATGGTTTTCCGTGGTTTCCCATTTTTACACCAGGCAAATTCTGGGGCTGTACCTTGATTAAGGCCACAGCCGCTTCCTTCCCATTCCTAGCCCTTTCCTGTCCCATCATCACTATAAGACCTATCTCTGTCGGCACAACATAAAGCAACTTGCCAAAAAAAATTTAGCCAGTCTATGTCTCATAATTTCTTTTCTAATTTCAGGAGACATACGATTATTTTCCAGGCAATAGCCTCACAAATGTCAAGAAAGAAACAGAGCCTTCACGTGATCCTGAATTAAATACTGAAGAAGAAAACAGGGACTCATTCACTGAATGTGAATCTCAGGTAATTATTTCTTTGTGTCAATGGACTGTACTCTCTTATGTCACACACAAAATTTAAGAGAATGTAAAAGGAGTCCAGTGAAGTGTAATGTTGTTCTGTTTCTCAGAAGACATAGCCTTCTTCATCTCATTTGTTCAGTTTAGTGAAAGGCCATCGTATGAATCATGTCCCGCGATACGCAAAGCTGTACGATTACTGTTGCTACTGCCTTCAATCTTTGGAATGTCCTTGCTCACTAATTCTCAGAGGTAAGCAACATTTCATATGTTTTACCTTAACTGTTTAACCCTAGAACTGGCAACTGTCAAATATTCAACAGTTTGGTCCCTGCTGTAGTTGCACTGTTGAATATTCAAAATATTTGTATTTCTTCTCATAAATTTCTCATTTCTTCGAGAGATGTCATGACATTCTACTTCTTGTCATTTTTTATGTCCGTAAGAGATGTGAGTTTAGCTTCATTCATATATACAACCTCTTTGGCCGCAATTTCACAGAAATAAATGAGTGCAGTTTTCCAATGATCCATTTGTGCACCATTTTTATAGTGTTGCCATGTTACAGCCAACCAGGCAAAAAGCATCCCTAATAAATACGCTAATCTTAAAATTGGTAGAATAAATAAAGACTTAGGTTTCCTTAAAAAATGCTTAAAGAAATGTCTAGTGCCCAGATTTCTATAGCAGGTCCAAAAATAGCATACACTATTCTTAACGCATCAAGAAACACAAAATAGGGTGAATAAAATTTGGCTAAAAAATGAAATCAAGTTTTTGTACAAAAGGAAAGCATTTCTTAATACACAATTATACAAAGCATACTGGAACACCCCTTTGCTGCTGGTTCCTCTGGAATGGAATTCTTTTTTCTGAGTCCCCTCTCCTACTTCTACTCTGTCTACAGGAAGCATACAAGTCAAGCCCACTTATCTTGATTTTAAACATCCATAATTATGGCCTCATGCGATAACACTTTCATTCCAGGAAGAAACAAGATTTAAGAACATAAGTACAAGTACAAGTGAACCTGAACGTCACAAATATTAACTATCATATATGATCAATGTTACGTTATTCACTATGATATTTTCATGACTCAGCACATGTTATTTTCACTCAAGTGCTCATTTTATATGTTGTTCTACTTTCCATTCACTTTATACAGTATTACCCCTCTTTTACACTTTTCAAGGGACCAAGAAATACTGGTGTAAAAGGGGGGGGGGGGGAAGTGTATATCGTGGGAAACAACTTGTACATATATATATTAAAATGCTCTGGAAAAGGAGGTAAATGTTACACAAATCCATATTATTAATTTATAGAGTATTTCAGTCTCAATTTATTTACTGTACTTACCTCAAATAAAGGTCCATTTAAGTTAATTACTGCACTGTATTAACTGTTGACTACACTGCCTTTGTAATTCTGTTCATCCATTGCCCAGGAGAAGGTTACTGATATGCGGTTAAAAATTTGTGTAATATATTCTTTTAATATAAAGTAGTTACTTTCTTAGAATGGCTATAGAATTATCTAAGATGCAATATTTTCTCTGAATGAAACATATTAATTGCTACAACATTAACACAAATTTATTCCAGCTGGAAAACTACACAGTCACTGCTTCCTACCAAAATAGTCCAGAATCGATCTCTGTTTGCACTTCTTATTTCTTATGACCTCTATTTGTTTTTCAAGCTCATAAAGGTTATGAAAATAATTTTCACCCCCCCCCCTCTACAGATAACAGATACCTGTGTAAAACATCCAATGCTGCACTTGTGCATCAGCACTGGTGGTAGGCATCACTTATCGGTCTTCCTCTGCTTCATCACTGTCACTGGTGGGAGACTTGGCTGCTGTTTGCTCAGCAACCAACTCCTCCACACTTCTTTCCTCTGCAGTGATCACAGAATCATCTACCTGAAGAAAATCAGTAGTGGAGTCTGACTGCAACATTCTCCATACATCAGGTAGCATGCCTTCTTCTTCTTCTTCTCCTTGTTCTTACTCTTCTTCTTCTTCTTCTTCTTCTTCTGGCACTAAGATTCAGCATAATTCTTGAAAAATCCTGCTTACAAGAAACAATTTAAGATGGTATTCTGCTTCAGGGCTTTCCAAGACTTTGCAACAAAATGAAGCGCATCCAGGATTGAAACTTTAACTGATGATGGATCTTTTCCAGCATCCATAAGGAATAAAATTCGCTGCACCAGGTTCTTCCTATAAAGTGACTTAAAGGAGTGAATAACCCCTAAATCCATACATTGTAGCTTGCTTGTGCAGTTAGCAGGCAGAAATTCTAACTGCACATTCCTCAAATTAACATCCACGGGATGTGCAGGTCAATGGTCGATGAAAAGAAGGATCTTCCTATTTTGCGCACCCATTTCTTAATCCAGAGCAATTAACTGCTGCCGGAAAAGATCTGAGGTCATCCAAGCTTTATGGTTGGCATCGTAGGTAGTAGGTAATGATCAAACATTCTTGAAGCAACGAGGCTTTTTAGATTTCCCTATCGCATAGGGGTGGATCTTCTCAGAGACATCAGTGTTGGCTCCCAACATCACTGTTAGCCTCATCTTGCTGTGTTTCCTGCCGTGGCATTTATCTCCTTTGAATGCCAAAATCTTGCTGGGCAACACGCTGAAAAACAGTCCAGTTTCATCTAGGTTAAAAATGTTCCTGGGTTTGTAATCCTTGGTCAGCTCCTGCAATCTTCTATCGATCCATTCTTCCACAGTTTCAACACTAACTGCATTAGATTGCTCACAAACATTTTTATAGGTTAGGTTATACCTTTTCCTAAATCGGTCAATCCAGCCATTGGATGCGCTGAAATTTTCAATGCCAAGAATGTTTGCCACTTTAAGTGCCTTTTCCTGTAAGAGCACACCATCAATTGAAATGCCTCCAGCTCTTGAAATTTCAAATCAACTTTTTACAATTTTTTCCATTTTCTTGTATTTCTTGGAGTTTGGTCCGCATTCTGAAGCACTTGATATAATGCTTCCTCTGCTTTTCACAATTGTATTCAATGTGGATGTAGAAATCCAGTTTGCGAGCTAATGAAACACGTGTTCCGCAGTACAAATCAACCTTTTCTAATATTCAAACTTTCTCATCCATAGTGAAAATTTTTCTTTCCTTCTTTTTTTCCATTATTAGCAGGAAAACAATGAAGCAATAACAAAGAAGGATTAACAAATACACACGACAGGAAAGGAAGATCACGGCAATTCATGTGAGATATTTTTTCAGAATGACATTATGATGATGATGATTATTATTATTATAATTTTCGACCATTTGACTCACATAACAAGAACAAAAAACATAATAAATAACAAAGTACAGTAAATGTGACAAATCAGCGACAATAACTTTAACAACTCCAAGAACAAACGCAAGTGTAAAGCAATAATCGTGAAATAACAAACTCAGTCAAGACAAACCGTCTTACTAATAAACGGTGTATAACTTTCATACAAGTTTATGTGATATTTGTTACTGATAAACCGTGTATAAGCCTCCTGTGTATACATCGGTTATAGTTATTCATTGAATTGCCTATACAGACCAGAACCCTTGTATAAGCGTTGTATAGCAGCGAGTAGCAGAAGAAAAAAAAAATGAGTGAGCAGTTTATTTTCGTGGTATTTACTGTCTGCGGTAATATAATCATGGTGAAATATTCGACTTATCCATTTAACATTGAACATACATTGAAAGAATGGACGATAACATTGATGATCTTCACAATATTTTAAACATAGATGACATACACTATTTAGAGGCTAGACATCTTCGTAAAGTAAAACACTTTAAAGAGACGAAATGACAATGAAAAACTATAAAAGAAATTATGCTTGGGCGTATTTTAGTGTAATAATGTGTCACTGCTTAATAGACTTTTGAAATTACGAGTTTATTATACATTATCTGCCTCTACAAAGATCTTTCTCAAATTTGGGTATAAAAAGGAACATATTCCTTGACACAAAAAATGGTGTAACTTGAAAAACATACGTAATATGATTTCCATACTTTGTAGTTGAATATGCAGGTATATGATGTATAAATGCCTAATAGAAACTTTTTTGATCAAACCTTTCTTTTAGCTACAAAACAGTTTTTCCTTTCTCCTGAAAAGTAAGGATTTTGAAATGTGTACCCTTTTCAGCTCACCAATTCAATTACAGTTGCCTACATTTTCCATACTATCCCAGTTAGAAGCTCTTGATCTTTTCTTAAGCTTTTCTATTTCTTTCTTGGCATTCATTACACAAGCAAGCTCGAATTCAAGAGGCCAAAATTGGGGCAAATATTTGTTTATAGGTAGGGGAGTTAGGGATTGGAATAACTTACCAAGGGAGATGTTCAATAAATTTCCAATCTCTTTGCGATCATTTAAGAAAAGGCTAGGAAAACAATAGATAGGGAAACTGCCATCTGAGCGACTGCCCTAAATGCAGATCAGTAGTGATTGAAATGTTGATATCAATAGAAGCCAATTCCCAGCTGTCTCATTTTGTGTTGCGGTTTCATTAATTCAACTCGTTCTCGGATTTGAAAATAAGGTTTAGGGCATTGTGGAAAACACCTGATATCAAAGAATGCACTGCGTTGGTTAAGCGGAAGTTCAATGCTGAGAGTTCTGAGGGTTATTATAAACCATGGTTGATTGATTTGGTCGTGGCGCCATGGTTACTCAAAGCGCTTTAGGTAAGTTGCGATGCCATTTTACCTCAAATTTTTTTCCTTTTGAAGGGCCTGAAATGTTGCAAATGTAATTTTGAGGATTTTAATACATTTTGAGCATAGGAAATCTCAGGGGACCAAGAAAAAATGTTGTAAAATGCGGGAAAACATAAAAGCTGAGAATGTAAATGCGGGGTAATACTGTCTTATATTTGAGCAAATCAGTTTGCATATGTTTTTAATAGTTTGTTGCATAGGACCTGTAAGTCTTCGACTAGTTAAAAAGTAAGGATAGATAAATAGGCAGTATACTTTTTAACACAGTTTCATTGTTATTAATATTATTTTAAATGTGATGAAGTTGATGTTGATAAACTTATATTATAGCCAATTTTTCTAAAAACCTCTATTCAGTTGATAATGAAGCTGTACAGCGTCAAAACTGGTACTGAATAAAACATAATATGTTGTAATTACATCTACACAAGAAAATTGTAAGGTATTCAATAAGGTGGACCCAAAAACTTTTAATACAATCTTGTAAACTTCCATCTGTTTGATACTATATATTTGCTTTAAGCAAAATTAATTATTTGTAGAATATTTGTAGAGCCATTTTCATCAAGTTAAATCAAACTGCAGTACTCAATTCTAATAAGAAGAGCAACTGAAAAGAACAGTTTAAATAAAATTAAGATCCAACTTAGACTTGAAAGAGTCAGTTTCAAAAAAAATGTTTTAAATGAACAACTATGAAAAACTCACATGAACAAAAGTGCTATATATTAACAAAATATATATTTAAGCGAATAGGAAATTGTTTTAAATTAGGTTAGACCCTAAGTAGATCCGTTTTCCCTTTCCATTTCTCTGCCTCACTCAACCTTCCCCATATATTTTAATGATCATTTTTAATTAGTTTTATTTTAAGCATAACAAAGGTACTATTTTAAGATGGATATTTGAGAAGAAGAAAATTCTATGTAATTTTACCTAAGCAATGTTATGTAGCCGAAGATGTTCTTAAGGAATGAAACATGTTCTACAAATAATTAATTTGCTTAAAACAAATTGAAAAACTGAAATTGAGAAATGGAAAATAAAATGTATTGGTTACATTCTGCAGCGTGAGGAGTTCGCTTGTAACATCACTGAAGAAAGAATTGCTGGAAAAAGTGGAAGAGGACTACCCAGAGTGTCTTATTTCCAGAACCTGAGGATGAAGTGCAAGACCTACGCTGAGTTGAAAAGACTGGCTCAAGATAGACATCTGTGGCTGCAGCGACAGGGCTTAGCCTTCAGAGGATGATGATGATGATGATGATGATGAAAGCAAATATATAGTATCAAACCACTGGAAGAGTTTTATTGATTTAATGTAAATAAGGTATGGTATTTGTAATGAGGCTGATTTCTTGCCAAAGAAAATCAGGTAGTGAACTTTGAGAAAATAATGTTGTGAAATGGAAAACAATTCCTTCGCAAAATCTCATGAGATATAGACAATAAATAGCTTCATAACAACCAGAAACATGTTCCAGAGGATAGATTAGCTTGTCAAAATTTCATGAAGTCCAATATCAACAGTATCTAAGTGTGCAAAAGCTTACCAGGAGTGCGTCAAAGTTTAGGTGGCTAAGCATCGTCAGGTGAGTTTCGTGTTACTGAATCCACAGCGGTGGAAAATGATTTTGAAATTCATGGTCTTGAGAGTGTCGAAATTTCTTTACAATTCTGAAATAAAATATTAGCAGTAAGATTTCAAACGCATTATAACTAGATACTTTATTTCAACAAAAGCTATCATGCAGTACTTATTCTACATCAAAACATGTTGCTCTGAAGCCACCAGACCCCCGTTCAAACTTTCTTCTATCCAGGTAGACAATCATGCTCAGCTGCTTTGAGCATTAGAATTGATATGCCATACCGTATTTCTTTTCACCACGAACCTACTACACTGTTGTAGCAGGGGGAGACGTGATACTGCCACGTGACGCATCCCAGGTGGCAGAAAGAGGGATCCTAACTGGCTTACCGGCAGACTTCAGCAGAATAAAATAGCTTTCATGGACCAAACACGTGGTCTTGGGAGTGTCATAATTTGTTCACGGTTCTGAAATAAAATATTAGCAATAAGATTTCAAATGCATTATAACTGGAACCAGTAGAAGACTTTTATTGACTTAATGTAAATAAGATTTTGATACGGGTAATGGTTCCACTGGACCCCGTGGATGGTGGATGCAGACGTAGAATACACCCACATTATATCCTGCCATTTGCAAGAGGCGACTAAAAGGATGCTGAAACTTGTACCATGAGATTACCTGTGATTAGTATGATCATGCAAGGAACACTATGAGTTGACTTTTCTTGGGATGAGTACCTCTACTTGAGGAATACAATGGGTCTGTGGGTGGATCTCTATGGGTTTACAGTACCCGTGTATAGTGTCCACCACTATGACGGAGGTTCCCCTCTTTCCAGGTTCGGTTGGAATGCCCAAAGCTGATAAGAAGAGGCTCTCATTGCTGGTGTGTTTCAGCATCTGGTTGTGGACATCATAGGTCTGCATTTCGAGGAAAACCACGGGTCTGGGTATTGCCTGTGATTAGTACCATTATATGAACGGTGCCTTGGGTCTGTGTTCCCTGTGATTAGTACCCACTCTGTGAGGAACACCACAGGATAGTGCGGGTCTCTGTGATTAGGACCACTATATTAGGAACGCCATGGGTTTGCATTGTTATGAGTGCACCATTATGAGAGAAACACCATAGGTCTGCATTACTTGTGAGTGGTACCACAATGTGTGGAACACCGTGAGCCTGCGTTACTTGTGATTAGTACCGCTACATGATAAATAGCACGATTTTACTTTACTAGCAATAAGTACCATTATGAGAGGATGTTGACCTGACAGGCATCACCGATTCAGGATTGTGCTTTGGAAGCAGCCTCTTGGTCAGTATATACCATTGTCTCAAGTTAGTTTCTTTGGAGATGGGGCATTGTGGGTCAGATCCACTGATTTTTTAAAGTTCATAATAATTGTTCGTCTTTTTTTATTCTAGGAAGTGGATTGCTTTGGGAATTATTTTTGAGTTTTAATATTGTGAGTTCGATCTGCTGATTACTGTACATTCATTCTTCATCATCAAGTTCTGAATTCTGGTCAGTGAATGAATTTTGGAATTTCAGATTGTCATTACATCTCATCTCGTACCATTGGGGCTGATGACCTAGATGCTGGGTCCCTCTATACAAGCATCATCATCATCATCCTTTCTTTTCATGTACTTTTTTGCTTTTTATGTTTCAAACCTACATAATTTCTGCTGCATTTACAAACTTCACTGAAATTTCTTCTTTGTAGATTCTTAAAGAAGAAATTATCGAGGAGGAAGAAGACATCAGTGGAAGAAATCTTTTGGATGAGTAAGTATCACATCAGGTTTCTTCCATTTTCTGATCTCTCATTGAATATCATCAGCAGGTGACAGGCCCAGCAGACTCTGCAGCTGCTTGGCAGCATAATTGGGTCTTGTTCCTTCCTCTCTCCTACCAGTCATTCACAAAACCAAGCTGTCTCACGCCTTTATGTAGTCCTTTACTCCACCTTTTTTCTTGATCTACCCAGTTGTTCCTCCTGCAGAGTATAAGATAAGTAGCTTCATAGATTATATGTGCAGAGTGATTTCTGAAACGTACCCTGTCCTCACAATGCATTTATTCTCATGGTTTTTTTAAGACACAAATTTTCACGACCACTATATGACATTATATTATATTATTTTGGGGATGTTAGGTTGTGTAAATAGTTACAATACTCAAAGTTTATAATTTTCATATTCCATATTGATGTCAATATTGTAATGGTTATAGCGTCCGCCATGCCAACTTGCTACGGGCCCAGCTCGTCACCGTATTTGGCCCACCCCCTTACTTCAGCCGTGCCAATCACATGCCGCACTTAAGTGCTAGGCGAGTCTCTCTCGCCTCCGCCCGCGGTCCCGCAGCAGAGGACTGCGGAAATGACTGGAAGATTAATCTGGAGTCTAAACAGACTTTCAACGTTTTAGGTCGTGTTACGTACATGTAGTACGTGTTGAAGAGATGTTAAGTACAGAACAAAAATGGCCAGCCGGACACCAGTGGGATCCGAACCCACAACCTCCCGATTTCGCGTCGGTTGCTCTACCAATTGAGCTATGGTGGCCTAGGCCATCTTTGTTCTATTTGAAAGGATCTGAGCTACAGGTCTGGCACTGCTGCTAGCACACTGTAGAGTGCGTTTAAGTCGCCCGTTGTGGGGCATGTCAATGAATATTTAATTTTCACGACCGCATTGTAATCGAAACAGACTTTCAACGTTTTAGGTCGTATTACGTGGGTTCGGATCCCACTGGTGTCCGGCTGGCCATTTTTGTTCTGTACTTAACATCTCTTCAACACGTACTACATGTACGTAACACGACCTAAAACGTTGAAAGTCTGTTTCGATTACAATGCGGTCGTGAAAATTAAATATTCATTGACATGCCCCACAACGGGCGACTTAAACGCACTCTACAGTGTGCTAGCAGCAGTGCCAGACCTGTAGCTCAGATCCTTTCAAACAGAACAAAGATGGCCTAGGCCACCATAGCTCAATTGGTAGAGCAACCGATGCGAAATCGGGAGGTTGTGGGTTCGGATCCCACTGGTGTCCGGCTGGCCAGTTTTGTTCTGTACTTAACATCTCTTCAACACGTACTACATGTACGTAACACGACCTAAAACGTTGAAAGTCTGTTTCGATTACAATGCGGTCGTGAAAATTCAATATTCATTAATCTGGAGTCTTTCATTTCGCGAGGTTCCTGGATCCATCGAGCATCCGGACTATTCCAGAAGGGCCAGCGCAGGTATATAAGAGAGGAACGACCTGCCTGCAGGAGTTAGTGAGAGTTAGTTAGTGAGTGAGTGAGATTGAGTTCGCTGGCGTGAGTTAGGGAAGAGCGCAGTCAGTGACAGCCTGGTCTGAGATGTCAGCCTGATGGAGTATCTGCCTGTTGGAGCTGAGGGCTCGTTCCTGTTTCCCTGATGTCTTGTATGTGTGTGTGTGTGTCCCTTGAGGCCGGCTGCTGGAGAAGAACCTTGGGTGTTCTGGAACAGCGGGAAGGGAACAATGGGTGCCAACGTGTGCAGACTGCGAACGGAGTTCAACGGATTGAGTGAACAGCGGATACTATCCCGACCTGCGAGACTGACATGTAGGCTGTGGACCATGACAGCGCTAACGAGTGTGACTGAGTGGCTGAGTGAGTGTAGTGTAAATAATTGAAGACTCTGTGTGTGTGTGTGTGTGTGTGTGTGTGTGTGTGTGTGTGATTGTAGATGGAACATGAGAAACTAAGAGAGAGCGCGAACCGTGTAAGTGTACTTGTGTAAGTTGTAAGTTCGGCAATCATGTGTGTGTTTGTGTAAATGTGTAATTGTAGTGCTTAGTTAATAAATCTTAGAAATAGGATGCTACCAGATTCTGTACTCATTTATTTACTTATTTACTCCTCCAACACACAACAACTGGCGTCAGAAGTGCGATGGACAAGTGTGATAAACTAGTGGATAAACTCTTACGATAAAACTGGTGTCAGAATCGAGTACCTGGTAGCGAATTTTGTAGTCGACAGAAATTTCTACTAGCGAAATGAATTCCGAACAGCTCCAGATGTTTCTAAGTAAGTTTAGTGAACTTGAAAATAAAATCTTATCCAGCTATGGCGAACTCAGTGAACTGAGGTCTGAACAGAGTTCTAACACGGACCAACTGAAAACACTCATATGAACGGAAGAGTGAGCAGTTAAAGTCAGGAGACGAAGTGCGCTCTCTCAGAACTGAGATCGACAATGATGATGTGCGGGATGACAACAGACCGGACGAGAAGGGGTCCGATTAGATGCTCACGGCTGTGGAGTCCAGAGTTCGAGGCCCAGCATGCAAAAACGATGGCTGTGGAAACGTGAATGAATCCCGCTAGCAGCGACGGCAGCTCCACCATCGTGAAGTTCGAAACCCTACGGAATGACGGGATTACTTCCAAGAGAACATGCCAGACCCAGTTCGAGACCGGATCGACATCCAGGAAGAGTGCTGAATACCGATCGCCAGACTACGTGTACAGAAGATGGTAGTTCAACGCAGCCCCAACCAAGTTCGACCTACGAGGAGGGTGTAGGAGTGCTCGACGTACGCTACGGTGTCCACCAACCGAGAGCCACCTACCGAGTCCAGCTGCAGGAGATGACTCAGCACACAGAGATAACGCCGCGGATAATCAACGCCGAGATCAAAGGACTAGGCGACGTGGTTGTGGAAGAGTTGTTATTAGGTGACACCAAGCTCGAGGCGGCTGACACCTGTGATAAACTACGTGGCGCTGAGATCCGTCCAGGGAGGACGATAGGCAAGAAACAGAACTACGAAGAGGCTCTGACGAGGGCTCATGAGACAGAGGCAACGATTGCAACGGCACGGATGGAGGGACCCCTACTAGGAGATGGAGCAGCAATGGAAGACGAACTGATGACCGACTAACGAGGATGCCACCTGACCAGGACACTTGTTCCAGTACGAAACTGCGTGCCGGTACGAACATCAAATTCTGCACCCTAGAAGAAAAGGAAATTCAGCAGGGCTAAATCTGGGACAAGCAAACCAGTCCCGGGCATCACACCACAGGTCTACGAAGGTGCTCAAGCCCTGAAAGTGGACGCGTGTGTGGAGGGAAGGAAAACCACCAAAGTTCTGGCTGCCACACGAAGACTTGCTGATTGTTATCAACGGGAACGAGGACACCATCGACTGGACCCAGCGGATCCCCCATGGGAAGGTGGTGGCCAACTGAACAAACCATATTGCAGCGTATCATGGGGCAGCTCAGGATGAGCAGCCTTAAGGAGGGGGCAATGTAATGGTTATAGCATCCACCATGCCAACTTGCTATGGGCCCAGCTCGTCACCGTATTCGGCCCACCCCCTTACTTCAGCTGCACCAATCGCGTGCAGCACTTAAGTGCTAGGCCAGCCTCTCTCGTCTCCGCCTGCGGTACCGCAGCAGAGGACTACGGAAATGACTGGAAGATTAATCTAGAGTCTTCCATTTTGCGAGGTTCCTGGATCCATCGAGCATCCGGACTATTCCAGAGGGGCCAGTGCAGGTATATAAGAGAGGTACGACCTGCCTGCAGGAGTTAGTGAGTAAGTGAGGAGTGAGATTGAGTTCGCTGGCATGAGTTAGGGAAGAGCGCAGTCAGTGACAGCCTGGTCTGAGATGTCAGCCTGATGGAGTATCTGCCTGTTGGAGCTGAGGACTCATTCCTGTTTCCCTGATGTCGTGTGTGTGTGTCCCTTGAGGCTGGCTGCTGGAGAAAAACCTTGGGTGTTCTGGAACAGCGCGAAGGGAACACTGCGTGGCAACGTGTGCAGACTTCGACGGGTTGAGTGAACAGCAGATACTATCCCGACCTGCGAGACTGATGTGTAGGCTGTGTTTTAAGATCTTATGGCTGATATCTAATATCTATAGGCCAAAACTAGAACGAAGATTTAAATTATTTGCTTACAATAATACTTATAATATTCTGATGCATTTTGATCATGCAACCAGGATCATCTTCAGAGCAGTAGCAATGATTTTAGTGGCAACTGTCATTCCGTAGTGACTAGCCTCAATATAGACACTGTTAGAAATGTAGTTCATTCCAGGGCCTCCAGAGTCAATTAGAAAAATGCTGAAGAGTTAAATACGGACGGTACCCATGATCTACTCTGTATATATCCAACCCAATTTTTAACATTATTCAGATGATTAGCAATTTCTGTCAGCCTCACAAATTATTCTAGATATATAATGTTTCTCTCTAGAAATGACAGAAGTTGCATCAAGCAGTATTTGATGGACATTATATATAACATTTTCTGCCACAGCTGACTTCTCTGGCTGGCAAAGACCCGTATGCCTGCAAGATTCCTTAACCTTCGTTGCTGCTGTCCTACATGTTTGGCGAACATAAACTGATACACAGGATTAAGGAATCATATATATTCCAATACACTTTAAAACAATGGGATCTCTAAGAATCATAAGCAATTGCCTGTGATGATATTATGTTTAACCACTCAATCTGGTTCAGCATGTACGTGTACGGGCCTACAAAACATAAACCAGGAGCGGTTTGACGTATGCCTGTATGGAATAGGCTAGTTATGTTTTAGATATACATCTGCATGCCATCTTTGGTTGTCAATGTGAACTTCTCGCACGGCTTGAAGCACAGGGTATCATTGTACATTAGTGTCCAAAAGTTAAGCATAAGTTACGAGTAAGCAGGGGAAAAGGAAATAGACCACAAATCGCGTGACATATGCACCTACCAACCTTACGTGTTCGCTCTGTATAGGAAAGTAGTGTTCCCTGCTTTGACTAGCGGCGTGACCACAAGATAAACACAGCCAGTGCCTGCGTCCTATATTCCCTCACTCGTGTTCGCCCTGTTATAATAGTGAACGAGACAACATAATGGCATAACGACGCCATTTGGACCCCGTTTTGCAGAATGATTCCCATTGCACATTAATCTGGGGGGAACCGGGTAGCTGACACAACCACAGGAACATCCTGGAACGTGACCAGTATGGTGGTGGTGGCGGTATGATGTAGAGTGGCTTCACATGCATAATGATAGTAATACAAGTGAATGCTCACCTGAGTGGTTGTGGACAGCTGTTGATTTGCATTTTATTCCTACAAGAAGGTAATTTGCATTTTTTTTACCTTGCATGCCCCCTTATTGTATGTAGCTATATCATCTGAATGATATGAACTGCGTATTCACTTATTTTGAACAAAATCAGACAAGTCGTTTAGAAGTTATAGCAATGTTTGTGACAGCATGTAAAATTGTACTTTTCTCAAATTTATTAACGTTGTAGGGTAAAACCTGGCCAACTTTTAATACTGGCTAGAAGGTTTAAAGACGTTCTTGATATTGTGCCTTCTGAGAATATTGCCAATCCTATCCATGACAGATTTTATGTATGGAGAGAAAGCCAGACCCTGAGGACAAGAATCACATGACAGTCTTTCTTTTGGCTTAGGATGTGCCTTTTCATCTATCTCTTTCCTTGAGTAGCCAATGTTCTGGTTAGGATCCCAACTTCTCCATTTAAATTATTCTTCCCACAAATCTTCCTTGCTTGGCTACTGAGCATGCTTTTGGCAAGGATATATATCAAGTAGATCATTGCTACCCTCCATTTTTAACTCTTTAGCATCCTTCTCCTTGAATCTGGGGACCCAAACTACAATTCTAACATGTCTCTATCTTGAGTAGTTGCTATGGAGTGGCAGTTGCCACTAAAATTCTTATTGCTCTGAAGACGATCCTGGTTGCAGGTTTGAAATGTGTCAGCGTAGAAGTATTACACAAGCTAACATTCCCAAAATGATATATTATGAAACCGTTTTCTTCAGTTTGGACTTAGTTAACATATAACATATAGCTTCTTTGTTGTGGAATTCACAAATTTGACAATTTTATGGCCTCTGTATTGACTAAGCTTATAGAAATAAATACACCAGGTTGTTGAAGGGTCTGCCATGTCAATATTTATTATAACATCATTAATTTAATCAATCATTGGTTGTACATGTTTGAGGAAATGGTCATTCTCCTCATCAGTGATAATGATATCCTATAATCTAAGGCCCTTTATCAGTGATTATAATTCATTAATTGCTATAACTCTTAATCTTAACACTTTAATTTTTACAGTGTTCACTAAAAGTTGCGTGTGTTTGTTCTTGCCTAAATGCTGAAAACTCACTGTAATTTTTTTTATAAAATGGCACCATTATTATACAAATGAAGTAAAATGTTGAAATTCACTAGAAACCATGGTCATGATTGCTTGGAGTTGTTAAAAATCTTCAATTCCATATACCATGATAAAACAATCATCCTCTTCAAATTTTCAGCTATTTATATCTTATACCCTATTCAAAATAATATACTGCCCCTTTTTATAGGCTTCAGTAGAGCAACCTCATTCTATGACAAATTCTTGCCAAATTTAAAACAGAACTGATCCACCAATCTTGATGTGTCTTTGAAATGTGATAAGTATACCAGATAGACATTCTTACTTTTAAAATAAGAAGAAAATCTGTGTTAAAAATATAATCGAAAACTGATCCTAATGTTCCTCCTCACTACTCAAAGCATTTTACTTCTGCCTTCCAAAATATTTGATAGTCCTCTGGTTTCAAGAGTATGCACCACAGCTTGCTGGAGCATCGCCAGACTTTAGCAAGATTACTATATTGAGGATATTGTTGTGTATCTACTCAGTGACTAGAAACAATAAAATGCTAATGTCCACGAACATGTAACATTCTTAGAAAAAAGTCCATTTCTATGGGACAGTGTATAGTAGTTTGTTCCATACGTAGTGGATTAATGGTGCAGTAAACAAATACACAGTAAGTATGACACGTAGGGAGAAGGTGATGATCCCCAGAAGATAAAAATGGTTAGAATAGAGAGAAGAAGAATACTGACAGAACAGATGAATATATTTAATGGTCAACAAGAAATATAAGTTTTTGTTAAAATTAGGACACCAACATAATGTAGTTAGCAATGAAAATAGTAGGAACAGCTCTGAAATCGGTAGTTACAAAGCAAGAATATGCCACATTTACAAATATCACATAGATAGTAGGAGTACATCTGTTAGGTAAATATAAATTTAAATGTGACAGATATAATTACAGAATCATACAAATATACAAAATGATGAAGGAACTCCGAAAAAAGCTAAAAAATAAAAAAGCGGAATGATAGAAAAATACGTAGGAAAGGGAGGGTGGGGAGTAAAGATGGATGCTAGGAGGAAGATATTCTTCACCGTGTAGCTCATTTGTTTTAGAAATATGAGTGTTGAACAACCAGCAGGTATCACAAGCACATAAATAGGTGAATACAATTAATGTTCCCTGTCCTGAGTACTAACTTAAAAAAGAGAAATCTTGCATCCCGATAGCTAAGACTAGATGGCTGAATGAAAAAGTACTTAAGAAGCCAGTTCTAGAAAAACGAAATAAGGCCAGACGGGCCAAAGAAAAGTCTGAAGTCAAAATAGCATAATGATTTCTTGCTCACCTATTTGCACAATTAAAAAGCCTGGATGGTAATGGCCAAATAATAAGATGGCACACAGTTCCGTGGTGATCCACCACTCTGTAATTATGCGAGACTGACGTGTGAAGGGTGGTGCCTATGTTATATAGCACAATGGAAAAATCTAGAAATATAGGTAAGAGAGAGTCAACATTTTCCAGAACAATGACATCACAGTCACATGTCCATGGGTAGGAGTTGCAGCAGGCAAGTAAGGCAGAATGTAGCGAAGGCAGCGGCACAGGAGTTGAAAAAAGAAGCGGCAGCAGAAGATAGGAATGTGGAATTACACTGAAACTTGCATTGTTGTAGAGGGAGAATATTACAAGTGTTAATTCTGACATACACCAAGCAAGTTGCCTACCTGGTTTTGGTCACTCGCAGCTCTGAAGTATGTTTTCTATAGTTTTCTATTTTTCACATCAGGCAAATGCTGGCACTGTTTCTTAAGGTCACAAGCACTACCTTCTCAATCCTGGCCTTTTCCCATCCCTCATCTCTAAAAATATGTGTGTGTTAATGCAATGTTAAACCACTAACAGAAATAATAATAATAATAATAATGGTGTGTGGCCTCTGAAGAGGGATGGTGCTGATCTTTCGAGTGGATGCCCTATCGGTGACCTGCACGTCTGGCGCTATATATGGTGAATTCTGATAATAAAGGCACAGACACCCAGCCCCCGAGCCATCAGAAATCACCAATGAAGGTTAAAATCACTGACTCGGCCAGGAATCAAACCCAGGAACCCCTAAAAGAGAGGCCAGCTTGCTAACCATTTAGCCGTGAAGTTGGACTAATTATCTTCTTGTCATTTAATACCGGGCAGTTCAAAATGATGGACCCGATTTCATAAATTTATTTTGTGAAATCTAATAAATATATTGCAATGCGAGGCGTGCTTTCAACGGTAAACTCTCAAAGTTTTTTTCAGTCACATCACAAGTGTTTTATGTGACCACCTCGCATAACATGACATATATCAAGCTGATAGTCTATCTCCTGCCAAACCTTGTGTAGTGTGTCGCAGTCAATCTCTGCGATGGCTGCTGTGATGTGGGAATGAAGGTCGCCCAATGTTAGTGGAAGACCCTTACGTTGTGTCTATTCACAGCCCCAGAAAGGTGAAAAGTCACTTCATCACTGAAAATTAACCCTTTCGGAGAACCCATCCTCTTCCATTAATGCAAGAAAGTCAGCACAGAAGGATGCTCGAGCAGCATAGTCAGTGTCTTTTAAGGCCTGCACCAGCTGCAAGTGGTAGGGTTTCGTTTGTAAACGTTTCCGCAGAATGCACCAAACAGTTGCCTGTGGAAGTTCAAGTTGCCTCGGTGCCAGGTAGGTGATAAGTATTGGAAGGTGGGAACCTACTTATAACTTAACCTTAGGTGGACTTCTGCGGACTCCACATGTAACGGGCGCAAACACATTCCACTGTCTCTTTCCTCGTCAAAGGACAGCCAGTCGACTTTCGCTTACAGGTGCAGCCCATGTGTCTGAAGTTTGCATACCGCCGGGCTGAGTGGCTCAGACGGTTAAGGCGCTGGCCTTCTGACCCCAACTTGGCAGGTTCGATCCTGGCTCAGTCCGGTGGTATTTGAAGGTGTTCAAATACGAAACTTTGAGAGTTTGCCTTTCCTTGCACATATCTCACAGTATGATATGTCCATTAGATTTCATAGAATAAATTTATGAAATAAGGTCCATCATTTTGAATTGCCCTGTATATTACCTTTTGGGTAACTCATTAAATTACTATTGCTGAATATAGGGTGAATCAACATGCAAAATTGTGCAAACTCAAATGTAGTGCTTTCTGTTTTGTTACATTCTCTGTTCGAAATCAACATTCTTGTCTTCATATGAAACACTGCTCCTTATTTAAGATATATTTTTTAAAACAGACATTTTGTATTTTTTGAGTGGATTATAACATGTTTATGAAGAAATGTGGAAATGAAGATTTAATGTACAAAGATGTTTGTCAACATAAATATGCTATAGTTTTTCTGTTACATAAAATCACTGTAATGTCTTTATTATTACCGAACTTCAGGTCTCAGTGCTGTGAATATTAAGATTTCATAAAACTCACATTTTATTGTGTAGTACTTCTGCGGAGGCGCAGACATCCAAGCTACTTCCACACTGATATGTCCATTGGATGTGCACAATCTTACAACCTACTTGGCAACTCTTTTGTTTGGAATCACTTGCATGTATGGTATTTTGTACAGCCTGTGATCTTGTGTATTTTGTTCAGCTTTTCTTTCATAAATTATTTCTGGTTTTTTTCTATCTGATCATGAGATCATGAAAGATAAACTGTTGTAGCTTGTAAAGGGCAGTAAACCAAAATTGCCAGTGTTCATTGTGGACAAAACTGCAAGAAGACAAGGACAATGTATGATTGCCACTTAGATGTGATTGAGAATGGGACTCAGATTGAAAGTGTTTCTGAGATAGGTGGAGTTTTCCCTTTGTAGGTTACAAAATTCTTTTTCCCCAGATATTAGCTGTGAAAAGCTCGTTTTTTCCTCATTCTCTTTCATTTGTAACAATTTATTTTCCTGATTTTATCATCAAATATAGCTGCATACAGACTGTTATAATTTTTTGTCAATTTGATTACAATGTGTTCTCGTAATACATTTGCAATTCTGAGCATTACACATTACGAGGCCATTTCCCGTGATTGTATTGTGATAGCATTTGATGCATTAGCAGAGCGCTGACAATACAGATAAGTTGGTGTTTGTAGGCTGTCAGTTTAGAAGTTGAGCCATCGAATGCATGCTTTAAGTAGAACCTACCCAAATATTAATACAAGAATCACAGATGGCCCACCTCGTAGATTATAATTGCCATGAGAGTGCCATGTGAGTATAATTATCTGGGAAAGAAGCTGCAGCTATCAAAAGTTTTGACAACCACTGTCCTGTTCAATTACTATATTATCAACATCATTAAATCACAGTATTGAATTTTCACAACCACATTGTAAAAAAAATCGACTTTCAACCTATTGTGTTGTGTTCCCTACATATAGTACATTCACCGCTGAAAGTCACTTTTATATATCTAAATCAGCTCTGTCTATACTATTTAATTACTCACTATTTATTTAATCTAAAACAAAGTCTACAAGAATTTTCATTCGCTTATCAACATTACTGTGAAACCGGTTCTGCTGCAAAATGAATACTAAATACCAGTGAAAATAAACTCTTATTCAACAATGCCCGTGCTGCACACAAATACAGACAGCATTGTGTACCAACAGTACATGCCTCTAGTTCCCTGCAGTGTGTATTCTTAGAAATTAAAATTCGAAAGGAATCTAATATACAAAGATAGGCGAGGCACTGCATCATTGTGAGCTGAGCTTGTCATTTGATTCATGTGCCAAAACACCTCGCGCAGCCACAGCTTATCATATGACTTCACTTCTGTTTCCACTTTTCCTTGTCTCCTTTAGAGTTTCATCCTATTGCCATTAGGAATAGTAGTTGTGACATACACTTCCCCATCTTAGACCAGTTACATTTTTAAATTGTCCATTACAGTATGTTTAAACAAGACTATCTCTTATGTCCCTAGTGATGATGATTTGCCTGCAACATCAGCTTCAAATGGTGAGAAAAGTGCACAAGATATGACCTTAAATGATGATCTGAAGTACCCAAATGAACTTAAAAGAGCACCACCACATCTGAAGAAACATCTGAATAAAGCTCATAATCGAAAAGGTAGCTTTGAATGTAAGGAATGCAACAGAATATTTACATGGTCTCAAAATTTAAAGGACCATGCAAAAATCCATCGTGGAGACAAAGCTTTCCAATGTACTCTCTGTGATAAAGCCTTCCTTCGATCATGGGACTTAAGGCGTCATATGGTTGTTCATACTGGGGAGCGAGAATTTAAATGTCCGTTATGCTGCAGGAAGTTTAGTTATGATTCGAATCTGAGAAGTCACATGAAAATACATAGTGGTGCACGACCATATTACTGCAATACATGCAATAAGGCCTTTCCGTCGAAAGGAAATTTAAAGAAACATGCTATGATCCATACTGGGGTCCGTCCATATAATTGTTCCTACTGTGACAGGGCTTTCATAGAGTCTGCCACTCTGAAGATACATTTACGTGTACATTCTGCAGAAACCTTTCCATGTTCACATTGTAGAAAGTCTTTCGATAGTGAGAAAGAACTAGAGATGCATTTGCATAATTCTGTGAAAAAGGACCGCTTATCTTTGACGTGAATAACAAATGTTTTCAAGTCGGAAAGTGATCTGAACGTAGAATGCTAAAAAGACTTCAATCATCAGAGTCCCCAATTGCCAGTTATCTTAACATTACCATACTTATGCCTGGTCTCTGGAATGGTGTGATATCTTTCCTATAGAAATTGCTCTGTTACAGCTGTCGACTCGATAAATCTTCGCTGCGTTGCACAGCGAAACAGCAGCTAACTTATCGAACTGTCAACTATTGGCTCATTAATCAAGTTTCATAAATACACACTAGATGCCACCCCTTGTACTGCTTTGTTTTTTTGCATTAGGTGTGTTCCCTAGATTGTCAGGCACATGCGCACAAGTAATGCATTACATTTGAGCTTTCTGTGCCGCTCCTATTATCCCCTCTTTGCCATGCAGCATAAAATTGGTATTCGACTTGTTCTTGCAGACGTGGGTGTTAGTTTCCTGGTGTTTAAGGGCTGTCGGAAGAATTTGACATTGTTTGAGGATTCCTAATGAAATATGCACACGAGGGGCACATGTTACGCGCAATCCAGTTTGCACTGAGCCTTATACGTATACCGTATCTCTCCCTGTTATTACAAAATATGAACATTGTTTGATCACAGTATAACGATATATATTGGGTAATTAACATAATTGTGCACGTAGAGGCACGCGGCTGTGAGCTTACATCTGGGAGATAGGTTTCAATCCCACTGTCGGCAGCCCTGAAGATAGTTTTCCGTGGTTTCCTATTTTCACTCCAGGCAAATGCTGGGGCTGTATCTTTATTAAGACCATGGGCGCTTCCTTCCAATTCCTAGGCCTTTCCTATCCCATTGTCGCCATAAGACCTATCTTGGTCGATGCGACGTAAAGCCCCTGACAAAAAAATTAACATAATTATATAACTTGTTAGTTCCATGTAAAGTAATATCGTTAATTAAAAACAATCCCACGATAAAAGTATATGCTCATGCCAATGCAAGTAAGCCTGCAGTAGGCCTACTATGATAAATGTGTAATATCTGTTAAGGCCGGTCTCCACTGATTAACATTTAACAACAACATGTTAAATGTTAAAAGTGTTAAATGTTAACTGGTGACACCATCAGCATGTTAAATGTCAAAAATGTCAAACATTGTGTCCACACTTAATAAACATGTTAAACTTGACATCCTTTGTTTATATACAGGTAGTTCATCATATCAATTTATGGTAATACATTTAGATGGTGTCTAGTATTTTTAAATAAGGACAATGGACTCAGATGAAGAGAAATTGGCCTTTGTTATTGCCGCTGTTGCTTCTTGTTATGATTTAGAAATTCAGTTTTATTAGGCACATTTTCTCCCCTCACTCTGCTCATAGCTTCAAAAGGAAACCACTTTGAAGTACAGGGTATAAACTTCGTCCGCTCCCGACTACCGACTTTTCTGAACTTTCTGCAATTCTCGACTGTACCGGGAGCAGAGGGACGCTAGTTTTTTTTAATTTTTTATTTACTCGCGGGAACAATTATAGATATTTTTGAGTTCGTGGAAACTGTCGACTTTCTTCGCTTTATATCTGTATTCCTCTGATGAGACATCTCACAAATAAGGCCTTTCTATTATATCATTAATTAAGTCCAGAGTAATCTCCTTGCTCTACCCCATTTCTGACATTTTAGTATAGTGCAGAGAGAACGACACACGTGCGTGTACTGTATTTGTAGCTTATTACAAAGAGAAGGAGTATTGCGGAGTGTTGTAATTATAATTCTACTTCATGAGGAGCACGTCGTTTGCATCGTTTAGGTTATGTGTTGGCATGGAAACATCATGGAAGTTGCCGAAGCTGTGCCGACAACGCACGAACAACGAATTGACTTGACATGTTTTCCACTTGGAGCGGAAAACACGCCAACATGTTAAAAGTGTTAACTCAACATTCTGAGTTAACATGCAAAGTCAATTGGAAGACACAATCACAATATACATGTCAACTATAACGTGTTAAATTTAACATGTTGGTGTTAAATGTTAAACAGTGGAGACCGGCCTTTATACTCAGTTACTGGTACCAGTGCTTTTATGGGCATGAATGCAGTCACTGATATAAATGTGATAAGACTCGGTGGTACTGAATCTTAAAGGATATTCTAATTATTAATTGATCAACAGGGGACAATGGAAAATTATTCGTCACAGGGCACAAATTGTCGCCTGTAACCTCTACCAAACCTATGACAGTATACTTGTTTAGCCTCAGTCTGTCTTTGAATTTGTTTTCACTACTGCATACTTCATTAGAATATTAGGCCGTCAATGATATAATCGTGGTCGTTCTAGACCGTTGACCATTTATACAATTTCTTTTTTTGGAAGATTGGAAAGCCACAGAAAATTTTAACAAACACCATGTTAGCTGGTGATACTGATGTACTGCGCTCGCGCCCACCAAGTTAACAAATAGATATCTCCTGCTGAGAGCCCTCTAAGTTAGCAAGCGATTTATCAAACCGATAGCTGTTTCCTACGTTTGTGCAACGCGAAAACACAAGTTAACCATTCAATACACTATAGGTTCGATATCTCGCCTTCCAGAAACCGGGCATTAGTGAACAATTTAATCAGTCCCACCAAAACTGAACACGCTTAAACTACTGCAAGGAATGTTTCAATTTCTTCATTAACCGGACCTTTCTTAACATATCAAACATTCAATTACACCAACGCTTCATTTCTGCGAGTTGCGTCTATTTAATGCAGCATTTCTTTGTATGTGAACTTGCAAGATACAGTCATATTTTTTCCTTGAAAGATAGTGCTTCTGACCAACATATGCTAAAATATATTTACATTCCCATCATCTAAAGTAATGTGTGATAAGTTCATTGTCTGAAAATGGATGGATAGTGATCTTCATTCTTTTTTGCACCGTTTTTGTTTGACGAGTTAGTTACTCGTAGGCTATGAGGCAAAGGTCATTGCATGAGGGTATGTCTTTCAGTGCCCAGTTCAATAACTGTATGTTGTGTAGTATGTGAAATTAGGTGGGGACCGTGTGAAACCCTAAGTTGGTGCATACTGTACTCCTGTCAAATAATATAGTCTGTTGAATACTTTACATTTCCACCTGACTGACAAATTGCCATCAAGAGCATCATGCTTTCACTCCACAAAAGTTCTGATTGGAACTGAGGCCAGGCTTTTGGTATGTAATTTAGGAAATAGGAATTTCATAATACAACCACCTCGTCTATGTACTCTGCCATTTAACATTTTCATGGTGAAGATCTTTTTAACCAATGGGGCTTGAACTGCCTAGGAACAATGTCAGACTATAAAAACTTCTTGCCTCAATAATCATAGCAACAAGGCAAGCTAAGTGGAGAATAGTATCCAGTCTAATGATGCTATGGTAGAATTGCCTTCTGCATAATATTTATGGCTTTTCCAAGTTACTTGTTGTCACCCACAAATGTGAATTAAGCCGTTACAGCTTGTTGTCTTACCTGGTGCCAATGCTATGAGGAACTGTCTATTCACTGTTCCATGCTTCTGTGGTGGTTGATAGTTTGAAGTGTTGTGTGTGAATAAAAATATGTATTTAGACAAAATTTTCTGAGCTACAATTAAAATGTCAACCCAGGTAGGTGTTGAACATGGGCCTGCTGAACACAAGGCAACTATTCTAAACATCAAGTCGAGTACACAAGAAATATAATGTTAGAACGCTTCCCGCTGTGAATTTTGTATATCTTGTACTTAATTTATAATTGTTTTAATGGTGAGCTTCTATAATACTATTCCAGTGTTCTAAATGCAGAATCTTCTGCACTTTACTAGCTACTATGAAACTCATAATTTAGGAATTGTGTTCTGTCAACATATTTAGGAATGTTTAATATACATGTTGATCTAATTATATTAAAAGCATACAGTATGCTGGTATCAAATATATCCTGGCCTATTTTCACATTAATGTCTTAATAAAGATTTGCAGTATTACTGTAAATAGTTATAGGAATCTATCAACTAAGGTTAAGCTGAAGGAAGAATCCCACCTTCCAATACTAATTTGCTTTTTTATTGCTAATCTATGTAATCAAAACACATAATCCAGCTTAAAATCTAGTTAAATGGCTTAAAAAGTACATGTTTCATTCCTGATTTGGAACATGTTCATCTAAAACATGCAAGAAATTGGAATATATGCCAATGTTATAATGTATGCTAATTTTTGGACCTTTACTCACATATTTTTGGCTGAAATGTTCTAAATTCTGGAATGAAACATGAACTTTTTAATCATTTAACTAGATTTTAAGCTGGACTATGTTTTATGAACACATAGACTAGCAATGAAAAAAACAATGAAGTACTGGAAGGTCAGATTCTTCCTTCAACCTAACCTTAGCTGAGTTGAGACCAATATGGGACTAAAATGAGAATTATAAGTTGGATATAATATATTGTTAAGAACCTTTAATAACTAAATTTAAGGTTAATATAAAAGAATTACTTCTACAGTATTACATATACAATGTAAGAATGTTACAATAGAGCCTTGCTTATCTGGATCTCAGATTTATCCAGACTTATTATGTTGGTAATATGTCTCAATTAAACTCACTTAATAATTATCTTAAGTCAAACATGAATGGAATTCTAAATTTAACAGGATTTCAATGATAATTTATTAATTGTAATATGACTATTCTGAAAATTATACAATTATTTTCAGTTATAATTAAAATGAATCCTCTTGGGATTGAGTATTGTTTTGTCAAAATCCCTGTTGTTTTAAGAGCAATACTTTATATTTGTCTATCAAAAACAGATGTGGGTAATTGGAGCTGAATTTACTTCGAAAAAAAGAAAAGAATATTGCCTTATAGGAGAACCTTTGTGACTCAATAATATTTTGTCAGTTAGGATGTTCAGTAAGTGCTAACAAGAGTTTCTCTTCCACACTGATTTATGTATTGAAATGATGTACAGTGCCCAAATTAAAGCCAGATTTATACTGTATGTACTTTATTTGAATTTATTGTTGACCCTGTACTTGAAAGACTTTCCTAAATAACACTTGCTGGGCTGATTGGCACAGACGGTTGAGGTGCTGGCCTTCTGGCCCCAGTATGGCAGGTTCAACTCTGGCTTAGTCTGGTGGTATTTGAATGTGCTCAAATATGTCAGCCTTGTGTTGGTAGATTTACTGGTACGTAAAGGAACTCCTACGGGAGAATTTCTGGCACCTCGGCATCTCCAAAAATTGTCAAGATCTTGAGACACCACGTCTACTGCACTGAAATGCCACACTTATTATACTTTTTGCCGTAATGTGCCTTTCCCGTCCTAGAAAAGTATGCGGGTGCGGTCAGAGAGCTTCGTGGTTAATGTCCAAAATGAAAAATAAGGCGATAAACAAAACTAACATCTAAAGAATCAAATACCAGGCATATGTGGACGGGTAAACAGCAACATAACTATGTGAATAAGAAGCAATATAGGGGGTAAAACAGATTTATTAGACTAAGCACACTGTCAAATATTCACGCTAAATACAAAAATAAAACAAAGGAAAATGCTTCGAATTGGTTTGAAAATAAATGTTGAACAACACAAGTGTGCCGGCCACATCCTTGAACAAAATTTATAACCAAGTACATAAGAAAGTCGGGCAATGTCCCAAAATGAAGTAGGACATTTACATAACTAAAATCTTGGGGAACACTACATTTCTCTTTGAGTCAACACTGCCAAATCAAATATGTCTAATATCCCGTATGGGATTAGATTGTTAAAACGTCTCTTAAGTCAACCCGCTAAAGAAGAAAATCACACTAGATCCGATCCATACTTATATATATATATACATTAACAAACTGTCATCACTAAATCAAAATAATCCAGGGTTCACTATATTACAACTACACTGGCTGTACAGACAGACCATTCTGTCGCAAATCAGACAGCAAAAAAACTGACAACCCTTTGAAAACAGGTTCGGGCTAATATTTAAAATACAGCAACATTGAAAGAATGACACATAAACAGTGATAAGTAAACACATGACACAATCAAACCAGAAGCACAAATCACACAATAAATGCTGTAAAATACATATAGTACGCGAATCTTTTCTTGAGCCCTGAACTCCATAGTGCTGCATGGGAACTTGGGCTCAACAAAAGGTTTGCATACTGTACAGGCACAAAAGAAAAAATCACTCCATATCTGGATACATGAAATAAATGCACTTCTTCTTATTGGAAGCCATTGGGATTCCTGACCTAGTTAATCATATGTGCCTGTCTAGCAAAAGAAACGACAATAGGTAACGGTATCGCTTGAGCTCTGCCTGGGAGGGGCTGTCACATGGGGTATTTAACTTTCAGCGCTGCTCATACTATTTCACTGATAAAATAAATCGATCTCTGCTCAATATCAATGCTTTTTACTACAAATTAATAAGGCCTCAATTTCTCATCTCTACATATACGCAGCTTCACTATTAAACATAAGGCCTTCTTCCCTCGCGGTATGGGAGTTTGACGTTTTCTGTACCACTGAATATCTTGGCCATTCAAGACCTTCCCTATGTACGCAGCTACAACATATAATTTCCCCTTTACTAAATTTTCACAGGCATCTCAGCCCTGTCTTAACATCCTACTGTATCAAATACATATCTATTAGGTGATTCCTGCCTTCGTGTTATAGCTCTCTTGTTCAATATTGCCCGTTTCGCTTGCCTTCTTTGCATGAATAAAAGATACTCACTAAAAAGTCACACGTACCTTCCTCATCTGCCATGAAACAAACCTTAAAAGCATGCCTCGTGCATAACAACAACAAAACCTATACTATATTGAAATATATTCCCGAACGATCTTAAGGGTGCACAGCCTCTGCAATTAAGGAATCTATCTCTGGTCTCATAACATGACACACATAAATGGAATAAACTTAAATAATATAAAAGAAACACACTCCTAACTAGAATCTAATAATTTCGCTCTTCCCCATCTAGTAAATAAACATAAAATCAAGGGCTCAAGCATGCATGTATCCCTGGGATCAACACAACTTTACTTTAAATTAATAGCACAGTTCAGCTCCAAATGGCTGATATTTAACATAAATTTAATATTAGAAATGGACCGAACTAGAATTCTATCTAAGGATTTAGACGTGTTGCACTTAAATTTGCCGATCTCTATTTTCATAGCAGTCACCAGACCACTAGGTCTCAACGTCTTAGGCCATCATTACAACGCACTGCATGATGTCAGAAGACACTCTGCTCATCCTGGTTGTTGCCATCACTGTCTTTGAAATGTGGTGCTCCTATAATGGAAGAGTTGTTAGGATTTCTTCTCCACTCGAAGTACATGAGTACTTATATACATATGCCTAATAAAATGACAGTTTATATGTAGCAGGCGGTACATGACATAGTCCCGTTCACACACTGTTAGTTCAGGGATCGGATCCCAGGCATGGCAGTACACAAGAGCGGTAAATTAACGGAACGTACTCGCTACAATTGCGACCATGATACGCAAACCGATTATAGTTTGTACACCACACAAATACAAATTAAGTCCGCAGGCTTCATAATATCGAATACTTATACTGTCTCTAACTGTTAATAGTTTCCGTGCCCAGCCCGCACTTTGGCGATGCTGTTCCTTTACACACCGGGCAGAGGTAACTACCATCCTAATTTGGACTGTTGACTCCCGAATCTGAATAAATTCACTCGCACAGGTGTTGTGCATATTAATTATAGTCTCAAAATAAAATCTAACTTGAACAAAGCATCACTGTTGGAAGTACAAACAAATAACTGGCACGTCAGTCACAGGCTACAATGACTGCCTACAAGAACAGACTGAGGACGAGAAACGAATGAGTACGACTGAGAGCACTTTCCTCATAGCTCGCTCTTTTAAAGACCCCCTAGCTTCTTTCAAATGCGGTGAACTCCCACGATACAATACGCTGGTGGTTCAACCACTATCTGAGGACAAAGCACTGAACTATTGAAATATATAAATTCTTTACCATGATTACAGGTAATCAATACTCCTAAATACAGTTAGCTGTAAATACACAATTAACACTTTGGACATATGGAAACCATGGAGCATAGGTTTGATAACAGATTTCATATGTAAAATAATGATGGTCCAGCACTGCGGTAAACGAAGTTGGTAGTTCTGAAGTCACTGTTCTGGGGATCCCAGCCCTCAGAAACTCCGCCATCAAGCTCGCAATTGGCCACTTTCAAACGTACTGCACACACGTGGTACTGCGACACTCCCAACTAACTTATTTGAAATTTCAAACTGAACGCTGATACAAGGCTAGGTACTGCCTAGTCTCTAACTCTGCGCGGTCCAGAAAGCATCCGTAACCAACTGACTTCCTCAAAAAGCTATCCCTTTTCAAATGAGCCCACAGTGTTATGCAATATTCCAAATACATTTTCATGTGGCATATACGAAATATCTCAATACCTCCTTTGTAATTTACAGTTTTCTTCATTAATAGAACTGTATGTATAAAATGTGATACATTTTATTTTAATGGCAGCCTGTAAATACAAGAGGTTGTTAATAAATAAACGGAAATGTAAGTGTATATAGAGAAAATTACAGAAACAATTAAAAGAGGACTACAATTTTATCGTCACCTTCACAGAGTGAATGACAAGAGGCTAACTAAAGAAGATTTTTGATTACATATCAAAATTAAAAACATTGCCAAATGTCTGGATGAGATATGATGGAATCTACAAAGACTGAAAATTACAGATAACTCATAATTAACAAGGTGGACGCCCGGAAACAGATCATTTCTGTGGAATTTTTGCTCTTGCAAATCCTACATCACTGTTGTAGAATGTTACTGGAAAAACACAGGGTGGCAATCAGCCACTGTATGAAGAAGTTCTGGGAAGAAAATTGTACCACAGTCTTTTGTTGGAAGTGGCCTTAAATTGTCCAAATTTTAAATGAACAAGAGACTGTTAAAAACACCTACAGTAAATTTGCTCTTAGGGACCAGGTTAATAAAACTGGTGATTACATGTAAAATCCAGCCACGTTTAGCTAATCATAATCTACTTTAAATCAAACAAACATATTTTGCAACAAATTAGTACACCCTTATTAAATCATATTCAAAATCTTATTTAGGTACTCACTGCTTTCCACTAACACTATTAAGGATTTAAATAGAAATAACCTAAATATTTTAAAATATATTTGAGTGAGATTCAATAGAATCTGATGACATTCTTTTATGAAAGAAAATTGTCATTCTATTTTAAACAAGATGTTTCTTTTTCAGATATAATAATGTTACCATATGTTCCCATTTTCAGATAGCTTATAAATGTGTTTAAATTGGTTTTGACAGACCGAAAAACTTAACAGTTATAAGCTGAGTCAAAACTGAAAAGAGATGGCTTCAGATATCACCAAGAAAGAAAGACAGGATCAGGAAGATCTTCAGACTCATTTGGCTGGTTGTGTGAATGAATCATATCCATGAAATTTCATTGGAATTTTTGTCCTAAATGGAGGATAATAATTGCTTTCATACAAATCAACAATAAAATTAGTGGTAAATTAATAAATACCGTTATTACTAGAGAAATATAGATACATTACTATGGCGACTATTTCGCTGTAGACACGAACCCTTTTGTGGCATTCTACTTCATCGTGCCATCTTTTGTTTCCTTCCTGAGGTCCAGGGCTAGCATCAAAGAATGGAAGTGCTATGTCTGTGAATTCTCAATATCTTTGTCCATCATGAATAGCAAGGGGGGGGGGGGACACACACACACAGTTCAAATGGGAAAGTCGAGGTGAAAAGTGTATCGTAAGAAACATAGAAATGATCTTTGTTGAAAGAAAAATAGCACGATCCATGAACCAATAGTTATATTAATTAATGAGTTAGCACTGATGAATGGGAGTGTTATGTCTGTGAATTCTCAATATCTTTGTCCATAATGACTAGCACAGGCAGTTCAAACGGGAAAGTGTAGGTGAAATGTGTATCGTAAGAAACATAGAAATTATTTTTGTTGAAAGAAAAATAGGATGATCCCTGGACCAATAATTATATTAATTAATGAGTTATGGGCACAAGTCAGCAACTCGCTCCACCAAGTAACATCAAGGAAAATACAGCAAAGTTGTTCAAAGAACATAAGGGAGCGAAGTCTTAACATACAAAAGTGTTACATGAACAAAAGGCATAACGAAGCGCTGGAACGTAATAAAATTTATAGCCGAAATGTAACACAGTATGCATATATTTCTCTAGTAATAATGGTATTTATTAATTTACCAATAATTTTACTCTTAATTTGTGTAAAAGCAATTATTATCTTCCATTTAGGACATAAATTGTAATGAAATTTCAGGGATATTTTTCATATACCCCATTGGCTTGTGCCATAAACTCACAATACAGAGCAGGAGAGCTATGCAAAGGAGTAAAGTTTCTTGACAGGTGTGATAGTTCTACATGACCCATTCCACACTATATCAACAGGTCTAGCACAAGCGGATCATCACCACACAAGGTTACCAAACTCAGCATTGGATTAACTTAGAGATAAGGTGGACTTATGCTATAACTGATCGTGGTCACCCCAGTTTTCTCCCTGTCAATTTATGAAGGATGTTATTTCCCACAGAGATCTTTAAAACAATTTGTCTTGTAGGCCAGGATACAATCTAAAATTACCCCTATATATTTTGGAGTAAAACATTGTTCCACGTAATCTCCCTTTCATTTAATATTGAGCTTCCTGGCTGCTTCCCTGTTTCTAAGGTGAAAAGTATGAACACGAGTATTGGATGCGTTACATTTGAGTTGATTCTCCTTGTAGTTCTACTCCTCAGTCCAGAATTAAGATCTTTGAAATGTCCATAAAATGATCCCATGAACCTAGGGTCCTGGGAAATAGAGACAAGCATGCTATCTCTATACCACATGACTGGGTAATAATAATAATTAGATTAGTATTATATTTACAAGCTCTAGAATATGTTTTATTTTCTCAACTATCATGAACCTTCTATTTCATTCGTGGATACACTTTTCCTTTCAGTTTATCAAAACGCTTTACCTCCCCTGTGGGTGGCGTCAAAGGATGCTTTATCTCTACCTCTGGCACGTCATAAGAGGCTCCCAAGAGCCAAGGGCATATAGCTCTTTCAATTCACAAGCGGGTAGCCTTACTAACCTACCACAAACCCCAAGTAATCTTACTCAGCAGTCAGAAAATCCCCAGCCTGGGGATGGAATTAATAATAATTCACAATTGCCTCTCAGGAGTAAGATTCCACCACCGACACCATACCCTGACAATCATATTGGCCCCTACCTAGTGTTTGTCAAAGCAAATGACACAAATAATATAGGCAACTTACACCCAATGACCTTGGGTAGGCTCTTTTATGAGCGGAAAATTGCGGGCATCAAAGCTATTCATAGAAAAGGACAAAACTGTAACCAGTTAACTTTTTTCACAGATGATGAAGCTAACATTTATATGCGACACCCCATCCTCATTGAGAAAAACCTAAAAGCTTATATACCTTCCTCCAATGTCTTCAGGATCGGCCTAGTCACGCAAGTGGATTTAAATTTACCTGAGGATGAAATTAAGGAAATCTATAGAAGACTCGTTCGAGTATATACCAACTGGAACTGTGAAAATCATATTCGAAACTCAAACTCTCCCACAGTAGATTTCTATTTTTAGTGTCATCTTAGATGTACAAGTTTTCATATTTAATCCTATCATTTGTAAAAATTGTCAGCGCTATAGGCATACAGCTACGAAATGTCGAGCGAAAATGACCTGCTGTGGCCGATGTAGCAATAAGCATAACACGGGAGACTGTCAACAAACGCTCGTCAAATGCCTCCACTGTAGTCAGAATCACCCGGTAGGATCCTCTCAATGTGCTGTACATCAACAACAGACTGCTATTAAGAAACACATGTGTACTGAAAACATCTCTTTCGAAGAAGCCAAAAATAGACTGCAGCCATCCACCTATAACACGACCATTCTCCCAAATTATTTCCCATCCTTAAAGGAAACTTTAGTAAACAGGCCTGGCAATGCCAATCCACGAAAGCGCAAAATAACTACATACGTAGACAGGGAGAACTGCCCACCCCCGGGTCCAGGCTATGATAGAATGTCATATTTCAACATAATAAGAACCCCTCAAATGGAACAACAACCACCTATTCTAACTCCGACCCCCCATACTACAACACCAGCAGTACCTACAAATATTCTTGCAAAAATGACAAGGGAATAACCCCTTCTACATCACATATACCCCACATTAAAGATTCAGGTGAAGAGATTCAGGACGACTTTATCAATCTGATGGAAATTATGGGTCAAAACACCCAATGGAAACACTTATTAAAACTGATACATAATAAAATAATCAGCATTTTAGACCCCAAGTATGCAGATACTGCAATGGAACTGTAGGAGTGTAGTGAACAAATGACATGAGTAAATTTTATTCATTAACGAATTCTAACCCAATATTACCTTATTACAAGAAATATGGCTTCTAATTTTTTTAAAAATTTATAATCAAAGGATATAATATCGAATGATTAGATGGTCCAAGATACACCGGAATTGCAACACTCATTAAGAATTTCATACCCTACAATCGTAACAAGACTTATCAGGCACTTACTTCCATCGCATACACATATAAGATATTATCATTTCTAACTTTTACTGTCCTTCCGACATACATGGTTCCTATGAACATTGGCTCAATTTTTTTACTCAATTTACCGGTGATTTCAATGCTCATCATATAACCTGGGGAAGCAGCAGCAATAGCTCGAAAGGAATACATATATCAAACTACTCCCTTCAAGCCAAACTCACCATCCTTAATGGTTAACAGCCCCTTCAAACACTCCGAGTGCGGTGGATCTAACTATATGTAATACGGATATAGCACATAAATTGACTTGGCAAATAAATAAGGATCATTTCCCTATTTTTGTTACATGTTCCAATAACAAGCCTCAATACAGAAACAGGCCTTCTAAGATACCTACATGTAATCTGCATAATATTGACTACGATCTTTTTAAGCATTTTATACAGGACTATTTCAGCCATACCTCCAAATTGACATCAGCGGAATATGATTCGCTCCTACAATGTATAAAATCATATCTTGACATCTATCATTCGAATATTTACAAAATTTCAACCAAAAATAATCCGATGTACACCATTCGTTGGTGGGATAACAAATGTGAGGACTGAATTAGATGACGGAGAAGTTTGTTGAAAAATTACAGAAACATTTCACGCTAACTATACGCAATATAAATGAATCTGTGCAAAAAATACACATATATTCAACACTAAACATAGAGCCGCATGGAAGCCCTTCTATTATAATCTATTAGCTTCATTTCTGTATTGATTGGTATCACAGTATAAAGATAATTTAAAAGTCACCACCTTATCAATACACAGATTTATTTACTTCAAAATTGGTCTTGACCTAATTTACCAATTTTGAAGTAAATAAATCTGTGTATTGATAAGGTGGTGACTTTTAAATTATCTTTATACTGGAAGCCCTTCGTCGAGGGCATAAATAGTACTACACCCAGTACAATCATATGGGCCAAAATTCTCTCCCTTAGTAACTCTAGGTGCACACCACAGCCTATCGCCCTACCACCTCCTAAATTATATCAATTGTACCGCAATCTAACACCAGATTTTGTTCACCCTGAATGTTTATTAACTTGTACACACCCCTCTACTAAATATCAAACATTACTGAATCCAATTACTCTGCTCCTTACCATTTAAGGCTAAATCAATCATTCTTAACCAGTATAATAAGATTTTAACCGACACAGTAATACCATCAAACTGGAACAAATTTGACATTATTCCAATACATAAGACAATACATAAGACAGAAAATACTAAAAAAATGGACATCTCTCTGGAAAGATCCCACAAAAACGAAGGGTAAATCTTATTACCAAATATAACTGGAGCTTCAATGAGCCCCCTTGTTCATCATGGGCAAATACTCAAGGAGACATATTACCACTATAATCTGCTTAAGGTACAATTATGCACTAACGTCCGAATATAAGTACAGATTTCACATAAGCGACACAGATACCTGCTCCTGTCAACAAGCTCATGGCACCATCCACCACCTAGTATTCCAATGTCCTAATTACTCCAACCCACGGAAAGGTTTTTTTCCTCAAAATTACAGAGGTATAATATTAGGGTCATGTCTATGCAAAACCTTTCAAAGAATTTTTTTCCAAAGATTAATATGGAATCTAGAATATTAAAACTCTTTACCGAAATGTCCATTCGCCTTCATAAAAAGCAGAAGTACCACTGACGCCTTAAAATTTTTTTTAACTGACCTATTATTAGCACGGTGCTAAAACAAGACACTATAGCAGTTTTTCTTGATGTTAAGGGAGCATACGATAATGTTGACCTTAACTTTCTACTCCAAAAATTACAAAAGTTTAACCTCCCACTATCCCTCATTCATGTATTCAAAAACCTTCTAATAAATCGCACATTAAATTTGAAAAATTATCAACTTAATTCTAGCGCATGATATGCCAATGTTGGGCTTCCCCAGGGGGATAAACTAAGCGGCATCCTATTTGCATTATATACAAGTGATTTGGAAAATGTAGTAACTCCTTATGCACGCATACTGCAATTTGCAGATGACATACTCATATGCTCCACACAAAATAAAGTAGATATATGTCGTCACTCAATCACGCAAGAACTCTCACATATACATATTTGGATGGATCAGCATGGATTAGAAATAACGTATTCTCAAAGTGCCGCGGTTATTTTTACCCTAAAAACGGAAATATGAGAAATCCGCAATACCTTATGCAACTCAACATATTGCCATTAAATCCCATACCAAATATTTGGGAGTCTACATTGACTATCAATTAAATTGGAAAATACATTTTGCCCAGTATAGAATTGAAAACACCATTCAAATCCTTAAGTCCTTAACTTGCTGAAAATGGGGTTCGAATCCGGCCACGTTACTGCTTTTATATAAAAACTCAATCAGAGCAAGGATGGCTTATGGATGCCATTTTTTCAACATAGCTTCAGCGACCACCCTAAAAAAATTACACATACTGTAATTCACTTCACTTCGAATTATATTAGGTGCAATAAGGACAACACCCACCAATGCCTTATTGGTTGAAGCAGCAGAGCTACCCTTGGCTATGCGATGGGAATATCTATTGTCCAAATATTTATTTAAAAGGATGTCTCTGAACCAACATCCCATATTGCCAAAACAGAAACATTTAAGAGAGTATCTACAATGGCATAAAATGAAAACCAGCAACATATCGGCTCTTCTACAGGCATATATTGTATTCATCCCCTTTAGAAACAATGTCATACAAACAAGATCTTTACTGGCATACTCTTACCAATACAGCATAACCAAATACCAACCTTCCATTATCACTACAACCTTCGAGAACCTTCCTGGCAACTTGAAAGATAATCCACTCTGGTTAATAAAACTTTGCAGGCATTTCTCCATCTGCACAAACAATATACCAATTGCTTTACCAACGGATCCAAGACATCAGAGGGTACAGGAGCTGCCTACTACATACCTCAGCATAACATACAGCAAAAATTTACTCTACCAGCTAATGCCTCAATTTACAAGGCAGAAACCTTCGCTATTCGCCAAACTCTTTTATGCATAAAACAACATAACATCCCCAATGCCATCATATATACCGATTCCTTAAGTGTCCTCCCAAGCAATCAAACCCTAAAGAAATCTCCCTCTTGGTATATCTGGAACAGCATGATATAATACTAATCTGGATACAAAGTCAGTGTAATATACCCGGTAACATTCAGGTTGATAGGTTAGCAAAAGCGGCAGCCAAAGCTACAGGACTTGCTTATCAACCAGCCATTCCGCACACAGATTACTCCCTCACTATCAAACAGAAAATACTCCAAAAATAGAGATCCCACGAAAACGAAGGGTAAATCTTATTACCAAATACAACTGGAGCTTCAATGAGCCCCGTGGTTCATCACGGGCAAATACTTAAGGAGACATATTACCACTATAATCTGCTTCAGGTTCAATTATGCACTAACGTCCGAATATAAGTACAGATTTCACATAAGCGACACAGATACCTGCTCCTGTCAACAAGCTCATGGCACCATCCACCACATAGTATTCCAATGTCCTAACTACTCCAACCAACGGAAAGGTTTTTTCCAAGCACTAATTGACCATAACGTTCCTTTACCAACAAGTGACTTTTGCCTCACTCACTCTCCTACAGAACCATTAGTTAAAATACTTAATAATTTTATTAATGAATGTAAAATCACATTATAAGTTACAATCGCTTACAAGCCCCCTAATTTCATTACCTGCATTATCATTATCACACATACAATGCAACCCCGGCCTTTTCACTTAACCTTCATAAGAAAATTAACAGTACTACAGTATATCCAAGTAACCGAATATAGCAGAACTCCAATGTTCAACCTCGATAACACACATAGGTGAAACTAAACGACATTCCAAATTTACTGTCGGGCGAGCATATTATTTGAATCATCTTTTACGAGCATAAACATACTCCTCCACTTCATCCTCAACCTCTAAACACAACTTCCAAGTTTATAACTTCTCATGACTACCAACCTAAGAATATTATATCAACAAAACAAATGCAATAAATAAACAGTGTGGTTATTGGGTACAGAGCATTGACTAATCTATAATACAAGGCCTTGAAATGCACTAAACCGGGCGAGTTGGCCGTGCGCGTAGAGGCGCGCGGCTGTGAGCTTGCATCCGGGAGATAGTAGGTTTGAATCTCACTATCGGCAGCCCTGAAAATGGTTTTCCGTGGTTTCCCATTTTCACACCAGGCAAATGCTGGGGCTGTACCTTAATTAAGGCTATGGCCGCTTCTTTCCAACTCCTAGGCCTTTCCTATCCCATCGTCGCCACAAGACCTATCCGTGTCGGTGCGACGTAAAGACCCTAGCAAAAAAAAAAGAAATGCACTAATGAAAATTCACCCACTAGGATCGCGTTCTTGCCCCTTGTGTTCGCATGGCTGGGTATGTATATAAGTAAAATATATCTTGAATAAAGAGAGCTGAAAGTTGTTTTGAGTATTTCATTGACTTGGACAGGTCTCTAAATTTTTAAAACTTTCCTACTCAGTGGCTTCTTGTCAATTTTCAAAACTTTCTCACTTCTACCTGAGTGGCTCAAAGCAATGTTGCCTAATAGAGGCCTCAGAAATTTTTGGAGTAGAAAAGGAGGTTATTGTCATTGCACTATCTACACTTAATTTCACTGATGAACCTGGCTTTCAGAAAAAACCTACACACTTTAGTAACTGTTGTCAGGGTAAGTACTTCACAGCAGAGGTGACAAATTCTGTCATGAAGTGCAGAAGAGCCACAAATGATGATTTTAGGTATCCGAGGGCTCCTCAATCATGAAAGCGAATAAGACACAATGTTGGACTTTCGCTAGCTGGAGAAGAGATGTGTTCTAAACAGCCTTCACAGTCTGTTTGTTCTTCTGCCACATGCACTAAGTATCCTGCTACCATAGCTAGAGAAATACCAGGCATTGTAGCTGTTGAATCTGAAACAAATTAATCATATTTATATACTAGCGAACACTTAAAAATAAAGTATTTTTCACACAGATCTGACGTAATTTACCTTGCAAGGGGTTTGTAATGCTAGACATTATGTGTTCAGGAAGCTGCAGAATTTGCACATCCTGCCAACTTTCATTCCTTCTATATTTTTCATCCATATTGTAGTAAACTGGTTCGTATATTGTGGATCTTATCTTCATCCCTCAGCTCAACATTGCCATGTTCTGATGCCGCAATAATTCCTGTATGGAGCATTGTTTCGATTACGTTAAGGCATGACTTTGCATCCATTGTGTCACTTTATCCTGCTTTGCGTCGTAGGTGGCTAAAAAAAATCGATATCATCGCTTGTTAGGTTCCTCGTCAAGACATAATGAAAATGTATACTTATGAGGTATTCTACGCAGGCTACAGTAGATTGTGTAGTCAAGACCAACGCCTGATACATTGCCCTCATGAATCTTTTCTCCTTCTCTGGATGCATTTGAATGTTCTTGATATACGACAAGATATCACTTATTAACCAACTGAGGCATTCATCTTTAATGCTGAAAAATGCCAGTTTGTTCTCATTCCTGGAATATGTCCCATATGAGGTATTGCAGACATCATGCGCATCGAATCACTTCAAAAAACAAATTTTTTCTTTTAAACTGTCCCTGTCTTTAATGCTCTCAGGGCAAACCACCTCCATACTTTTCAAACCAGCGATTGTTTCAGGGGAAAATACAATTTTGGCTCTTGCTACATTCATTTTCTCCAAATTTGTCAGATAAATTACTTTGCTGGTTAGTTTCCTCGCCGGCTTCATAATTGAAGATTTCTGGAGTTTGAAAAGACCTCTCAAGTGATCGCCAGTCATGGTAGCATTGTTTACAAAAAAGTCTCGTGACAAATGTTGGGATCACACATTTTTTATGACGTGACCGGGATCAAAACTTAGGAACAGAGGCCTAGTTTCATTAGCTGGATGTCGTATCTCATGCATAGTACTTCCTCCGCATAATGTTTCGAACATCGAAACATTTACCTGGGAATTGTCGGTCACAATTCTGATCACTCTGAAACAACACTCTTCAACAGCATTTAATGCATCCAAGGTTAATTTTGCAGGTTGTGAGCCTGTAATGGATGAAGCGAAATAGAAAGACACTGGTATTCTGTAATATGCAGAGAGTCTCTTGAACAAAATTCGGAGTAGTTTATTGGCCAACCTATCTTCGATTCCAAGAGCACCCATTTCAATGTAATTCAGTCCAATAAACATATCTAATTTCCTGTCATACATTAGTCTCAGCTTTATGGACATTTCATCTATTATAAAGGAACCAACGAATGAAGAGATACTGAATCAAATTGGTGAGAGGAGATCGATTTGGCTAAATTTGACAAGAAGAAGAGATAGAATGATAGGACACATCTTAAGACACCCAGACTTGTTCAGTTGGTTTTTGAAGGAAGTGTAGGTGGTAAGAACGGTAGGGGTAGACCAAGGTATGAATATGACAAACAGATTAGAGCAGATGTAGGATGCAATAGTTACGTAGAAATGAAAAGGTTAGCACAGGATAGGGTGACATGGAGAGCTGCATCAAACCAGTCTATGGACTGATGACTCCAACACAAAGGAACCAACCTTTTTGTTATCATTCACCAAGGACAGTGTTCCTGCCAGCAATCGGGCTTTAGTTAGCGAAGTTATACCCGTTTCCCCTTTTGAGTATCTAACATACGATTTTGATGTTCTTGGGTGAGGAAGATGCAAAATATCGAGTTCTGAGAAGCCGATAACCCATTGGTGACCTTGAAGATAACAGCACACAAATTTTAACAGTAGTCTCCTGGTATTTATATTTCTTTATTCCCAAAGCTCTGAAGTTGCACAAACAAAAAGTTTGATTTCATATAATCCCCTTCAGATTCCTTCTGAATTTAAGAAACTCAACTTGCAATATTTCCGGGATCCTTCTTTACCTTACTAAGTTCTGCTTCCAAGTCACGGATTTTTGCCCGCAACTTCTTAATAATGGTCATGTACTTTCTGTTTCTTCTGATCTCCTTCCTCAATTTGCTGGTGATGAATTTTGGTACTGTTGGTTTCAGGGCGGGAGAAAACTGTGTACCTACTGTTGCGGTGCCTACATTTATCAGGTCAGATTCTCCAGTATTATCAGGCACGGGAGAATCCGATTGTTCCGCACATTTTCCCTTATTTCTTATATACTCATTTTCATTTTCCAGTTTTTCAAGTTGTCTTTTCTTGGGAACTTTCCTACATTTTATGGTGACTTGTTTGTGTTTGGGAAACTCTGTAAAAACTGAAGGGACTTTATTAGGCAGGAGTATCTTTCTAGATGTACTTATACTAAAGTCTTCTTCTCTGAAGTGTTTACTGCACACCCTCGATTTTTCTGTAGGAACCCAGAGAGATCCCGGTTTGTCTCCTCCACGAGATATAGCAACAAGCCACCGTTCTTTTAAAGCACTATTCACTGGAAACTTGTGAAATGAAATGCCATTACTTTTAATTTGTCGTGAATGACAATAAGGAACACAGCAATAAACCATGATTGAAACTGCGGGTGCTTATCACAAGAGTACACACATTCACAACCAACTCAATAAACACGTTTAAAGGCGCGAACCTGGTAAACAGGGTGCAGGAAAGCGATCCTAGCGGCTCAGCATTGAACTGCAGTGTGACCATTTCGACAGCGTTTTACGGGCTCTATTTCCAGGCCTTGTATTATACCGTAGGCAACGGTACAGAGTCAAAGCCCAATAACATGCAAGAAGAAGACCGTGAGACACATTCCGAACTAAGTCCCCGTTTACATGGCGTTTTCAATACGGGAAGTGTACTCAAATCGATCGATCTGAATCGTGGATGTAAACGCATTAGCAGTTTCTGGTTTCTGTGCATTCCGATTGTGTTAAATACTAATACACCTGCTGTGGCATATTACTTTCGAATGGACGATCTGTAATTTGTGTTGTAGAAAGAGTGTCGAATGTTGATGTGGTATTAAATTTGTTGGTGAAGTATAATTTCCATTTATTTTGGAAAGACCTCCTGTATTTACAAGCTGCCGCTACAAACAAGGTAAAACATATGAAATTTTCTGTACATATCTATTAATTAAAGAAAATTCTACATTATAAAGGAACGGTATATTAGTGCGGCATTTCAGAGCTGTAGAGGTGGTGTCTCAGGATCTTGATGCAGCCTCGGAGGATGACGGTCGCGATTTCGGGGATGAGCTTCATTGGGAGTTGGAAACGCTTCCATGTGGTGACGAAGTGACGAGGTACGGTAACACGAGCTCCGACCATTATCCCTATTATTTTGATTTCCTGAAGGTGGTATTTAGATTTGTAGTAAGGGATAGTGGGTTTGTATTTGTTAATCTTTTCTAGATTAACCTCCTTTGGCTGACCGCTATGGTGCCCGAACGTGACAGTCGGATCTAATATGAATCCTTGAGAGCTGTTGTCTTAAAGGCTATGATGTCAATTCTCTGTGAACTACCATTTCTGGCCAGTCCATGTACCTCCTCATATACATTGAATCCCTTCTTTTCTCAGTTCTTCGGCAATGAAGGATCTGATCTGGTGGTGCCGCGTGTTTCTTAAGAGCTCCCCGCATGTGCAGAATCCCAGGACATGACCAAGAGTTTCTTTCCGTGGCAGTGCCGACAGAGGTTGTTGTCCAGGGATCTGCCTGGCACTGAGCACACCGCAGAAACATTAGCAGTTATCTTTATAGCCTCTCTCTCCACTTGTTACAAGTCAGTCCAGTATCATCTCGCACCCAAGAGTTTGCTGGTGTATACTCTTTGTAAAGTTGTACTCCAAGTCCTTTTTGCGGTAGTGAACACCTGGAGGTGAATTCACTTCTCGTAGCTCTTGACGGATCTTCTTAGTATCGTACAGGCCGTTCTTGGTGGTTATTTTTTGGATATTAGCGTTTGTTAGTTTTAGAGGTTCTATACATTCCCAACTCTCCACGTGACAATCCCTTGAAGTGACACCAGGTGGATGTTTAGTCTTCAACAAGGTATTGCAAGCATTAATGCATTGTAGGTAAACTTCCCATGGGGTTTTAAAAAGAGTGAATCCTTTGAATTTCTTTGATGTACAGCATGCTATCTGGGGTATCCGTCGCAACTGCAGTATCTCCTTTGTTGCACTTTTAATACTTTTATCGCTATCAGATAAAAATTTCTGTGCGATTTTCTTGAAATCACGTGTCAGGAAAGGGTGTATCAGGATGGGACAGATTAAGGAATTTAGTACTACAAGCTTTTGGTCTTCCTTAAGCAGTGGCGACGATGTTAGAAGTTGGAGCTTATTGTGAAAGTCTTTCATTACAGCAGGCTCATCGAATACTAGAGTATCCCTGAAGGTAGTTCCAAGGTAATGAATTTGTTTGCCGTCTCCGGTTAAGTAAATGCTACAGTCTTCCTCCACGGATAGCGACCCTTGCTTCAACTCACCTCGAATTACACATATCCCTGTACACTTCTGTGGATTGATATCGAGACCAATTTCTTCGAACCTCCTGCGGGCTAGTCTAGTAAGATCTAAGGCGGCTTCTTTGTTCTTCCCGGTGATAACGGTGTCGTCGGCAAAGCCCATTACGGTTATAGATCATAGTTCGGGTGACAGAGATGCCCCGTAATGCCGCGAGAGACTATCTTCGCTTAGCTCATCTAAGATATGATCTACGGCTACGTTATAGAGGGCTGGTGATAATGGAGATCCCTGCATCACACCTCTCTATATGAGGATAGATCTTGTTCTACCCTTCTGCATTTCGATTTGAGTGACATTCCCGGTCTAAAGTTTGGACATTATGTCGCTGAGTTTTGAAGGTATTCCTTCGGACTGTAGAGTTTTTAGAAGGTGTATGCGACCGATATTGCCAAATGCTTTTCGAATGTCCAAAAAAATTACCATGGCGTCTTCTTTCCTCGGTTTATCAGATTTTAACAATACGCCGAGAATGGAAGTATTTATAACAGTGGCTGGAGTTGAACAGAATCCTGGCTGGTGTTCATTATAGTGGATGTACTCACGTAGGCGACGTCAAGTACTCTTTCTATTACTCACCTAAAGACTGAACAGATGGTGATGGTCGCCAGTTCGACACGGCCTTCGGATCGCCTTTCTTATATAGCAAAATTGTTCGTGCTTTCCACAGACATTCGGGAATTTTGCCAGTTTGTAGCATTCTGGCTGCTGTTTTTGCGATGATAGCCTGTATGTCGATTTTTTCTGTTGATTTTTCAGCAACTGAAGAATTTGCACCTGGACTTTAGTTATGGATGTCGTGTTTTTAAATAATTTTCACAATCAGTCATTGGCCACCATTAACAAAAATGTAGTATACCCTGTTCGGATTTTTTCTCTTTGTCATAGTCTATGATTTTGGCCCATTGTTTAACCCCAGATTTCCTGAGAAAAAATTGTGTTTTTTTTTTTAAAGGGCTTATACTTCTGTATAACAAGTTACCATAATGTCAGGATTATAAATTGGAAAAATTATATTTCTGTTCAGTCTCTAAATCCTAACCACAAGAGACTTGACATATAAATTGAAAACCACTGAGAATAAAACAATATTATTGTGGTGTCAGAAGCTTTCCTGTTTTAAACTAAAGCTATCGCTGTTCTTCAGAGGTACCGATAGTACCTCTTGTCAACACACCCTCGACTACTGTACCTATGGTAATGGTCGGACAGTACTGTTGCACATGCGGAAACACCCACATATAACTCCAAATGAGACCATTGGCCAGCAGTCACTAAATGCTGGGTGGTTGTGGTGGTGATTACCGTACTAATACCAATCAGAGGGAAAAAACGAAAGGGGTCCTACACCTCAAAAGACAAGAGCCATGTAGGGAGTGAAAATGAAAGACTCCTTAAAATACGTAAACTTAAAACATCACAATCAGAAAAGAACAAGATTTGACCAAGGGACACCGGTCAGGACTGATGAAAGTGAGGAGAGCACAAGTAAGTGGAAACAGTGTGAGGACTCAGCTAAGGGCACGCGTTTCATCAACCCATGCTCCCAAGTTACGAGCTCTTGTGGCTCCTTTTAGTTGCCTCTTACGACAGGCAGGGGATAACGTGGGTGTTATTCTACTGCCCCTACCCATAGAGGGTTGGGGGTGAATGCTGTAAGAACAGTGCTTTTGTACCAGTGTATACAAGTAACAGCTGAAAAATCATAAAATGTGAGACCGCTCCAGTAATTTGTTATGGCAAGTAGTATATGACTTACAGATGTCTCAAATTCTGAAAATTAAGGTTCAGTAAATCTGTTGACTCTGGCTATAATAAACCCCTGTGGACTCAAATATTTTGTTCACTGTAACTGAAAATCTTCATCCAGGCAGAATTATGTGAACAAGTAACATAAAAGCATTGGCCCGCATCTGTTTCAAAGACAAAAGAGGAATATACAGGCAGCAGCATTCATTGAATGGTTCGCCTTCCTTGCCCAGTTACGCAGATGTATCCAATGTGGTCAACACATTGACAAGGACAGAATTTATGACACAGAGGACTTTTTTTTTTTTTTTTTGCTATGGGCTTTACGTCGCACTGACACAGATAGGTCTTATGGCGACGATGGGATAGGAAAGGCCTAGGAGTTGGAAGGAAGCGGCCATGGCCTTAATTAAGGTACAGCCCCAGCATTTGCCTGGTGTGAAAACGGGAAACCATGGAAAACCATTTTCAGGGCTGCCGATAGTGGGATTCGAACCTACTATCTCCCAGATGCAAGCTCACAGCCGCGCGCCTCTACGCGCACGGCCAACTCGCCCGGTGCACACACACAGAGGACTGAGAAGCAGTGTTCTCCCCTGGATCTTCTTAATGGTATACTGCCCTGCCATTGTTACAGCCTGCCCAACTAACATAACCTAGATATGTGCCAGTTATATACCAATATTAATTCATATTTGAGTCATTGGGTGCTCCATATTAATACGTAAATACTGTAAAAATTACTATTTAAATTATAAATCTTCATAATTGTCAGCATAAGTGCATCAAATACATCAGAGTTTAGATGTTTAGCTTGACTCTCACGTAGTATTGTGCACAAGCAGTGTCTGGATTGGCGTGGAATCGCATGTGAGCACTCAATTCCGCATGACATCACAAACCTGTAGGCCACTCCACAGTAACCAAGTGGCAAGTCCGGGTGTTACATGATTAGGAACGAACAGTAGAACACTAGAAGTTCAAAATACTCTGTTATGTCTTGTTCATGATAAAAACAATAATATAGTTAAATTTTTCACTTAATGTTTGCCTGTCTGATATTACTGTTAATGCCCTGATAAGAATAAATTGAAATTTATCACATTCCTTTCTTTACGTAGTATTCCCCACCTGGCTACTCATTCCTTCCATCTGGCAGCCAAGAATTTCTTGGGAGAACGCTAGAGAAGGTTTGCGTTTATCCCAACGAGAGGTGATTTTCTGTTTCAAGATTAGTAGGGAGGATTTTTCGCATTGCCTCCTGAAGCTCAATCTGTACTTTTTTTTTTTTTAGTGAAAGAAGGAAATAGAGATTTCTTTTCTGTAAACTAAGTTTATCCAGAAAAAAACATAATTTTAGAATACAATATACTGTATAACTTTCCATTAATGAAAGTGGTTTGGATTGCATCCTACAGGGTCAATTTTAAAGACGTTATTTATGAGATATCGAAGGGCCTTAGAAGTAATATGTATTATGCGGGATAATTAAATAAGAGGTCATCTATTGGAAATTCTCTGAAATTAAGTATGTACTAACTAGTAGATTTAGGTAATTGTCTTAGGTTTAATGTTAATCTGGTCGTAAGTTGGCAGGTTCAGTCTTGGCTCAGTCCAGTGGTATTTGAAGCTACTCAAATATAACAACCTTGTTTCAGTAGATTTATATTATGTTAACCCCTTCCCAGCATCAATCGCTTATATGCGTCAAGGTAATTATTCGCAAGTTGTATGAACCGCTTATAAGCGTCATCCAAGTTTGTGTATTTATTACAGATTGCATCAACCGCTTATAAGCATCAGAAGTTGATATTTATATACATTTATTCAGAGAGAATAAACACTCCCCCACATAAGGAGGTTGTCCATGAGGACAAAGTATAATATATACACTTATGACTATACAAATGATTCCTCTGTATGGATAATGAACCTTTCAAGGCTTTGAGGACCACATTTTTTGTTAAAAACTCTGATAGATTGAATCTTGTGCAGAATTCTTCTAAGAACCTAGAATCATTCCTTTTGCACCGATCATGAGGCCTATAACCTCGATATTATCCAGTTCGTATTCACGTCAGTAGAAGGGGATAGTTGGTTCATAGATGGTTTTCGTTTCCTCGTGTACTTAACTGGGCTGATTAGCATGCGATTCAAATCAAACCATAGAATCAGTAATATATCCATTGTTATTTTTGAGGGCTATCATATCGATCCTATGGATACCACCATTCTCAGACAATCCATGGACCTCTTCGTGCACTGTGTAGCCAGCATCTCGCAAAGACTGAGCGATGTAGCTTTGTATGGCATGATGTCTAGTAAGACACAGGGTTTCGCCATAGGGACAGTATCCCAGGACATGAGAAAGGGTTTTTATCTCGTTGTGACAATGCCAAAAGCGGTTATTATCCTGGAACCTGCCTGGCACGACTTGAAAGCCTGCAACATAAGCAGTCATCTGTAGAGCATCACACCAGTCACTGCAAGACAGGCCATCATTGTGTAATATCCAACTGTTCCCTGAAGGGTTTTCTTTAAATAAGATAACACCTTTACCCTTTTGAGGAAGCTGACACTATTTTTGGAATTCCTGATCTCTCAGTAATTGTCTTATATTCTTGGAATCTTTTTTTTAATTTTTTTTTTTGCTAGTTGCTTTACGTCGCACCGACACAGATAGGTCTTATGACGACGAATTCTTGGAATCCAAAACCTTATTTTTGGAATTTAATAAGCTGATGCAAGGTGAAATGTGCAGGTTTTGTAGGCATTTGTTACTCTTCTCAGAGAGATGTCCACTTCCTAAAATGTAAGGGCTGCCATTTATTTGTAGGGTAACAAGGGCTCCAATCTGTTGCAGGACAGCTTCCTACTGTGATCGGAGAAGTCCTAGTCGTTTGAACTTCTGGGGTGTGCATATCATACTGTCAGGTGTGTTGGCATGAAGTTGGAGGATTTTCTTTCAGCATGCATTTTATCATTTTGTCACTGTCTTTCAGAAATTTCAGAGAAGTACAGTTCAGCGCAGCTGTCTGAAATGGATAAATCAATGATGGGCAAATGGAAGAATTTATGACGGTGAACTCTTGATGTGCCTGAATGAGAGGAGAAGATGACGTTGACTCCAATTTGAAACGTTCGTCCTGCATTGTTCTGTGTGTGTGAAAGGTAATTACCTTCTGAAAGTTCACTCGAAAATATGTGAGGGACTCATCTTGCAATATCACTTTTATATCTCCACTGAAGACAGACATTAGGCCATCAGCAAGCTGACCTATAGATATGTTGATAGACACTGATTTAGATATATTGATGTTCAAGCCTATTTCTCTGAATCCTCTCTTTGCTGTTTCATTCAGATCTAGTGCAGAAGCTTTGTCCTTACCAACAATAACAGTGTCATTGGCAAATCTCAGTACTGTGAGAGGCTTCAGATCTTCTACGAGTGGAAACCCATATGCCCTAGCTATTAATTCCTCTGAGAGTTCATTCAGAATATGGTCTGTTGCGATATTATGAAGCGTAGGTGACAATGGTGAAACTTGCAAAACACCTCTCCTCAGTTTTGTGCTCTTAGTCCTTTAGTAGTTAGCTTCAATTTAGGTTGAATTGCCCTCTTGAAGGGAGAGGATTAGCTCGACAACTTTAAATGGAGTAGCAGAATTTCTACTTCTCAGATGGTCATGACCAGTGTTATCAAATGCCTTTTGGATTTCAAGGAAGACTATGGTTGCATCAGTTTTCTCGTTCTTTGCTTTTGCCCGAATCGACTGTAGCAGTGAAGTATTAGTTATCATGCCCGGTGAGGCAGTGAATCCCCTCTGATTATCATTGAATGTCATGAATTCTCTCAACTGATGATCTAGAACTCTCTCGATAACCTACCTAAAAATGAACCGATGGAAATGGGCCTCCAATTTGACACAACTTTCTCATCGTCTGACTTGTAAATCAAGACAGTTCTTGCCTTTTGAAAACATGGAGGGAGGGACTATTAACATTTACATTGCTATTATAGCAATAATATCACACACAGAATAATCTTTCACAACCCTCATCAACACATGATCTGGGCCTGGGCTTACCTTTCACTGCAAAAATGACCTTTTCCTTAGAGATGTTGAGTTGATAGGTGTCATCCAAAGTGATTCGTTCTGATGCAGACAATGATCTTGGATAATCATTTTGTATGCAAATGTTGCTAGTTGAATAAACAGAAGAGAAATGGTTTTCAACATCGCATATAGGAATTTTGCATTGTTTTCCATTGTTTCCTAGTACTCTGGAGACTGCTTTACTTCTCTGATTGTTGTATTGAAATTGTGTTAGCTGATAGGCATACTTTTCTTGTCTTTTTACCCTATCTCTTTTAGATTGTCTTTCAGGATTTGACAATTATTGTGCCTAATTTGTCTGGATGTGTAAGTTATTTTTATTTTTTGTCAAGGCATAAACTTTTCTGGCAGGGTGTTTAGGTCCAGGGAAGACATCAATTACTTTTGCAAAATAGTCAGAGAAATCATTTATCCAATTCAAAAAAGTGGAATTATTAATATTATCCTGGAATAGCTTTTTCCAGTTTTTCATATCAGTCTTGAATGCATCCAAGTCCGTGTCATTTGACATACAGGGAGCATTATTTGATACATCTTCTGAGGAACGTGTGTTACTGAGGGGAATTTTGTCCTTCGTTTGTCGATTGACAATAATTTGTCTGTGGACATACGGATGCGCTTTCCTGATGTGAATGCCGAAACCCCTGACACCTTGAAACTGACGTCCACAGTGCTTGCATTTCATCTTGATAACTGGGTCGTTCTGTGTATATTTTCTAAACCCGCAGTTGTGAGGTTAATATTTGAATCTCCGTCCATAATTATGTCTTTATTAGTAATTGGAGCATTTGATTCACTCTTGATAATGACCTAAAAAAGGTCAAGGATGAATAGTCATTGGAGGAATATATTATTCTGCAGATAGATTAGAAGTTGCAACACAAATAACATATATAAAAATTTGAAGAAGGGGTCAGTGTGTGTGTGTGTGTGTGTGTGTGTGTGTGTGTGTGTGTGCATGTTTAGATATATATATCCAAATGGTCACTAATTACAGAATTGATTATTTACAAACAAGAAGGAGCAGCTAAAAATTATCGTACCATGGGAGATAATTTTGACTCTTATAGCCTTGATACATATCCTAAGCATCATGGCGACAATTGGTTATAACGTAAACATACATGCTGGACCGCAGATATATCAGAATTGCCACAGAACGCTCAAGAACTCAACCAAATCACATCCACTCACAAAAGACTTCAAAAACACACATTAATAATATCAAATCAAACATAAACATAAAACATCCATGAAATCGTAAGTCTCTGACCATATCAAACTTTTTAATGTCAAAAACTTCATTTTTTTTTTTGCTAGGGGCTTTACGTCGCACCGACACAGATAGGTCTTTTGGCGACGAGACTTCATTTTTAGTCCGTATTGAATCCAGATTTACATTGAGGAGTGAGGGTAATTGTTTCCATCTATTCAATCTGTTGTAGATTGAATAGGTGGAAACAATTACCCTCACTCCTTAATACATATCAAACTTGCCACGTCACCGCCTTCTACATCTTCTGACATCTGTTGGCCTTATTTTGCAACAAAGCACTACATTTTATTTCCATGGAATATTGTATCCCTCTGTGGGTGGGGGACACAGACGAAGAATTCACCCACGGTATCCACTGCCTGTCGTAAGAGGCAACTGAAAGGGGAGAGCAAGGGATGATCAAATTATAACCATGAAACTACTTGTGATTGGTACCACCATGATGCAGGGAACACTAATGGTCACTTTTACTTGTGTGTAGTACCACTATGTTGGGTACCAAATAGGTTTGTGATTAGTAGCAGACGAGAGCGCGACAGCTTTTACATTACCTGTGATTAGTAGTACTATATGAGCGATACCATGGGATGGGGGAACCCATGGTTTTGGCTTGCCTATGATTAGTACCCACTGTATGAGGAACACCACGGGATAGTACGAGTCCCTGTGGTTAGTACCCTTATGTGATGAACACCATATGTTTGCATTGTCTGTAAATGGTGCCGCAATGTGTGTAACAGCATTAGGTCTGTAATACATGTGCGAATTACATTAGCTGTGAATAGTACCATAATGTGTGGAATACCGCGAGTCTACGCTACTCTTGAGTAGTACTGCAACATGACAAATACCGTGGTTCTACTTTTCTAGCAATAAGTACCATTGTGAGGGACCGCTGCCTTCAATTTTGGACCCCTTTCGACTACCAGTATCAACGATTCAGTATTGTGTTATAGAAGCAGTCACTTGGTCAGTAATACTATTGTTCTACGCCAGCTTCTGTGCATGTGAGGCACTGTGGGTTGGTTCCACTGATCATTTTCAGTTCATATCCATCCATCCATTCATTCTTCGTCCTCATGTTTTGAATTGTGGTCAGTGGATGGTTTTTGGCTTTTAATTTGTCATTTCTTTTCGTCTCATTTCGTACCACTAGGGGCTGATGACCTTAGATGTTAGACCTCTTTAAACAACAAACAGCATCATCATCATCATCACCGTGTAGAATTCATGTGGCCGTGCACACGTTTTCGGTGGCGTCAGCAGTCGAAGCAATATGGCTTTCATGCTAAAACCCTCAAGAGTAAACAAACAAAGTAATTTAGCAAACAATGGTATTGAGCAAATGCTCCTGCTCTGCGATGAAAGTGACAATTATTCTTCCAAATTGAGTGATGAATTTCACTACGGCAGACAGGAACGTGAAAAAACTGAGAACGCTCAGGCTGACTGGGTTATGTTTGGATGGCCGTGCAATAGATTTGATTTTACCAGAAATAGCTTTGGGTGTAATACCAAACCATTGATAAAATTTGAACATTTGCTTAGTGGTGTAAAATTATCTGAAGTAAAAATATATGCAACACGTGGAAAATTAATGCCCAGTTAAGGTGTTAAACAACTCTTAAAGCACAGACTTCTGCAATCTCAGTATTTCTGAAAACCATAAAAATAATTAGTGGAATGTAAATCTAGTAACTTTATTGCTAATAGGCTAAACTTGGGTGTGAGAAAAGCAGCAATTATGATACTTTAATTGTTTTCTTAATGAAAGTTTTATTGACCACCTAGTCAGTACAGTGTTTTTATATTAGGACTAGTTTCGGCTGATGTAAACAGACATCTTCAGCTATTCATAGCAAGACAAACATCAAATAGAACTGAATTTTAAAATTCTGTGACCACAAATCATTCACCCCATGGAATAACAAGATAAGTAAAAAAATTATAAAGTTCTTATGTGAAGCATTTTTTTTGCTTTTAAACCATATGAAATCATGGATTCACTAAATCTTGTCAAACCATTCTGTATTATATTATATTCAATAAATGAATGAAGTATCTACCTTGGATAGTGAATGAAAGTGACTTGTCCTATATTCACCAGGCATTATTTTCTAATGTGAAACAGTGAAATGGAAAGTGGTGTGAGTCACATTTGTGTATTGTTAGCCAGTAAGATTTAATAGTTCTCTGTAACAAAGGCAGCTGTGTAAATTCACTTCCATAATTCATTTAAGAGACAAGAATATTCATGTCCACAGAAAATGTACTACACAGAAGACAAAGTGACTTATCTGGTTGAAGCCACTCTTATTAACAATATTCAGAATATTAATAACTCAATTTACCTTATTTTTACTGTAGTAGGTTACTGCAAAAATTAAAAAAAACAAGAAAATAACTTACCTGGTTTTTTTTTTCCCGAGATGAGTAAAATGTGGTTGCAAAAACACATATGTACTTACACAATTAAAATATTCAGTATGGTCCATATACAAGGACTTTTTATCTTGATGAACACTTGTTATTTTTTTAAGTGATATTAATCTATCATTGTCCATTGATACTTCATTCACTTGTCAACATGTATATAAGAAGCTAAGGATGTTATAATACACTCCTTATGAACACCACAACTGCTGTGTTAAAGTCATCACAGTGTTGAGTTTGAGCTGTTAGAAGCTGCACAAAGTGTACTATTGAAACCTCGAGGGATATCCCCCACATCGTCCTCACAGACGGACTTGACTTAATTCTTTAAACATCACGATACCCCTCAGTCCAATATGCAACATTACACTTTTTAAAGAGAAGATTGATCCAAATACTTCAATCACATGCACAGCATACAGCATATATTTTTTGTGTTTTCAGTAGACTGTATAGTGGAAACTCAATATTCAAGCTCAATACTGTGATAATTTTGATCACAGCAGATTTTTAGTCCACGACAAGTGTAATTATATCACCCTCACCTTCATATATGCAAGTTCAAAACGTACTCTTCTTATGAGCATTAACGGACAATCATAGATTAACATCATTTTTTTATTAACAAGTGTTCATCAAGATCAAAAATGCTTGTATATGGATCATACTGAATATTTTAATTGTGTACATATGTATTTTTGTGACCACATTTGTGGTCATAGCTCTTTAAGTTTCAGTTCTATTTGATATTTGTATTAAGACATTCTATTTTAATAACATTATGTCCTTCCTTAAACTGTCTTGCTATGAATACTTGAAGATCGCCATTTACATTGGCCGAATCTAGTCCTAGTAAAAAAATATGGTATTGATTAGGTGGTCAATAAAACTTCCATTTTGAAAATAAGTCATATCCATCAATACAAGCCTAAAATGAAATTCATTACTTATATGCCTAAATTATGTTGAGTGTGTGTAGACCAACATTTTTTTTTTTTAATTCAATGATTGTTTGATAAAGGCTTGTATTTACTTTCCGTATGGATGTTTCATTCCATTTTGTTTGCTTCTAGCTCAAGATTTGCTTGGAAATTATGGAAGAGCCTCACTTCATTAAATGTGAACCTGAATGGTCGGCAGAAACAGGAGAAATCCTCAATTTGGTGAGTGACACCTCGGTTCCATACTACAGTAGACTCCCTCTAGTTAAGCCACCTCGGGACCAGACCCTAGGCCGCACCAACTGACAGTATGCTATAAATACCAATATTTAGCTTAAGCGAAGTACAGTACATAAATAAAGAACCAATTGTAAGGCAACTAGTATTAATGTGTCCCTACCAAATGTAGTCACCCAAAATGAGTTGATGTCTTTATGATGTCTCCATACACTATTGAAGTTTCACTCCCGATGAGAGACAAACACTCGTGGTGGAAAATTAAATGCTGAAAATCATATTACTAAAACTCAGAATTTAATATGTAAGGGCACACTAACACTTCATATACCTATCACAGACTGTCGTAAAACAAAACGTAACTATCAATCAATTGATGTACCTAGAAACTAGAGAGATAGGTGGTGACGTATATCTGTCTGAGCAGGGCGCGAGCTAGAAACTAGAGAGACAGGTGGTGACGTATATCTGTCTGAGCAGGGCACGAGATAAGGAACAGAGGAGTGACTCAAGGACAGGTATCGGCTGGACACTGGCGGCCGAGCTAACTGAAGCCAAACTAGAGGGAGTCTATTGTATTAACTTAGCAGACAGTGCCATAACTGGAAAAAAAATTTTAATATGGTTACACATGATATCAGTTGAACACACTTCAAATGTGGTCATACAAAGCACACATAATTTGAAGACCAGATGGTTCTGAATAGGAACCAATTTTCAAATTTTAAACTCTTATTTTCAAACTGAGTCCCCTTTATGAGCAAACTGAATATTGGCTAGAGAGCAGGGAAATCACAGATAGTCATTTTATATGATTAATATTTAGAAAATAAGTCGGAGTTGTTTGAGTCATCAGTCCATATATTTAAAGATAAAAATTTCATTGTTCCGTATTGAAAAGTATCACAGTTAAATTGAAATAATAAATATGGTAGTTCAACCTATTCAATACAAGTAAATAAGAGATGTAGAGATTACATTCTTATTTAATTAAAAATGGAAATGGTACCAGTTTCAACCCCAGTCTGGGTCGTCATCAGCCGATTATAACTCGAAAAACAATGCATAAGTAAGAAAGAAGTTAACGGTCAAGTCCACACAATATCAGTTGAAGAGATGATATAAAAATGACAAGGGTAGGCACTGTTAAATTTAGACGAAGTGGAATGTAAGTCACTTAAAAGAAGTAATGCGTAATCTTCCGAGCATCAGCATGGCACACGCAGTGTTTGGCACTGTCTCACAATGTTCACGAAAAGCAAAGAACAGTTAAATGAGCCACACTGCATACACCGTCAGGCACAAAGTCACAACACAATCCAAATATGAAGATCTAAAGTCATGAAGAAGCCGAAGGCGAGCAGCTCACCCGAAGTAACTTGCAAGTTTCAGAAGATCGGCGCGGTGTTTACAACGTCGTGCTGTAGTTTCATACGCTGACGGAGATTGAAGGATAGATTAATGATCAAGTATTTGCTTAGTTCACGAAAATGTACCTATATATGTATATATACTTATAATACAATTCAATGTAATTGAATACGTAATTATGATCTTGAAGAATTTTTAGAACAGTTGACGTGAAAAAACAATAGTGAATAGAAAAAAATGGTAAAAAGTGCAATACCGGAAACAAATGAAAACGTGTAAGCACAGTGCACTATTTCTTGAATATTAAAAAAAAATAGCGCACTGTGCATACACGTTTTCATTTGTTTCCGGTATTGCACTTTTTACCATTTTTTTCTATTCACTATTGTTTTTTCACATCAACTGTTCTAAAAATTCTTCAAGATCATAATTACGTATTCAATTACATTGAATCGTATTATAAGTAAATATACATATATAGGTACATTTTCGTGAACTAAGCAAATACTTGATCATTAATCTATCCTTCAATCTCCGTCAGCGTATGAAACTACAGCACTTGACGTTGTAAACACCGTGCCGATCTTCTGAAGCTTGCAAGTTACTTCGGTTGAGCTGCTCGCCTTCGGCTTCTTCATGACTTTAGATCTTCATATTTGGATTGTGTTATGACTTTATGCCTGACGGTGTATGCAGTCTGCCTCATTTAACTGTTCTTTGCTTTTCGTGAACATTGTGAGACAGTGCCAAACACTGTGTGTGCCATGCTGATGCTCGGAAGATTACGCATTACTTCTTTTAAGTGACTTACATTCCACTTCGTCTAAATTTAACAGTGCCTACCCTTGTCATTTTTATATCGCCTCTTCAACTGATATTGTGTGGACTTGACCGTTAACTTCTTTCTTACTTATGCATTGTTTTTCGAGTTATAATCGGCTGATGACGACCCAGACTGGGGTTGAAACTGGTACCATTTCCATTTTTAATTAAATAAGAATGTAATCTCTACATCTCTTATTTACTTGTATTGAATAGGTTGAACTACCATATTTATTATTTCAATTTAACTGTCATCAGTCCACAGACTGGATTTGATGCAGCTCTCCATGCCAGCCTATCCATTGCTAACCTTTTCATTTCTATGTAACTACTGCATCCTACATCTGCTCTAATCTGCTTGTCATATTTATATGTTGGTTTACCCATACCATTCTTACCGCCTACACTTCCCTCAGAACCCAACTGAAAAAGTTCTGGGTGTCTTAAGATATGTCCTATCATTCTATCTCTTCTTCTCATCAAATTTAGCCAAATTCTGAATTTGGTGAGTGATACCTCAGTTCTATACTATTTACTTAGCAGACAGTGCCATAGCTGGAAACAAATTTTTGTATGGTTACACACGATATTACTTGAACCCATTTCAAATATGGTCATACAAAGCATCTCCTCTCACCAATTTGATTCATTATCTCTTCATTCATGATTCGATCTGTCCATCTCACCTACAATATTCTTCTGTAACACCATATTTCAAAAGCATCTATTCTCTTTCTTTCTGAGCTAGTTATCGTCCATGTTTCACTACCATCCAGTGCTATGCTCAATACAAAAGTCTTCAGAAATATATTCCTAATTCCTATATCAGTGTTTGAAGTGAGCAAATTTGTTTTCTTAAGAAAGCTCATCCTTGCTTGTGTTAGTCTGCATTTTGTGTCTTCCTTACTTATGCCATCATTAGTTATTTTACTACCCAACAGTCTCAAAAGGAGAGCATAGGCAACAACAAAAACAAAGTATTTTCTAAGGCTAAATATTGTACATTCACTTACTTCTAACACCCATCTAACACCCACTCCACATATTCTATACCCAACAGACTTGCAGCTGCAGCTCCAACACAGGCCCCAGCTGTCCTTTCTTCTTTGTTGTCTCAGAAAGACATTGTGGGTGGAGGGTACATTGAAACAGTGTGGCTGGATTTTCCTTTGCCAGTAAAGTCATACAAATTATAGCTGTGTTGCTAATATTTTTAGGCAGTCTGTGTGTCATAATTTCTTTTCTAATTTCAGGACACAAATGATTATTTTCCAGGCAGTAGGCACCCGAGGGTCAAGACAGAAACAGAGCCTTCATGTGATCCTGAGTTAAATACTGAAGAAGAAAACAGGGACTTATTCACTGAATTTGAAACTCAGGTAATTATTTCTTTGAGTCAATAGACTGTACTGTTTTATGTCAGACACAAGATTGAAGAGAATGTAAAAGGAGTCCAGTAAAGTGTAATGTTTCTCTGTTTCTAAGAAGACATGGCCTTCTTCATCTCATTTGTTCAGTTTAGTTCAAGGCCATCCTATGAATGACGTCCCTCCATATGCAAAGCTGTATGATTACTATAGCTACTGCCTTACTTCAATCTTTGGGATGCCCTTGCTCACAAATTCTCTGAGGTAAATAACATTTCATTTGTTTTACCTTAACTGTTTAACCCTAGAACCAGCAACTGTTCAATATTCAACACTTTGTTTCCTGCTGTAGTGGCACTGTTGAATATTTGAAATTTTTTTATTTCTTCTCATAATTTTCTCATTTCTTCGAGAGATGTCATGACATTCTACTTCTTGTTATTTTCTTATGTCCATAACAGGTGTGAATTTAGCTTCATTCATATTTACAACCTCTTTGGGCGCAATTTCACAGAAATAAATTAGTGCAGTTTTCCGATGATCCGTTTGTGCACCATTTTTATAGTGTTTGTGAACAAACCATCATGGACTCTGCTTTGCTATTCCATTTCGTTCTATTTTGTAGTCTTCTATTCTGTGTGATTTATTTATTTCTGTATATACATTGTTATTTGGTTGACTATATACATTTTTTGTACTGTGTGTGTCTAAATATGACATCTTCACTTCCTTACAAAAGATTAGTTATGAAGTAGTGCAAAATTTGTTGGAAGATGAAAGTGACGGCTCTCACTTTGAGGTTATTGAGAATGAATTGACAGATTAAGAGTCAGATTTGGAATATTTATGAGCTATTTCTTTCCATCAAATATCAGAAGTGAAAGTGAGGACAAACCTCCCATAAAGAAACCTATCAACAACGTGGTCTAAGGGCACGCCTCCAAATTATTGCATGCCAATAAGTTTTCCCCAATATTTTCAAGGATATACCTTTCAGAGTGATGAAACTTTTGCTAGTGCATTACAGATACATTATTGACAATCTGTATATCTCAGTTTGTTTGTGACATGTTCCAGTTTTGTGTACATATCTTCGAAAATGTTATTATTTTGAAATTAGGAATTACACTTTTTTAACAGACTGTACATTTTTCTAGTCATAACATTTATGCAATATCTTGTCACCATGACATTCCTCAGTGTGTTAGCTTTAAGTAGATATATAGGAATTTGCAGATTTATTTCATATCTTACCGATATTTTGTATTATATTTAGACAAGAAAAAGCTGTCATATATGGTTGCTGCCACAAGATTTAACATTGCTAGTTCTAGGGTTAAAGTTTAAGCTTTACTAGAGATGATAAGCTAGGACAATCATGAAATAAAAGATTGTTCATTTTTTAATACTCTTGCAACTCCTAGCAAGTTTGTCACTGTGTAAACAGTGTTCCTCAGTCTGGCAATTGTCATATTGTACCTGGCAAGCTGAGAAGTTTACTCTCTGGAGAGCTGGGCATGTCAGCTCAAGTTTTCAAGATCAAGTCTGGCTTGGTTCAGTGGTACTTGAAGTTTCTGACAAGTGAGCCTCATATCAGTAGATCTATTGACATACAAAAGAAGTCCAGCAGGGAAAAATTCCAACACCTCACAAAATAATGAAAATAGTCAGTGAGATGAAGGCCAGCTCCGCAGTGTAAGGTTAGCGGGCCGGCCTTTTACCCAGAGGCACCGGGTTCGCCTCCCGGCCAGGTCAAGGCTTTTTACCTCGATCTGAGGGCTGGTTCGAGCTCCACTCAGTCTACAATTACAATTGAGAAGCTATCTGACAGTGAGCAGGTGACTCCAGTCTAGAAATCCAAAAATAATGGCAAGAGGATTCGTCATGTTGATCAAACAACATCTCATAATCTGCAGGCCCTTTGGCTAAGCAGCGTTTCTTGGTAGGCCATGGCCCATGCGCTAAGCAGCGGTTTCTTGGTAGGCCATGGCCTTTTAGAACTGTTGCACCATATGATTTGGTTTGTTTGTAGGATGAAAAACAACCTACATTATCTCTTAAATGCACTGAATTGAATACATGCAAAGAGAATTTACTTTCCTGTTATATCTGCTTTACAATTTTACAACTGTGCATTTATTTCCACCTTGCAGACGAACTCTAGGAGTTGCTACTGTGTTAAAAAATTAACAGTCTTTTATTTTATGACTGCTTTAGCTAATCAGCTGGAGTGAAGTGTAAACTTACGCAGTTAAGGTTGTAACCATACAGGAGCTGAGCCCTGAAACATATATATTCTAATAGTCAAACTCATAGTATTAAATTGCGTTCTATGTATATATTATTAGTTTAGGATTTTATGTTCTTTTGTTATGTAGTTGTAAGGTAGTGGTTTAATCATGGTTGTATTATATATGTGTGTCTTTATGTTTACTTAGTATCATTCAGTTATTATGACAAAATAAAAAGAAAGAGGAAAAGAATGCTTTGCCAGGATGTCATTGTAAGAAGATCTAAAGTGATATGTATAGGTTGTATGAAGTTAAAGATATAAAAGATGTTATATTTTTGCAGCAAAATAACAGAATTATAATTTCAAATAAAACATTGAAATTTGTAGGGTTTCATAAATATATAATGGAGTAGTAAAATTCAGAAATTAGACTTTACCCTTAAAGAAGGCAACAAGAACGATACAAAGCTTAATAAAGAGATTGAGAAGTTAGTGGTGCAGGAGAGGAATTAAATAGTAAAGCTGAGAAGAGAAACAATGAAGTATTCAATAAGGGAGTCTGGAGCCTCAGAGTTGACTGAGATACAAGTATCTCAACAACACAGCATTACTAATGCATTTGTACAATACATGGGAGGAAAAAGAAGAAGAAGGTGGAGAAGTATTAAGGACAAAGAACTTCTCAGGAACTATTTTAAAAAATTATTTGAAGTGAATTTTTAAATGAAATAACTAATGATAGGAATTATACAAGGTCTTTTTTATGGCCTGCTCCATGTGTCAGGAGAACGTGCATGGAAGGCGATGGCGCGGCCGGGTGACTCATTTGCCGAGAGATATATGCTTCATGACTGGCTAAGATGATCTAATGCAGTACGGTAGCGATAACCATTGCTTCACACACAGCAATAGTTCAGTTCATCTGCGGCATTGGTAGCGTGTTCAATGTGTTCACTTTAAAATAGCGTAGTTTCTGTAGGAATACTAATTGTGTGTTTAACGAGTGATGTATACAGTAGAACAGCGTGTATTCATTGTGTTGTGGTATGCGAAGCATTCTTCTTATACAGAATGCCGTTTTTGATTCATTTGCAAATTTCCTGGAATCCTCCCTCTCCATAGGAGTACGGTACATTTATTTTATAGTGATGAAGCATGGCTACACTTAAGTGGCTATGTAAATAGTCAAAACAATCGCTATTGGTGTTCAGAAAATCCTGCTCGCAGAATTATAGGGCCTACATTTTTCTGCGAAACAATAAATGCTGATCGATGTATAGACTTCATTCTCAGACCATTCATTCAAGAGCTGACGGAAGAAGAAAGGAGTAATGGTTACTTTATGCAAGATAATGGGACAGCACACACTGCTAATCAGTCTATGGAGGTAATATGGGAAGTTTTCGAAGAACGTGCGGTTAATTATGCCCCTAGATCTCCTGATTTAATTCCCTATGATTATTACCTGTGGGGGATGCTGAGGGGAAAAGTGTATGTGAACAATCCTCACACAAGAGAAGAACTACAAGAGAACATTACACAAGTTATTTCAAACATCACACGAGCTGAGATTCGTCGAATGTCTGCAAACCTATTTACGAGGTGTTAGGCATGTTTGAACATCAAATGTAATGCCAGGTAGATTTTAGACTAATAGTTTCACTAGAAATGGATTTCTATAAGTGTGAATTGCTGTGAGTAGTGGGGAGGAAAAGCGCGCATTATACCGGCTGGCGACCGAGTGTCATTGCGCCAGCCGTGCCGTGGTCTGAGTAGTGCTGCCGAGCATGCTAAAGAAAAGACCCTGTATATGCAGCAATGATTGTAACATCTGGATTTTGTCAGTGCATGATACACCCATGGGATAAGAATTTTGTAAGCTCAATTCATTTTAAAACTGTATTCCATGGGTACCAGCTCCAGTAGAAGCACACAGGTAACAAGAAAAAACAAGGGAAATATTAACATTAGCAATCAATTAAACTAAATTATGGTTCCCTTCTAGGAACCTTATTTTTTGATATAGGCCAAAGGCAGGTAATTTGTACAAGTGAAGGCACATGCTTCACCCAGTGTACCATCACTACATTGTCCTACATAGGCGGCTTGAAGTGGTGTCTCAATGGCGCACTAGCGCCAGCATCTTGGAAAGGTGTGGCAATCCAACTGATGAGCCCACTGCTACACTGGGGTTAAACGCTGGTAATTTCACAATCGAAAAAGCCTAAAGACTTGGTGAGCTTAAATGAAAAGTTTACCTCACAGAATTCGTGAGCAAGGACATCTCGAAGATTGAAGTGTGGCAGTAGCTACAATAATCGGACAGCTTTGCATATACCAGTATGTAAAACAATTACAAATATTACAATTACAAATATTAATATTTTGATTAAAGGAGAACCTACAACCTGTTTTCCAGTCAATAACTGGGTCAGGGATGGAATGAATGAAGCCCCCCATCTTGTTGCGAGGATAGGAATTGTGCTGGCTGCCGAAACCTGCCGCACTCCTCTGGGGCAATGATTAATGACTGGCAGATGAAATGTAATAACAGTGGAGAGTTTTTCTGGAATGAAAGATGACAGAGAAAACCAGAGTACCCAGAGAAAATCCTGTCCCACCTCTGCTTTTTCCAGCATAAATCTCACATGGAGTGACCTGGATTCGAACCATGGAACCCAGCGGTGAGAGGCCGATGTCCTGCCATCTGAGCCATAGAGGCTTTTAACATATTGATGATCCAAATAAATAAATATTTATAACTTTTTAAATATTTTCTGATAATGTATTACTTTTGAAATGAAAACCATCAAAAGATATAATAAATTGTCTAAATATTGCTTACCCACGATTTTTGCAGTTAAATCAGTTATATTTAGAGTCCACAAATGAAACAAGATCTCACTCCAAGTTAAACTCCGATAGCACTTGTTAGTTGCGCACGGAAGAAAAGTCCAGGTGACAACGGTCTTCACAGAAATGACACCTCCCTCACACAAGGGAATCACAGTCTAGGCAAATTCCAGGCAGGCCAGCTCCAAATGAACGAAGGGAAAGGTGGTGGGGAGGTCCATCAGTGAAGAGAGGAATACTGTGCCATGCACAGATGGCGGGTTGGTCGTTGAGACCATAGAATCATTTCGAATTTCGAACTGTTTCAGAGTCTGAAGTGAGACGAGTACTGATTTCAATTAAATCTCATGCAACAGGGGCTGATGAAATCCCTATTTTCTTTATTACTAACATTATGGATATGGTGTTGCATTGTTTTGTAAGCTTAATCTCAGGAGTACAGTGGTAAAAGCTTCTACCACTACTACAAATCCTGTTCCTGAATTTATGTTTGTTGAAATTATTATAGACACTGTTAAAGTACTCATTGGGGTTGTATATAGGCCTCCAAATGCAGGGGGCATTGGTGAGTTAGAGGACGATTTAATGAGACTTTTACCATCTTATGAACACGTGATTATACTAGGCGACTTTAATACAAATTTGTTAACTCGGACTAGTGAAACAATACGTTTTCGAAATATTTTTCTCTCCTGTGACATGACAATATTGTCATTGGAACCAACTAACCACGTTCATACTTCCACCGTCTCTTCCGATTCACTGATTGATCTCATGATAACCAATAATCCACACAAGGTTCTTAAATACGGTCAAATACCTGTTCCTGAAATATCAACTCATGACCTTATATACTTAGCGTATTCGCTAAGAGTTCCTCAATATAGGTCGAAATACGTGACTTTTAGAGACTTTAAAAATATAGATTTCAATCACCTAAAAGAAGATGCATGCAAATATCCTTGGGGTGACATAATACTAATGAATGACATAGATGAAAAACTGGAAAATATTAATTCTCATATTCATGGACTTTACAATAAGCATGCTCCTAAGCGCTGTGTGAAAGTAACACGGCCGCCCTGTCCGTGGCTGACAACTGAAATTAAATCTTTGATGGCTCAGCGTGATTCGTTATATAGACGTTACAAACGAAATTTATCAGCTGACACATTTGAACAATACCGTGTACTGCGTAATCGAATTAAACAAATTATCCGCAATAAGAAATTCGATTACTTCCGGCGTCTATCCAATAATATAAACGCTGGTAGTACTTGGCGACAACTTCGTTCATTAGGTATTGGAAGGCCTCCTGTGAACCATGCTAAACCAGAAATACCGGTTGACGATATTAATAGACACTTTTCAACAGATGTTTTTACTCCTGAACACGATATAGTGCAGGCCACCATCAAGTCTATAATACGACAACAATCATCTGATCGTCCATATTTCGAATTTCGAACTGTTTCAGAGTCTGAAGTGAGACGAGTACTGATTTCAATTAAATCTCATGCAACAGGGGCTGATGAAATCCCTATTTTCTTTATTACTAACATTATGGATATAATATTGCCGGTTATTACTGACTTATTTAATGCATGCCTCTCCCGTAGTTATTTTCCGACAAAATGGAAAGATACACAAGTTGTCCCAGTTCCAAAAAGGTCGCCAGCTAATGTAGCATCCGACTTTCGTCCTGTATGCATTCTTTCAGCACTGTCTAAAGCTCTAGAAAAATTGATCTATAGCCAACTTGAACAATATCTGGAAAAATATTCTCTGCGTGACCCCTTCCAATCTGGTTTCAAGAAAGGACATAGCACAGGGACGGCACTGCTAAGAATTACAGACGACATTAGACGAGCTATAGATGAGCGGAAAGTGACTATACTTATTCTACTTGACTTCAGTAGTGCGTTTGACACAGTAAATATTGACATATTATTAGCGAAACTACAAAGATTTAATCTGAGTCCCTCTACTATTCAGCTCTTTGCTTCGTACCTCTCCAATCGGCGACAACGTGTTGTCATAAACGGCACTACCACAGACTGGAAGACGAAGCAAACAGGTGTCCCACAGGGATCCGTGCTTGGACCTCTTCTGTTTACTCTATATATCAATGATTTATCTTCTCAGTTCAGTAACTGTAAGTATCATTTATATGCAGATGATCTACAAATATATTATCACTGTAAAGCTATTGATATTGAGTTTGGAATTCATCAGATGAATTCCATTTTAAATCTGATTAGCTCCTATTCTAATAAGAATTGTTTATTAATTAATCCTAAAAAGACACAAGCTATTATAATAGGGCAACAAAGGCAGTTAAATATCCTTAATAAGAAATTATTGCCTTCACTTTCGCTTTGTGGTGTAGCTATACCATTTCAGAAGTCGGTAAAAAATCTTGGAATTATCATAAGTGACACACTAGATTGGAGTGAGCACATAACAAGCATCTGTAGGAAAATTCACTCGTCACTTCACCCTCTCAAAACTCGCCAATCACTTCTTCCACTAAGCTTGAAAATTAAACTTATCCAGACCCTCATATTTCCCATACTTAATTATTGTGATATTGTAATGATAGATGCCACCATGGAACAGACACTAAAATTACAGAGGGCAATGAACTCATGCATTAGGTTTATATTTTCAATTAAATTTTCAACTCATATCTCCCCCTATTATGAACTTCTCTCCTGGTTAAAAATCGATAAACTACGACATCTTGACGTTGCTACTCTCGTATTTCGTCTGCTGAATGAATCTAAACCCCAGTATTTATCCTCAAAGTTTAATTTACTCTCCTCCTCTCATGAACACAACACACGATCGACTACGACACTCTTAATTCCTGTGCATCGCTCATCTTCATTTAACCGCTCCTTTCAAGTGTCTGGTGCAAGGCTATGGAATTCCCTTCCAGTTAGTGTTAGGAATTGCACTTCCTTAGTTTCTTTCAAGCGGTCTTGCCGAGATTACCTATTAAATGTATAACCAGCTTGTATGAATGGCAGTATGAATGGAAGAATGAATGAGGTTAGGATTTATATTTTGTTAAATTATTTCATTATTCTGTTTTATAAAGTTTATTAGATATGTGGTTATTTCATTATTCTGTTTTATAAAGTTTATTAGATATGTGGTTAAGTGTAAGAGAGGGCCGTGAGCCTTAACTTCGCCACAAATGAAGGCATGAAATAAATAAATAAATTATTACTATTATTACAGTATTTTATTAACATTATTGTCATACTGGTATTTTGGCCTACTGATTTTCCTTATGGAGGGCATGATGAATGGCATCGTCTCAGGCTTCCCATGAGATTTAGGTAATGAAAGGGCATATTATTACGTTTTGGAACCAACATAAATTTACAAGCTTACTTGGTTTCACTCTTGTTTTGCTTCCCACCATTTCAACATGAAAACCAAATCCAGCTGCTGCACACTTTCCATTTTTGACGTAAAATATGTCAGTAATATTGGAAGATACTTGGGCTCATGAGCGTTGCGAAACCATGAAAGTTTAAAAATCAAAATGTTTTCTGGACAACATATGTAATGTCATTATTCATTATTTCATTTTAAGATGAAGGAGCAGTGTACCAATAAACAAGTGCCTGGGCTTGCTATAACATCAAGTGTTGCAGTGAGGCCACCATTTTAAGGTACATTAGAAGTCCGTTTTAACGAGAATTCACAACGGTGAAAAATTTACTAGCTATAGCAGTTTGTCGTTATATCCGATTTTTGTAAAAAAAATTCGGTGGACCCCACACTCACATTAAGATTGGGATAAAATAGCAATTAGTTCTTTCAAACCTAGCAATTTTGCAGTTCTGTACTAAGACTTACTCATTAGTTATTTTTCTAATTCCGAGACATTGTGAACATGTATATTCAGTTTCATTCTGAAAAATGGGAGTAGTATCACTCCAATGGCTTCTGTGGCAAATGTTTCATTTTCTTATTCAAACAGCATCATTTATGCTTACTTAACCTTATAATCATCATAAATTTCAAGCACCAGTAGAGTAATGATAACCTTTTGCCTTAAATTTACAAGGAAAGAGTCTTTTCAAAATAAACTAGATGCGAGAAAATACAGTGAAACCTCGAAAGGGATTTCATCAATAGAACAATGTCTTCCTTAGCACAGCATAAATTCGATGTCCCAATTCATGGTGTATTAAATTTTATACCTTACTTATCATGTCACAGATTTTCATTACAACTGCGTAGTACAATCACATTTTTTCCTAGCCCTGAGAATGTTCTTTGTCATCCCTTGTAAAGGAACAGCTTTCTAACACAGATTAGAGCCCTTCCCACAGAAGGCCACTTTGAGACAGTTGTGTGAAAATGAGTAATGGCCTTGAATTCCTGAACTTTACAGGATAAAATAAACCTTCGGGAAGGAAGCCATTAGCCTCACAAAAATTCAGTTTTGCTCTCCGATTTTCATTGATATTGCTGAATAACCTAGAAAGCATGTTCATGCTTGTATTTCACATTCTCTTCAGAAGTTTAGAAATGCATTCCCTGTTGAGTCATACAGGGAAACGTAACGAATATTTGTCGCGTGATAGCCTACGTATGGATGAGGAGCACAATCATGTTAAGTCAACTGAAGTGGTCATATTATTGTGTAGCCCCGTAATAGATACTGAAAAAGTTGTGATATTCGCTTACTAATGAAGACAGAATTAAAATCCAGGAAGAGGACAAGCATCCACATCTTTCAACAGTGGCACATATGTTGAAGCTCGTACCTTCGAGTTTCAACTCAAGTCGATCAAAGCGTTGTCGCGTTGGAGATGGCGGTCAAAGTAATCCTCTCGCACATGGCCGAGTTCAACCTCCAAATAATTCATGGTCAAAGATAGTGACCTGTAAACAGTGTGTAATAACCTACTGGTCCGAAATGTAAGACTTCAGCTGACATTTCTTTTAGAAAGACTGTGATCTGCAAATAATGCGCTCATACTTTTATGGAACCCAATGCAAATGTTTTATATTGGTTGCCTGGTGTTTTACATACCTTATTCACTGTTATTATTTAATACGTCCCAGTGGAAAAGATTTTCGTATTTGTTCCCTAGTCTTTTCCACGCTTTTTAATACTCTCATGTTTAGAAACAGCCCATCTCCATCACTGTCTTCATACATACACAACGTATACTCACATCGAAAAGAAATATTTGTCCCATGCAGAAACGTCCCAACAGAGGTTTTACTACATGAAATAACCTCGCAAATCGGTCATACTTTCTGTTACATGTTATAATTCTCATGTTAGGTCCGTATTGAAATGTACGTAAATACAAAGTATGTTACAAGTGGATATATAAATAAACACTTGTAACATACTTTGTATTTACATACTTTCTGTGCCGTATTTTAAAAAATAATGTTATTGACTTTACGTCCCATAACTACTTTTGCAATTTTCTGAGATGCCGATGTGCTGAAATTTATGCCCGCAGGAGTTCCTTTATGTGCCAGATAATTATCGACATAAGGCTGATGTATTTGAGTACATTGAAATACTACCAGACTGAGCCAGGATCGAATCTGCCAAGTTAAAGTCAACCGTTTGAGCCACTGAGCCCAGCATGCCATATATTGAGATGTAACACATTCTTGCTTAACCCGTAGAGAGCCAGACAATGATATATCGTTTCGTATATACGCGTAAAGTGCCAACCACGATATATCGTTGTTTTGATAGTGCGCAATTCTATACGAGTTTGTACAACTTGGGCCGTCAGATTACAACATTTTATGTGTTGAGTCTATAGGGAATTGTCATTAGATTTTAACTACATAGCTAGATAGTGTGTAAATTAATTCGTTATCATGCATTGAATTTCTAAAATCCGTGTTCATCTACGACATATGATCTTCAAGCCACGTGAGTATAATGGCGACTAGCGGGAGAAGTTATTTTGTTAACGATGACGAACTGGCTGTATATCTTAATAATTTTTAGTAAAGAAGGGGATGATGAAGACTCGGATAAGGAATTCACTCTTCCAACAAGTGAGGAAGGTGAAAGTGAAAGTGTTATTGGGAGTGATAACAGCGAGTTTTCTGTAAACACTCAACCACGTGCTCATTGTCCGAGTGTAAACATTGAAAGTGGTAATGACCGTCTGAGTGACAGTACTGATGATGATGGCGGTTATAACAATACCCAACAGCAATAATTTCATGTTTTCCGCGAAATTCAATTAGGTCATGATGCAAAATACGAACCCTCACCTGATTATTATGATACTCCTGGCCCGAGACACGCCCCTTCGTCGGACGCAAACCTGTAGCGTATTTTTATTTTATTTTTCACGGCTCAGTTATGGAACCTCATAACTACAGAGATAAACAGGTATAAGAAATCATGTCTTGTCACCACATGCCAAAACACATCAGTGGCGCCCGTTACATTGACTGAAATGAAGGCTTTCATTGCTGTTTTGTTGGAAATGGGTATAGCTAGAAGGCCGAGCATATTTTCGTATTGGGTCAAAAACTCCCATTATATTCCTTGGATTGGAAATATGTTCTCAAGGAACAGATTCCTATTGATCTTGAGATTCTTTCGTCTTGTGAACAATGATAATCTATCACCATCTGGTCACCCTGACTACAACCCATGTGCCAGGTTCGATCCCATTGTTGACCATGCCAATTGTATATTATGATACCACTGTACATAACTCTTAAAATACTCAAAATAAAAATGTGAAACTTTACATGTTTATTCATCTGAAATAGGACATTGCAATTAAGTCATCAATATATATCTTCTTCTATCGATTTTGGCCAGCTGTGGACCACGTAAATAACTCCTCATGATTTAAACTTTCTTTGGCGCCAGTACTCCTTCATCCTCCTGCTTGCTGCTTCTTTTCTTTCAGCCGTCCATTGTTGTTTCTTCTTGGTCGCTGTTTCTGGCTCTAGGAAACCCTTAAATGAGTGTAGCTTTTTTCTGAAGGTGGTTCTATTGCGGATGTCTTGATGTGTGATGTTCATTTCTTGCAAATCCTTCTTCGTGTTAACAAACCATTTTTCATAAGAACTGCCTTTCCTATTTTGCTTATTGAAGTGGTTAAAGATTTTCTTGGCCAGTCTGTCAGGCATTCTTGAAATATGTCCAAAAACTTTAACTCTTCGTTTTCGAATGACATCTGAAATCCTACTGCATGTTTTATATATTTCTTTGTTACTGCATAATCGATATGTGTCAGTACATTTCTTTGGACCGAGGATTTTTCTTAGAATCTTTCTTTCCTTCTTCTCAATTTCTTCAATGTTTTTCCTTGTTGTTAATCCCAGGCATTCTGAAGCATACAAGCATTCTGGTTGAATTACTGCCTGATAGTGGTGTAGTTTTGTCCTAATAGAGATCGCTTTCTTGTTGTATGTGTTTTTTGTAAGGTGGAATGCTAGCTCCATTTTTCTGGCTCTCTCGCGGTTTGCTTCTTTATCAAGCCCATTAGGTTGTATAATCTCACCAAGGTATTTGAATTTAACAACTTTATCTATCTTATCATTGTTTGTTGTTACTATGTATTTTGGGGCTTCTTTAATGTTGGTCATGAAATGTGTCTTTTCAAATGATATCTGCAGGCCACTTTTCATTGCTACTTCTTTTAAAGTGTTAACTTGTATTATCGCCGATTCAGTATTTTCTGATAGCAGTACAAGATCGTCAGCAAATGCTAAGCAGATGATAGTGATGTTCTCTTTCTTGTATCCTATCCTTATTTGGTCTTTAATGCCTTTTTCTGCGAGTTCTTTTTCCCACTCTTTGATGACTTTATCCAGGACACAATTGAACAGTAGAGGGGATAGGCAATCTCCTTGCCTAACACCTGTCTTGATTTCAAAGGGTTCAGATATCTCTCCCATAAACTTAACCTTTGAGTATGTGTTTGTTAAGGTCTCCTTTATTAGCTGTAATGTCTTGTTATCTGTATCCATTTCTCTAAGGATGTTAAACAATGTGTTCCTATCAACTGAATCATATGCTTTTCGAAAGTCAACAAAAACTGCTACATACTTCTTGCCCCTGGCAACTCTGTCCTTCAGTATTAGTGATGTGACTAGCAGTGATTTTACACTCACAGGTCAAACTGCGATTGCTATTTTGAAGTAGCAGTGATTTTTATCTGTGATTAACTGTGATTCAGCCAACGCCACCTAGGATACAATGCCACTCGAAATATGACCATCATCACTCTGCGGCTTACAGGAGTACGTTGTCGTGCAGCATTCAGTACACGGGCGAACTCGCGCTAACGCTGAAAACAAATACTCATTTTTCAAAATCATATTTTAGAACGTTATATACATTACTTTTTTTCAAAAAATACGCCACCGTAGGAATCAGCAAGGGCTACTTTTTAATAATTGCTAGTTGATGTACCCGTGCTTCCCTACGGGATTTTCAGAAAGTCTGAATTTGTGGTTTTCCTAACTGAAGTCAGTAGGAATGTAGTGATTAAAAGCAACATTATCATATAAAATACTCGATCAAATGAAAAACTGCAGATTTTCCCACTTTCAACGAACAGTTCATACTACGGTGCCGACCTAACAGTCCAAAGTTCCAGAGCTGGAATGACCAGGCCGTAGACATCCGTGAAGACTCCTCTGCCGTTATTCCATTAAATATGCACACTGCTCATTCGAGTCAGTGCCTCAGAGTAGGGATTGAACACCTCGAATGCTATGATGAACCAGTGTGTTATGTACCAGTAGCATCAGAAAATTTATGAACCAGAGGAATAGCATGCTAAAGAAGAAAGTTGTATAACTCCCCAGCTACTTCCCGCCAGTATTCAAGTAGGCTGTTACACTCGGTACGACCAGGCGAGTTGGCCGTGTGGTTAGGGGTGCGCAGCTGTGAGTTTGCATCCGGGAGATAGTGGATTCAAACCCTACTATCGGCAGCCCTGAAGATGGTATTCCGTGGTTTCCCATTTTCACACCAGACAAATGCTGGGGCTGTACCTTAATTAAGGCCAGGAACGCTTCCTTCACACTCCTAGCTCTTTCATATGCCATCGTTGCCATAAGACCTATCTCTTTCGTTGCGACGTAAAACAAATTTTAAAAAATACTCAGAACGCAGCAGCAATCCTATCTATCGCAGATGGGTGGCAACAGAAGACACAAAACACGTCTCAACAAACAATGGTCAATGTAATGTTACTGTTGATCAATTTTATGAGCTTTCTATATTGTAGCCCTTTAGTTTTTTTTTTTTCGACTCTGCTATATTAGGGCGTCTTATAAAATTATTTATAGCGTAGTCTGCAATTTCTTATTCTCCGAATTTACATACCGATTTTCATTAAATTCTGTTTACCTATTTTATTTTATTTTTTCATGACTCGGCGCTGATATGGACTTGGTAACAAAAATCCAAATTCATGAATATATCTGTGATCATAGCCGGTACAGTAACAATATATAAGACATAAATGATCGGAAATTTAACACTATATAACTTTAGTTATGCAGTATTTATTGATACGACCACTATTAACATAAATATTTGAGAATTAAATGTTAGGCCTTCCCTCAAACTACCACTTCACTCAGCGTGAATAAAAATATTTATGGCCGAGATTGTAGCAACTTATTCCCCGACTGCATACCGATTTTCATTAAATTCTCTTCAGCGGTTTTCTCGTGATGCGTGTATATACATGCAACTGTGACTTTGGTGAGGATCACAGTTAGACCTTAGAGTGTGATGCTGTGATACAGACAGACATTACGGAAAATTAAAAAGTGCATTTCCTTGTTACTGTGGACATGACTGATACAGAAATACTATCCTCTTTAAATTCTGAGCAATGTACAGGAAAAAACTCATAGATTTGAGGGTTAACCAGCTGTCTTTTATCAAAATCATTGGTATAATTATATTGGAATTATAGAGCTGCTCATTAAGGAAGGAAATCAGGGAGTGAGGAGGAGGAAATGACTTCCTCTTCTGACACTTTTCCCACACCTGTGGGGTCATGGGTGCGAACTGCGTCGCACATGTGGATTTGGCCCTGTTTTACGGCCGGATGCCTTTCCTGACACCAACCTTATATGGAGGGATGTAATTTGCGTTTTTCTGTGGTGGTTGGTAGTGTAGCGTATTGTATAAATATGAAGAGGAAAGTGTTGGGACAAACACAAACACCCAGTCCCTGAACCAGAAGATTTTTTTTTTTTTTTTTTTTTGCTATTTGCTTTACGTCGCACCGACATAAATAGGTCTTATGGTGACAATGGGACAGGAAAGGCCTAGGAGTGGGAAGGAAGCGGTCGTGGCCTTAATTGAGGTACAATCCCAGCATTTGCCTAGTGTGAAAATGGGAAACCACGGAAAACCATCTTCAGGGCTGCCGACAGTGGGGTTCGAACCCACTATCTCCTGGATACAAGAAGAATTAATATGACGGGATTAAAATCCTCGACCGGCCGGGAATCGAACTCGGGACCTCTCTGAACCAAAGGCCTCAACGCTGACCACTCAGCCAAGGAGTCGGACAGGAGGAGGAAAATACTATTCTGATAAAATGCCAAAATCTCACTCAGAGTTCGCCTGCTGCCAATTCTCTTGTTGGCAATACCACTCATTTTAGTACCGAATACTTATACTACTGTACAATAGTGGAAAAACAAAAACGGTAGGCAAAATATTATGCCTACGTGCAAATCACTGATTAAAATACTTAAGTCAACTCAACTGCTACCATCACAATTTTTCACTTTTAGACCTACAACCACAAGCCACACCCCAATAAACAGAATGAGATAATGAGAAGACTAAAATAAATCGCAGGTTGGGAGGTTATAAATCCCATAACACGACAATAGCTCCTTTCAAAAATGGGCAAGAGGGCTTTCACGGCCCCAGATTCTATTCACTTCCCCTTCCTGTGATCGTATGACAATGTCGACAGTAAGTGTTTACAATCACAGCGCAGCCGCAACTGCAACTGTGGTGTGAGTCACAGTTAGACTTGGACTTGTGAGTGTGATGGTGTGATTACTGATTAGATTAGTTGTTACTGCTATCTTAACTGCTAGTCCGCTAACTGCTACTGGTTGCTATTGGCCTTGCTGTGCGTTTCACGCTGGTTGATCATGTTAGTTTAGCGATTTCTCGCAGCGCAGCGCTGCTGGTACTTGATTACGTTATCTGCTACTGCTTTGCTTAACTGCTAACTGCTACTGGCTGCTACTATTGGCCTTGCTGCGCATTTCACGCTGGTTGATCATGTTAGTTTAAGGATTTCTCGCAGTGCAGCGCTGCCACCCATGAATCATCACACTAGCAGTGATTTAGTAGCAGATTTGTTGCACACATGATCGTCCGTTCCGAAAGCCTCCCTGGTATTCGCCAATTTTGTGTTCAACTTGTTGTTCTAATCTTGATAGCAATGCCATCGATAGTATCTTGTATGTCTCTTGAAGGAGAGAGATGCCTCTGTAATTGCTGACATCTGTTCTGTCCCCTTTCTTGTGTAGTGGGTGTATTAAAGCTAATTTCCAATCATCAGGAATCTTACAAGTGTTCGAGATTTCTTGCATTAACTGGCATAGGTTCTTGATCATTTGGGGGCTCACATGTTTCCATAGTTCACTCGTTATTGAGTCTTCACCAGCTGCTTTGTTGTTCTTAAGCTTCTTGATTAGATTTGTGATTTCTGTTTCATCTGGCGGTGTGGAGTCTGGGTTCTGTTGTGTATGTTCTGTGGCGAGCTTCTCCTCTGGAACTGGGCAGTTAAGTAGCTGTTTAAAGTATTCTGCTAACAGTTGGCAATTTTCTTCAGTGTTTGTTGCGATGGTGCCAATCTCTTTCTTGAAACACAAGCTCGGTGGTTGGTATTTAGAAAGGCTCCTCTTAAATGTCTTGTAAAAGTCCCTCGTGTTATTCTTTTGGAAGTTTTGTTCTATTGCAGCCAGTTGTTCTTTCTCAAATTTTCTTTTTTCTCCTCTTATGATTTTTGCGGTTGATTTTCTTTGTTCTTTGAAGCTGTTGTAATCTTTCTCTTTCTTTGATGAGTACCACTTCTTTCATCTTTGTAGTCTGAGTGATATTGCCTGTTCACATCTTTCATTCCACCATGGATGTTTTCGTGATTTCTTGAGTAATGCTGTTTCTTTGGCTGCTCCTATCATGGTCTGCTGCATTTGCTTCCATTCAGTTGTTTCAATGTTCGTCAGTTCTTGGTACTTGTTGCTGTTCTGTTTTAGTTTTTGAGTGTTAAATCTCAGTACTCTGTTGTTTGTGCGTTTCTTCTTGCTGCTGGGAATAAACTTTATCTTTATAATTGTTAAATAGTGATCTGTTTCTATGTTGGCTCCTTTCTTAACTTTAACATTCATGATTTCTTTTTGACTTCTATGGGAGATTGCAACGTGATCAATTTGATATTCTCCTAATAGTTTGTTTGGTGATGCCCACGTCGTTTGTTTCCTAGGAAGCTTCTTGAAATGAGTGGACATCAGTTTCAAATTAATGTTCCTACAGAACTCTATAAGCCTTTGCCCATTTCTGTTGGTTCTTCTATGAGTTGGGAAATCCCCCACTATTCTCTTGTAGAATTTTTCTCGTCCTACCTGTGCGTTGAAATCCCCAAGTAGTATTTTCACATGATTATCAGGAATTTTTGATGTCACCAATTCTAATTCTTCCCAAAAGTCGTCTACCTTTTATGGGTTAGTTTGATTGTTATCATTAATTGGTGCATGAGCATTAATGAGGGTATATATTTTCTGTGCACACTTAATGGTTAGTAATGTGAGCCTTCCATTTGGAGACTGGAAGTCTATAACCGAATTTAGAATCTTTTTATTGATTACAAATGCTGTTCCTAAGTGTGGCATATTCTTCATGATCCTTATACCAACCTTGCCTTTCAGGATTCTATAGTTGCTTGATTCCATCGCGATGTCATCCGTGAATCTTGTTTCTTGAAGTGCCATGATCAGAATATTTTGCTGGTCCATTACGTCTGTAAGTTGTTTAAGTTTTCTTGTTTTTAGGAGTGAATTTATGTTCAGCGTGCCAAAAAAGTGTTTCCGTTTAGGTCTTAATTTTAGTGTATTCAGTTTGGATGCGTGTGATGGCAATGGGTTTCCTAGATGCTCCGACTCATTTATGCATGGTGGTTTGGGCTCTCCAGAATCCGATGGTCCAAGTGCACTGCTTGTAGCAGTGGTGGATTTCCTCTTGAGGCTGCCGCCTGGAGTAGTTTCCGTAAGAAATGTTTCCATCATGCGAGTTAATGGGAGTTGTTGGGGGAGCCGACCGGGGTCAGCTCAAGTTACCACTAAAGTTGTAAGCCTTAGGGCTGCTCCTTTCCAGCAGATGTGTCTGGATTGTAGCTCAACTGTCGGGGATAGGTTATTCTTCACCTTCAAACACAATTTTACACTACAACATACCTGTAAGAAAACACACTATTAAGCAAGTAATAAAAAGGACACCAACATGGTAAAACATCAAAGAAAGAAAAATGTTCTTAGAGACAAACTACACACGTTGCTTACAATTATGTTTGAAGTTATCGTAGGAATGTCCAACATCTGGATGATTTGCACACGTTTCATATGTGGATTAGCATCCACTTTCTCGATATTCTTTAATTTTTCATCATTTTTAAAGTCTCTAGCTTTCTTCTTCTCCATAACTGAATGTCCTGCAAGCCACTATGCGTAAGTACAGTAGGCCTAATTTATGTACGTTGTTACACAGTTAACTTCTCCCTCTCTCATTATCATCCGTGAGGCTGGTTGACAGCAGCTCTCCATTCTTCACGTTTCTCTGCTTTCCTTCTCAGTTCATAATCTCATGTTTTCTAATATTTGCATCATGTACTCTAATCTTATATGGCCTATTAGATTATCTCACCATCTTTTTATTTGTGTTATAAAACATCTTACAATTAAAATAAAATATATATTGTGGTTCCACCTATTCAATACAAGAAAACTTATTAATGCAAGGTTACATTCTAAGTCAATCACAATTGGGACTGGTTTTGACCTCTAGTCAGGGTCATCTTCAGGCTGTCATTCAAAAGGTGCAAGGTAAGAATTCACTGGCAAATAACAAGAGTGCATAGAAAACAAACTTTTCTCAACTGATGAAAGTTCAAAATCGTATAAGAAAGATGCACTAGGTATTCAAAGGTCTTTTAAATTTTTTGAAAGGTGCCAGGTAAAAATTCACTAGCAAATAAAGGACGTAGAAAATATATCACAAGACGAAAGTTCAGTATCACATAAAATATGCACTGGGGATTCAAGCTCTTATAAATCTTGATGTGGAGATAAATAATTATTACGCGATGTTGGATCTTGTAGTTTAAGATTTATTCACGACTGATGCTCCCTGCAGCTATAGGCCAACTCGCTAAGACTGTGAAATCAAGTTCTCTACCAAATTCTTACCCAGGCTAATCGTCTTGTGAAAAAGTTTATATTTATATTGAAATTGTGTGTTCGACAGTCTGATGAGATTTTGAGCTACATTTAACTGAGTTTGACCCATTTTCAACAAATTAAATCAAACGACAATACTCACTTCGGAAAAAAAGAGCAGTTGAAAAGAACAGTCCTTTGTTTATTAAAATACATCGACTTTTTGAAAAAATCCTTTTCAAAAACTGTTTTTAAATGAACAACTTAAAAAACGCACACATCACACACGAACAAAAGTGCTGTGTGCTAACAAATTTTTAGTATCTATTGAAGTGAATAGGAAATTGTTCTGAGTTAGGTTCCTTTCCCTTCCCATTTCACTGCCCCACTCAACCCTCCTCACATATTTTAAATATTTTTTAAATCAGTTTTGTTTTAAGCATTATAAAGGTACCAATTTAAGATGGTTTTTTGAGAAGAAGAAAATTCTACATAATTTCCCCTAAACAGTGTTATGTAGCTGAAGATGTTCCTAAAGAACGAAACATCTTGTACAAATAATTAATTTGTTTAAAGCAAATATATAGTATCAAACAGGTGGAAATTTGCTTTTATGGATTTAATAATAATAATAATAATAATAATAATAATGCTATTTGCTTTATGTCCCACTAACTACTTTTCGGTCTTCGGAGACTCCAACGTGCCGGAATTTAGTCCCGCAGGAGTTCTTTTACGTGCCAGTAAATCTACCGACACGAGGCTGACGTATTTGAGCACCTCCAAATACCACCGGAGTGAGCCAGGATCGAACCTGCCAAGTTGGGGTCAGAAGACCAGCGCCTCAACCGTCTGAGCCACTCAGCCCAGCTTTTATGGATTTAATGTAGGCCTAAATAAGATACGGGAAATGAAGCTGATTTCTTGCAAAAGAATATCAAGTAGTGAACTTTTGAGAACATTGTGGTGTGAATTGGAAAACAGTTGCTTCCTCTCCACTTTCTTCGGTCTTTCCACCACTCCTCCAACACTGTGTCCTAGTATAGACAATAAATAGCTTCAGAGTGATCAAAAATGTGTTCAAGAGGATAGATTGGCTTGTCAGACTTTCAAAAAGTCTAATATCACCAGTATCTAATTTTGCAAAGACTGAAAGGGAGTGTGTCAACATTCAGGTGGCTGAGCATCGACAGATGACTTCCGTGGTGGAAAATGATTTTGAAATTCTGTGTCTTGAGAGTGTCGAAATTTGTTTACAAATTAGTAATAAAATTTCAAACTCATTTCAACTAGATATTTTATTTCAGTATATGGCAAATATGCTTCCTCTCCACTTTCTTCGGTCTTTCCACCACTCCTCCAACACTGTGTCCTAGTCCAGGTTTTTCTTTCCATAATACTGCATTGGATTTTGTCCTTCCATCTGAATCATGGTCGTCCATGGCCTCTTCTTCCTTGCATTTGCATTTCCATCACCTTTTTTGGCATTCTTTCATCACTCATTCACTATATGTGCCCATACCATCTTAGTCATCTCTTCTCTATTCTATCAATCATTTTTTCCACTCCAATTTCTTCCCGGATTTTCTCATTCCTTATTTTGTCTCTTCTACTCTTCTGTATCATACTCCTCAAGAACTTCGTTTTGTTGCCTCTATTTGACTCTCATCCTGTACCCGGCTACAGCTTGATAAAGGGAAATGATGATGATGATGATGATTTTATTTCAAAAATATCTATCACACAGTACTTATTCTACATCAAAACTTGTTGCTCTGGACCTGGCAGAGACCTATTCAAACTTACTTCTATCCAGTTAGACAATCAAACATTCAGCTACTTTGAGCATTAGAATGGATATACCATACTGTATTTCTTTTCATCACGAACCTACTACATTTTTGTAGCAGGGGGAGAGGTGATACTACCATGTGGTGCATCCCAGGTGGCAGATAGGGGGGTCTTAACAGGCTTGCCGGCAGACTTGAGTAAAATAAAATAGCTATCACAGACCAAACACACAACCCTCTGTGGATGAGGAATGCAGACAAAAATTACACCCACAGTATCCCCTGTCTGTTGTAAGAGGCGACTAAAAGAGGTGCCCTAGGGATGCTAAATTTTGAACCATGAGGTTACCTGTAATTAGTACTATCATGGGAGGAACACTATGGGTCGACTTTTCTTGGAATTAGTACCACTACATGAGAAGTACCATAATTATGGGTTTACAGTACCTGTATATAGTATCCGCCACTATGACGCAGGCTCCTCTCTGCCCATGCTCGGCTGAAAACTCAAAGGAGATAAAAAGGAGGCTACCATCACTAGGGTTAAGTATATAAATTTCATTATTCGTCCGTATTGAACCAAGATTACAATTTATTAAAATTCGTATCCACCTTATTCAATACCAAAAATGTTGTTAAGATGAAATTACAACATGTATATTTTTTTTATCAGGACTAGTTTCGACGCTTTATATTGCGTCATCATCAGCTGATATACACTGGAAACATTGGCAAACATATATAAGTTTATCTACGTCACACACATTATAAAAACTATGAAAAAGATTTAAAAACCATATTATAATTGTACTATTTCCGAGTCCATATTGTCCAAGACTTGCAATTATTAAACTTTGGATTGCTAAAATATGATGCAATTTGGTTTAAATAATCATTAAAATTAAACAAAACTAATAATAAAATCACGATCTTCTTAAAAACATTCACTTTTTTTGACATTTTCTAAAAAATGTTTTTGTAGAAACATATTAAAACCATTCAATAAAGTCCTCAGGCTATTGCCATGTAGTGAACATCATGTCGCAGAATAAGGTTAAACAATCTTCTTAAATGACATTCACACTGTTTGACACTTCAAAAATTTTTAAAACCTTATTAAAATTATTCTGTGAAATCTTCAAAATGTTGAAATGTGGCGATCGTGAAAAGAGGCGGACTCAGAAGCCGGTGCTTTATGAAGTTACCACTTATTTCATTCTCAGTTCAATGCAGACCTGAAATAATATGAATATATTAACCTTCACTTTAACTGAAAAAGTGTAAACTTTACATCTTATAACATGTGACTCACCTCGTGAGATCGCTGTCCTTGCAAAGCATTGTGTAGCTCAGTAATATGGTTTTTAAATCTTTATCATAGTTTTTATAATGTGTGTGACGTAGATAAACTTATATATGTTTGCCAATGTTTCCAGTGTATATCAGCTGATGATGACGCAATATAAAGCGTTGAAACTAGTCCTGATAAAATAAATATACATGTTGTAATTTCATCTTAACAACATTTTTGGTATTGAATAAGGTGGATACAAATTTTAATAAATTGTAATCACTAGGGTGTTTCAGCATCTCGTTGTGGACATAATGGGTCTGTGTTTCGAGGAACACCATGGGTCTGGGCATTGGCTGTGGTTAGTACCACTGTATATGAGCAATGGCATGGGTCTGCGTTGGCCTGTTATTATTACCAACTATGTGAGGAACACCACGGGGTAGTATGGGTCACTGTGATTAGTACCACACTGGGCAAGTTGGCTGTGCGGTTTAGGGGCACGCGGCTGTGAGCTTGCGTCCGGGAGATAGTGGGTTTGAATCCCACTGTCGGCAGCTCTGAAGATGTTTTCTGTGGTTTCCCATTTTCACACCAGGCAAATGCTGGGGCTGTACCTTAATTAAGGCCATGGCCGCTTCCTTCCAACTCCTGGCCTTTCCTATCCCATAGTTCCCATAAGACCTCTCTGTGTCGGTGCGACATAAAGGCACTAGCAAAAAAAAGATAGTACCACTATGTGAGGAACGCTATGTATTTGCGTTGGCTATGAGTGGTGCCAATATGTGAGAAACACCGTAGGTCTGTGTTACCTGTGTGAAATACACTATCTGTGAGTAGTAACACAATGTGCAGAACACTGAGTCTACCATTACTTGTGATTAGTAACGCTACATGCGAAACACCGTGGTGCTACTTTACTATCGATAAGTACCATTATGAGGGGTCATTAACCTGGATTATGGACCCATTTTGAGAACAAGCATCATCGATTCAGGATTGTGCTTTGGAAGCAGTCCCTTGGTCAGTGTACACAATTGTTTTAAGTTAGTTTCTGGGAAGGTAGGGCATTGTGGGTCAGATCCATTGATTGTTTTAAGTTTGTAATCATTGTTGATCATTGTCTTTTAGAATGCTAGTCAGTGGATTGATTTTAGAATTATTTTTAACTTTTAATATTGCGAGTTGGATCTGCTGATTATTTTACATTCATTCTTCACCATCAAATTATGAATTCTGGTCAGTGAATGAATTTTAGATTTCCAAATTGTTATTACATTTTGTAGCATTAGGGGCTAAAGACCTAGATGTTGGGCCCCTCTAAACAACAATTAACATCATGATCATTTATTTTCATTTACTTTTCCACCTTTTATGTTTCAAAACTGCATAATTTTTACTGCATTTAAAAACTTCACTGGAATTTCTTCTCTTTAGATTCTTAAAGAAGAAATTATTGAGGAAGTAGACATCAGTGGAAGAAATCTTTTGGATGAGTAAGTATCACATTAGGTTTGCTCCTTTCTCTGATCTCTTGTTGAATATCACCGACTGGTGATCAGGCCCATCAGACTCTGCAACTACTTGACAGTTTCATTGGGTACTGTTCCCTTCTCTTTCCCACCAGTTATTCCCAAAACCAATCTGTCTCACGTCTTTATGTAGCCCTTCACTCCACCTTTTTCCTTGACCTACCCAGTTGTTTCTTCCGCAGACTAAAAACTAAAGTAGCTTCAGAGGTTATATGTGCAGAGTGATTTCCAAAACATATCCTGTCCAGACAATGCATTTGCTTCTCATTTTCTAAACATTTTTATAAATGAAGCCATTTTTAACATGTAGATTTTTCATGACCACTATATGACATTTTAATATGTATAATTTTGGGGATGTTTGGTTGTGTAATAGTTATAACCAAATAACATCAAAGTTTATAATTTTCATGTTCCATATTTATGACAGTATAATTATTGTAGACATATGAGGTAATCCACCTAATCAGTACAATATAAAATTACCCTATTTTCTTGCAAAAATTAATGCCCTTTTATAATCTACGCATCCCAATATTTTTAAATCCAAAGTTGAGAAAAAGAAATGTTTCGAAATAAAGATGTCAAGATGTCAGCCTTCCTATTGTGAAACCGGGCATTCCAAATACTGAGCAATGTATTGTTATCAGCCATTAGGAAATACCTCTGCACTAGTTCAGTCAGAGAATCAGCGCTGAAGTGACTAGTGACGCTCTATTTGAGTCTGGTGCAAACGAGTGTTTCGGGTATGGGACATGCCTTTTCTGTGATCTCAAAATTGTTTGTTAGTCCACAGTGAGCAAGTATTCGATTAATACTGCATCATATAAAATTGCGGTGATCAGATAATGCCAAAACATATGGGAATAGGGCAGCGGGCCGCAAGTATACAGTTTCCGAATACAATGTGCGCTACCGCGGGAACAGAGAAGTGCACTTCAAGCGACCAACAAGTCTCGCAAAGCATTTCATGGACCAAACAGCAGCAAGTTTCTGCAAGCACAGGATGATCTGCTTAAATATATTATTCCATTTGTAAACACAACGTTGAATATGCTGTTTCGTGCAAAATGATGTATTTTAAAGGACTAAAAATAGTTGCTGCATGTGGAATCAGTGTCTCAGGTTTGAAGTTTAGCCAAGGCGGGATGATTAAGTTTATGAAGAGAAATGGACTTCCTCTTCGACGAAGAATAACATTATGCCATAAAATGCAGAATGATTTCAACCAAAAGTAATTGGTTGTCATTGCTTTTTGATTGAGAAGCATAAAGTGAAGGGATATTTGCTCTCCCAAATAGGAACCACAAGTCAGACAAAAATTGTTTCCATATGCCACAAAATCGAACAGTCAATAAGAAAGGGATTTCAAGTGTTATCGTACACACTACTGGAAGCAAGAAACAATGTACTGCACCGCTTGCTGTGACACGTGATGGCAGAAAGCTTCCACCTTATGAAGTTCTAAAACGGAAAGCAATGCCTAAAGTAAAATTTCCACGATAGATCCATATTCGTACCAAAGATAAAGGGCGGATAGACACATTACTTGTACAAGATTGGATACGAATGGTTTGGGGAAATCTAGCAGAGTTCCTCCTTCGATGCCGGGCCATTCTCATGTTGGACAGTTTTCTTTCGTGCCAGTAAGTCATTATTATGTACTTACATGTATTGTACTTTTATTAATTCATGTTTATTTCACTCCAGGGCATATTGTCAGCTCATAACAGGAAGATTATTTTCCAGTGTTGGTACTTCAAACCTACATGCCCAACTACCTGCTGTACCCTATTTGACTTTTCAGGGAAAATCTCGTGCCGAATTTTACGCCAAATGACAATAACTGCAAAATATTTTAACTAGTGTGTATATTATATTTGATGTAGCTTTTAAATGTAAATGAATTGTAAATCATTCCTAAATATCTGAATTCCTTGAATAATTTATGCATCCAAAGTTTTTACCTTCATTTACTTCAAAAATTTGTGTTAATTACGCGAGAAAATAGAGTAGTATTTCATTTTACTTAATATCATCAGCCATGAGATCTTAAAACACTTAAAAATCTAATTGCCTACACATATAACAAAAATAGATAGCATAATACTTTAAAATTGTTCTGATCCAATGTTCAATATCCACTCAAATAAGTCACTGTCCTGAGGATATAACACATTGCTTCAAAATTTTGATGATCTGTTTCTTCCACTCCTAGGCCTTTCCTACCCCATCATCATCATACGACCTGTGTCAGTGCAACATAAAGCCAATTGTAATAAAAAAGAAATGTTCCATTTTCCTCCTTCCAAACACATTTATTGCTTTTCGACTGATGTTCCAATACAGTTCCTTCTTATACTGTTCTTATTTTAGTTCTTCAACCTTAATTTCAATGCATCTCTTACCTTCCTGCAATCTTAGCCTCAGTCATCCTCTAGTGTGTTCTCTTGAATCTGTCTGACAGCTTTTCTAGTCTGATTTCTTTCCTGACATCTGTGTTTTTCAAACTCCCAGTTTATCCCCAACCTTCCTAACACATTTTGGACGGGACCCGAGTCTACTCCTGTTTGGCTAGCTGAACGTTGCTGATGGATCCTGAGATAACTTGTGTTCACGAGGCTTGTACATTCGGTGACATCTGTTGGGACTTCTGAAACTAGCTATCAGTCTTTTCTTATGGAATCTTATTGTTGAAGGTTTTGTTTCTTCCATACTACGATTAATTTTTGTGCTGGGCTGAGTGGCTCAGACGGTTAAGGCGCTGGCCTTCTGACCCCAACTTGGCAGGTTCGATCCTGGCTCAGTCCGGTGGTATTTGAAGGTGCTCAAATACATCAGCCTTGTGTCAGTAGATTTACTGGCACATAAAAGAACTCCTGCAGGACTAAATTCCGGCACCTCAGCGTCTCCAAAAACCATAAGAGAGTAGTTAGTTGGACGTAAAACAAATAACATTATTATTATTAATTTTCGTTCTTCTGTTTTATGCTTCAATTTATTAGTTTTCCGACCTAATGTTTATGTAGTTCAAAAAGCCATGTGGTGGATAAGATGGCGCTTCCCATAATGACTGCATGTTAAGATCTGGACAAAATATTTAACAAACTGAATGCGGATAATTATTCATAATGCCCAAGTAACATTGAAAAAGATTAGTTTGATATTGAAAGCTCTTCTGATGAAATTGTGAGTAGTGATGGTGAAGAAAAACTCCCTTCAAAACAATGTGAAATCTGTTTAAGTTGTTGTTGCCCCTTCACCGAGATCATTGCTATACCACTTATCACACCAGAAAACATTATTAGGACTATTTCAGAAGGTCTCCAGGAAATTTTGTCACAATTAGTACAAGGTTAGTAAAGCTCATCTCATTTGATTCTGTGCGTGCTCTCGCACTATGTTGCTCAGGAAATGGCCAGGTATAGGGAATGGATAATGCAAAGAGCATGCAGTCAGCAGTGTGTTAAAAGTGTCATTTCACTGGCCTTTACTTCTCTCTTGTGTCTTTTCATCTGTTTCCAGGTCTCTGCTACTTATGCCAGTATGAGACGATATTGCATCTTATACATAGCTCTGTACACTTTCTTGGTGCATCTTTCTTCCAAATGATGTTCCTCACACTTTGTTAAAATAAATGCCCCTGTTGGTCACTTTTACTGACCACCATGTTTAGCCCTGCAGCCTACATCAGTTTGCTTCCTAAGTAATGGGTAGCTTTCAAAACTTCAAGGTTTGTGTCCCCCCCCCCCTAGTATTACTATGCCTTTTCCTTCTCTTTCTCGTCTGGTCAGAACCATTCTCTTGCTGTTCTCAGTGCTAACTCTAATTCCATTATTACCATTATATTCACTACACATAACCAGTTAACCTTGGGCCTACTCTCTATTTGCTCCCCACAGTTAAAATAATGTCAATAGCAAACATCAACCCATTCAAGTCGCAATAAATGGCCACATTGTTGACTGTGGAATCAGATTTAATTTGCCCACCCATAGTTTGAGCATACCTGTCACACAAAAACGTGCATAAAATAAAAACTAATGCAGATAATTTGCTCAAATTTCACATTCATGCCATTGAAAGTTATGACTTACCCATTCATCATTCCTTGAATGACTGATGGGTGTAGTATAAATGTTTCATTTGAAATTATTTCAAAAAGAGTGGATCTGTGTACTTTAAAAGCATCGCAATACATTTTTGTAAGTATTTATGAAAGACCTCTCTAGCCATGAAATGGGTATATATCAGAATTATTGTCTTTTCCTCTCCGATTTCCAATCACTATGGTTTTTTGTCACCGGGCACGCTCATGGAAGAACCTAGCATGGCACTTTCTGTCTTACTTTCTTCAATATTCTGCTCAATTCAGTAATTTCACTGTTGCTATCACTATCCTCAAACTTGAATTCATTTTCAAAACGTCATTATTTCCATACTCACCATCTTAAACAATGTCTACAACCACTTTCAATCTCTTGTCGACATTATCACAACTGAATACTGAATGGAAATAAACTGTTACTCAACAATGCCAGTGTCATACAGAAGTACATAAAGCATTGTTTACCAACAGTACATGCCTCTAGTTCTGTGCATTGTGTATTCTTAGAAATTATATTGCAAAGGGAATCTAATATACGAAGATAAGCAGGGCTCTGCGTCATTGTGAGCTGAGCACTCATTTTATTCATGCGCCAAAACACACCAGCCGACCACAGCTTGTCATATGATGCAAAAGGGATAACTTCACTTCTGTTTCTATTTGTTTTTCTTTGTCTCCCACAAGTTTTATCCTATTGCTGTTAGGAATATTAGTTGTGACATACATTTCCCCATCTTAGACAAGTTACATTTTGAAACTGTCATTTATAGTATGTGTAAACAAGACTTTTTCTTATGTTCCATAGTGGTCTTGATTTGCCTGCAACATCATCAAATGGTAAAAAAGGTGCACAAGACATGACCTTAAATGATGATTTGACCTATCCATGTTGCCACTGTGAGAAAGTGTTTAAAAGAGCACTACATCTGAAGAAGCACATGAGAAACACTCATAAGCGAAAAGGTAACTATGAATGTAAGGAATGCAACAGATTATTTACATGGCCTCAGAATTTAAGGGACCATGCCAAAATCCACCGTGGAAACAAAGCTTTCCAATGTACACTCTGTGAGAAATCCTTCCTCCGAGCAGCGGACTTACGGCGGCATATGGTTGTTCATACTGGAGAGAGAGCATTTACGTGTCCTATATGTTCCAAGATGTTTAGTTATGATTCAAATCTGAGAAGTCATATGAAAGTTCATAGTGGACTAAAACCATTTTCCTGCAGTATATGCAACAAGTCCTTCCCGTCGAAAGGAAATTTAAAAAAACACGTCATGATACATACTGGGGTACGTCCTTATAGTTGTTCCTACTGTGACAAGGCTTTCATTGAGTCTGCCAATCTGAAGCAACATTTACGGGTACATTCTGCAGAAACCTTTCCATGTTCACATTGTAGAAAGTCTTTTGATACTAAGAAAGAACTAGAGATACACATGTTGCATTTTTCTGTGAAAAAGGAACGCTCTTCTTTGATTTGAAAAATGAACCATTGTGACAGGTCAGAAATAATGTTTGTTACTTGATATTATTTGAGGTGGTGCAAGTGCTGTTCTACAGAATTGTAAGTTCTTTTTTTATACTGGCGATGAAGGGATACTGATAATCTCAAGACGTTTTTGGATCTGTGCAGGCTAGGGATGGCTAGAGATGCAGCAATAATCAAGACTTATATGCTTTATTGAATGAATCTAACATTGTATAAAGAATGAGAGCCTGAAGGGATGTCATGCTTCTCCAACAATCCTCTTCCTCTACTGTTTTTCCCGCGTGTGTAGAGTCATGCATGCAAACTGAATTTTACATGTGGATTTGCCCATGTTTTATGGCTTGATGCCCTTCCTGGCACCAGCCCTGTACGGAGAATATAATCAATATTGAGTGTTCCTCTGGTGGTGGCAGTATGGCATGTTTTGTGAACATGAATAGGAGAGTGTTGTAACAACCAGCTGATCCCCAAGCTATAAGAATTAATGAGGTGTGTTTAAAATCATTGACTCAACCAGGAATCGACCCGGTATTCTTTGAACCGATGATCTCAACGCTGATGATTGAGGCAAGGAGTTTGGCTCATGTCCAACAATATCCTGCCCAAAGTAGTGTAGAAAGGAAGACCTGAAGGCTTTCGTTTACCAGTAAACTCATAAAGTGATTAGAACATACAATGCTAAAAGGCTTTCAGCATATTGTGAAATTGGATCAAAGTATAAAAATGAAAAGCCCTGTAAAGCGAGGGAGGTAGTGAGGTTAGTACATGATCTTCAGAGTCCTCAATTGCCAATTAAACTAAACCCGACCATAGTAATAATAATTTTGTGTGGCTATTTCTAGCCAAGTGCAGCCCTTGTAAGGCAGACCATCTGATGAGTATTGGCAGCATTTGCCATGTGTAGGTAACTGCGTGTTATTGTGGTGGAGGATAGTGTTATGTGTGCTGTGTGAGGTGCAGGGATGTTGGGGACAGCACAAACACCCAGTCCCCGAGTCAAGAGAGTTAACCATTTGAGGTTAAAATCTTTGACCTGCCTGGGAATCGAACCCAGGACCCCCTGTGGCCAAAGGCCAGAACACTAACTGTTTAGCCACGGAGCCAGGCAGCCATACTTAGTGAACAACTTGAACAGTCCCACTGAAACTGAACACACTTTAACTATTTATTGCAAGGAATGAATTGAGTTCTTCATTAATTGGACCTATGTTATACCTAAATATTCACTTACCCCACCACTTTCTGTGAGATGCTTCTATTTAATTCAGCATTTCTTTTGTACATGAACTTACAAGATGCAGTCACAATATTTCCTTGAAGGATCGTGCTTCTGACCTAAGTATGCTCAAATGTATTTCTGTTCCTATCACCTAAAATAATGTGTATGTATGTGTTGTAATGCCCGGACATCTGGATACAAGTTCCCTGTGATGATGGACGATTCTTTTTGTACACCATCTTTGATCGGCAAGAGTTTACTCCTTGGCTAAGAGGCAAAGGTCATGATGTGTGTGAATGACTTTCAGTGTCCAGCATGATAACTTTATGTCATATGTTGTGTAGTATGTGAAATAAGGTACGAAAAGTGTAAAACTGTTTGTTGGTGCATAGGCTACTCCTGTCAAATAGCATGCTCTGCTCAAGGCTTAATATCCCTACCTGACAGATGAAATGCTGTCGAAAGCATCATGGTTTCACTCCAGAAGTGTAATGCTGAGAGGTTTTGAACTGATGCCAGGCTTTTAGTATGCAATTTATTAATTGAAAATTTTATCATACCATCAATCATTTATGTACTCTGCCAATCAGCATTTAGATGGTGAAGATTTTTTTCAACCAATGGGTTTGTAACTGGCTAAGAATGGTATCAGACTACAAAAACTTCACGCCTTAATGTTCATGGCTACAAGGTAGGCTAAGTGGGGAATCGGTTCCGGTCTAATGATTCTATGGCAGAATCCTTTTCTGCATCATCTTTATGGCCTTTTTTGAGTTACTTATCACCACTAAATGTGAATTAAACCATTACAGCTTGATGTTTTTCTTGGTGTCAATGCTATGAGGAAGTATCTATTCACTGTTCCATGTTTCTGTGGTGTTTGTAGTGTTGTATGTAAATGAAGATGTGCATTGAAACAAAATTCTCTGAGCAAGGGTTAAAATGTTAACCCAGGTAGGAATTGAACATGGGCCTACTGAACCCAAGGCAGCTGTGTTAAACATTGAGTTGAGTACCCAAGAAATCATATGGTAAAATGCCGCTTGCTGTGAAGTTTGTATATATACTTAATTAAAACTGCTATAATGGTGAACTTTTTTGTAGAACAACATTCCAATTTATTTAAGCGGGGAATCTCCAACACTTTACTAGCTGTTATGTCACACAAAATTCAGGAATTGTGTAATAACTTGCAGCATATTTTGAAAAGTTTAATATACATATTGATCTAATTATATTAAAAATATACATTATGCAGCTATCAAGTATATCCTGACTTATTATTACATTAATGTCTTCGTCGCCATAAGACCTAATCTGTGTCGGTGCGACATAAAACAAATAGAAAAAACAATGTCTTTATAAAGATTTGCAATATTACTGTAAATAGTTATGGGGATCTAATATATTGTTAAGAAACATGAATAACTGAAGTTATGATTAACATGATCGAATTACTTCTCCAATATTAAATGTTCAATGTAAGAATGTTAAATTAGAGCCATGCTTATCTGGATATCAGGTTTTCTTACACTTTATGTTGGTAATGTGCCTCCATTAAAGAGTTTAGTTTTATCAATGATATCCTCTTGAATTAAAAGAGTTGTTTTAGGAGCAATGCTTTGTTATGCTTCTCTATGAAAAATAGATCTGGGTAATTGGACCCGTATTTACTTTGAAATGAAAGAATACTGCCTTTTGGGAGAAAGCCTTTTGACTCTTTTTTTTTTTTTTGTGTTCCATAATTGGTCGCAAGAATTTCCATTCTACACTGCTTTATTTATTGAAATGATGTACAGTTCTCTAATTTAAGCATCAGATTTATACTGTATGTACTCTATTTGGATTTGTTGTTAACCCTGTACGTGAAAGACCTTCCTGAATAACACTTGCTAGCCTGAGTGGCACAGACAGGAGAGGCACTGGCCTTCTGACCCCAATTTGGCAGGTTCAAACGTGGCTCAGTTATTTGAAGGTACTCATATGTCAGCCTCATGTTGGTAAATTAACTCGTATATAAAAGAAATCCTGTACGACAAAATTCTGGCACCACAGCATCTGATGTAGATGTTGATTCCCATAGGGAATCAGAAATAACTGTTCCGAATGAGTAAATTTATAATACCAATATAAATGGTCCGTTATTGGACATTATAAATTTTCCAGCTAACTCATTCCTGGCTGCCAGCGTTTCGTCCCTGTGTGCTAGGCTGGGCTCATCAGTTGGTACCTAGCACACCTACCAAGATGCTGGATAGTGCATACCGTGGAGGCCACTGCGTAGGCTAATTGTAGCCACCGGCAGTGCCAATGCACTATGAGAGACATTGTCTCATTATCAAAAATTGATGCCTGCTTGGCCATCAGATGATGTAGATGTTGATTCCCATAGGGAATCAGAAATAACTGTTCCGAATGAGTAAATTTATATTACCAATATAAATGGTCCATTATTGGACATTATAAATTTTCCAGCTAACTCATTCCTGGCTGCCAGCGTTTCGCCCCTGTGTGCTAGGCTGGGCTCATCAATTGGTACCTAGCACACCTACCAAGACGCTGGATAGTGCATACCGTGGAGGCCACTGCGTAGGCTAATTGTAGCCACCGGCAGTGCCAATGCACTATGAGAGACATTGTCTCATTATCAAAAATTGATGCCTGCTTGGCCATCAGATGATGTAGATGTTGATTCCCATAGGGAATCAGAAATAACTGTTCCGAATGAGTAAATTTATAATACCAATATAAATGGTCCGTTATTGGACATTATAAATTTTCCAGCTAACTCATTCCTGGCTGCCAGCGTTTCGCCCCCGTGTGCTAGGCTGGGCTCATCAGTTGGTACCTAGCACACCTACCAAGACGCTGGATAGTGCATACCGTGGAGGCCACTGCGTAGGCTAATTGTAGCCACCGGCAGTGCCAATGCAATATGAGAGACATTGTCTCATTATCAAAAATTGATGCCTGCTTGGCCATCAGATGATGTAGATGTTGATTCCCATAGGGAATCAGAAATAACTGTTCCGAATGAGTAAATTTATAATACCAATATAAATGGTCCGTTATTGGACATTATAAATTTTCCAGCTAACTCATTCCTGGCTGCCAGCGTTTCGCCCCCGCGTGCTAGGCTGGGCTCATCAGTTGGTACCTAGCACACCTACCAAGACGCTGGATAGTGCATACCGTGGAGGCCACTGCATAGGCTAATTGTAGCCACCGGCAGTGCCAATGCACTATGAGAGACATTGTCTCATTATCAAAAATTGATGCCTGCTTGGCCATCAGATGATGTAGATGTTGATTCCCATAGGGAATCAGAAATAACTGTTCCGAATGAGTAAATTTATAATACCAATATAAATGGTCCGTTATTGGACATTATAAATTTTCCAGCTAACTCATTCCTGGTTGCCAGCGTTTCGCCCCCGCGTGCTAGGCTGGGCTCATCAGTTGGTACCTAGCACACCTAACAAGACGCTGGATAGTGCATACCGTGGAGGCCACTGCGTAGGCTAATTGTAGCCACCGGCAGTGCCAATGCACTATGAGAGACATTGTCTCATCAAAAATTGATGCCTGCTTGGCCATCAGATGATGTAGATGTTGATTCCCATAGGGAATCAGAAATAACTGTTCCGAATGAGTAAATTCATAATACCAATATAAATAGTCCGTTATTGGACATTATAAATTTTCCAGCTAACTCATTCCTGGCTGCCAGCGTTTCGCCCCCGTGTGCTAGGCTGGGCTCATCAGTTGGTACCTAGCACACCTACCAAGACGCTGGATAGTGCATACCATGGAGGCCACTGCGTAGGCTAATTGTAGCCACCGGCAGTGCCAATGCACTATGAGAGACATTGTCTCATTATAAAAAATTGATGCCTGCTTGGCCATCAGATGATGTAGATGTTGATTCCCATAGGGAATCAGAAATAACTGTTCCGAATGAGTAAATTTATAATACCAATATAAATGGTCCGTTATTGGACATTATAAATTTTCCAGCTAACTCATTCCTGGCTGCCAACCTTTCGCCCCCGTGTGCGAGGCTGAGCTCATCAGTTGGTACCTAGCACACCTACCAAGACGCTGGATAGTGCATACCGTGGAGGCCACTCCGTAGGCTAATTGTAGCCACCGGCAGTGCCAATGCACTATGAGAGACATTGTCTCATCAAAAATGGATGCCTGCTTGGCCATCAGATGATGTAGATGTTGATTCCCATAGGGAATCAGAAATAACTGTTCCGAATGAGTAAATTTATAATACCAATATAAATGGTCCGTTATTGGACATTATAAATTTTCCAGCTAACTCATTCCTGGCTGCCAGCGTTTCGCCCCCGTGTGCTAGGCTGGGCTCATCAGTTGGTACCTAGCACACCTACCAAGACGCTGGATAGTGCATACCGTGGAGGCCACTGCGTAAGCTAATTGTAGCCACCGGCAGTGCCAATGCACTATGAGAGACATTGTCTCATTATCAAAAATTGATGCCTGCTTGGCCATCAGATGATGTAGATGTTGATTCCCATAGGGAATCAGAAATAATTGTTCCGAATGAGTAAATTTATAATACCAATATAATGTCCAATAACGGATCATTTATATTGGTATTATAAATTCACTCATTCGGAACAGTTATTTCTGATTCCCTATGGGAATCAACATCTACATCATCTGATGGCCAAGCAGGCATCAATTTTTGATAATGAGACAATGTCTCTCATAGTGCATTGGCACTGCCGGTGGCTACAATTAGCCTACGCAGTGGCCTCCACGGTATGCACTATCCAGCGTCTTGGTAGGTGTGCTAGGTACCAACTGATGAGCCCAGCCTAGCACACGGGGGCGAAACGCTGGCAGCCAGGAATGAGTTAGCTGGAAAATTTATAATGTCCAATAACGGACCATTTATATTGGTATTATAAATTTACTCATTCGGAACAGTTATTTCTGATTCCCTATGGGAATCAACATCTACATCATCTGATGGCCAAGCAGGCATCAATTTTTGATAATGAGACAATGTCTCTCATAGTGCATTGGCACTGCCGGTGGCTACAATCAGCCTACGCAGTGGCCTCCACGGTATGCACTATCCAGCGTCTTGGTAGGTGTGCTAGGTACCAACTGATGAGCCCAGCCTAGCACAGAGGGGCGAAACGCTGTCTCACCGCTCACCACCCTCTAGGACCTCGGTACGACCTAGGGATGATGAGGTGAATAACCTTACCCACCAGGGTGAGAGAAGAAGAGAGAGAGAGAGAGAGAGAGAGATAGATAGAGACCCTGGTGAGAAGGTTGCTAGCGTGTCCGCCCCAAAATGGGAGATATAGCGATCACGAGGGAGAAGATGGGCACAAGAAGAGCAACAACAAAAGTTCAAGCACAATAAAAAAACAAGAAACCATAGAAATAACTTACTGGAAGCAGCGGAGGAAGACGACTTAAGGCCGTGGAAGTGAATGCACAAGAAAAACGGTGGCAGTGCTCCACCGAACGTGGCGAATGAAAACCAGCACGTCAATGAAGTTAAAACATTTTAATTGAAGGGCAAATTGTAGGTAAACAATCAAGTCATTAAGTTGATAAAACCTATGTTTATTTTAAGACGTAAAGCCAAAATGTAAATAAAGTCAACGTAAGGTTGAAAGGTGGAAAAAGTAATTAACAATAAATAAAATAAATCAGAATATACCCAGGTATGGTTTAAAAGAAAAAATAATTCATCATTTATTAACAATTAATGGTAAATAAATACTCTTTAACAGATAATAAATTGAAAATTTTATGAAAACAACAAAGAAAGAAAGGATGACCTCCGTACCTAATAAAATGTGATCAGAAAACAACGGAAAACCAATAGACTTCCTTACATAAATACTACTTTGAAATAAAATGTGATCGATCACGGATAGATAATTAATTTAAAAAAAACTCAGTTAACAATTATTCAATAAAATGGATCTTCAACGCGGCCTCTTCTCATAATTACCAAATTTAAAAACGTTCAGTTTCCACCAAGGACAGTTTCCAAGACATATAGAGTTTTACGTAAAAATACACACCACCGGGGGGGGAAGAAAATAGTGACACAACTTTAAAGGATGGTCAAAATTAATAAATTAACTTTAAAACAGAGAACGATACACTCAACTCAGAAATATATACTTCTAGATGCACACAGGCTCCATACGCCAGACAATATTAAAACCCGACAACAATCACACACCAAACGTTGCCAAGGTAACCACCAAACAAAAAACGCCTCCAAAAAACGAGGAGGAAAACAGGCTAGAGAAAAATTTTAATTCCCCCAAAACCCCAGAAGGGGGAGGGGAGAAGAAAACGTACCAAACGAATTAGAAAACAAAACACAGGAAAGCAAACAGAAAGCCGAAGAAGGTAAAGCTCGCTACCTTGGAGACTGTACCTTGGTTCACAAAGAAGGTTACAATTTAAAGTGCCAAAAGGAGCTCAGTTAAATTTTAATCTAAAAATCCCAATTCAGTTCACTGTGAACCTTCCACATTACTGTGATTAGTTGCCGAAACAGTTTTTCAGATTTTCAATACCACACACGCAAATAGGAATTAATTTAGCGACGAAGTCCAAATATTTATTATTATTATTATTATTATTATTATTATTATTATTATTATTATTTTTCCTGAAATCTTCGAAAATATCAAAATCCTCTTCTGGACGACGTTTAAAATGATTCAAACACTGGTACATACCTTTGGTGATGAAGAAATGAGAGGAATTTAAACCTGACTATTGTTGACGAAGAATACAGTCACACGACCGGCATCAGACCTTGTTAGCGAGTATCCAGACGAAAAATAAATCCAAAAATATGATCAGAAGAAATGGCAGGAGGTCTCCAACTAGTTCACCCGGGGAAAATCCCCGTTAATGGAGGTATCACGGGGGTTTTCTGGAAATCCACCTCTCCATGGCGTAGCTCTCAAACACACAAGCGCACATCATGGCTGACTGAAGCGAACTGAGTCTCGCGTCGGCAAGCGAGGAGGAGGCAAGTCTGCCTGGAAATAGGCCGGCGCATGCGCAGTTATGCGCAACCAAACAGAGCTAGGAGAAACGGCGCGCGGCCTACATTAGCTTAAAACTGTTAGTCGAGCAGTCAATTGACACAGATATTCTAGGGCGCAAAGGCCAGTTCAAAATGTTTATAAAGGGGCGGCTCACACAATTTAATATTGTCTCAGCCCTCCCGCCCCGAAACGACGACAAAATCTCATGCATATGCCATCAATGATGTGGAGGTCACACATATACTAAATTTGGGCGAAGTAGTCCAACAGAAAACGACCACCAAGATTAACTAATATTAGTTAGGAGTTCACACGACCAGGTTAGTAGTCCGAGACACAGTTCCATATCACATAGTTTTTAGAAATAATTGGCGGGGTGCGATCAACATCAGTGTCCAGAAACGTTAACCGAGCACTCGGAAAATCACCAGAGTAATGTTTGTCATCAAATAGAGAGCACAATGACCAGAGTTCACCAAATATTCAGGTTCACCCAATACACATTGTTTCAATGCATCACACAATGATATAGTTTATGACACATGACGCAGTTCACCTTGAGGTTTGGCAACTCTCACACTAATCACAGATATACTGACCAAAATTAAACGAAAACCACATGACTATAAGTCCACGCATCCAGGTTATTTTCTCAAACACGGTGGTAAATTAATTTTTAATGCACGAATACCTTTACAAGTCTCCTTTGATATTAAGGGAATGCATGATCTCGAGTTACAAAAAGGTGACACCAGGAGAATCAAACGCACAACGGAATCAGGGGAGGACCAAAGGAAGGCGCAATTGGTGACTGAAATCTTCAAAATAAGTGAACCGCAAAATCTAGATCAATACAGTTTTGTTACGCTTGATCGAGTCAGGGCCACGGTACACCACTCAAAACACAGTAGTAGGTAGTCAACGAGGTAAGCACCAGTCAGTACACGGAGTATCCATAATACCGGAATGGAACGAGCAACCACACCCATCACCATAGCCAAACAAGACCTCAAACTTCACCACTCGATTCGGTTAGCAATCAAATACCCAGAATTAAAATCACCCCAAAACAACAACCCATAATCAAGAGCATCAACCACAACATAAGGTGCCATGACCGCAGTGCCAAATAGCAATATTCCACAGAAGTTCAGATCAGAAGCTCTGAGTGAAACAACACCTAGCCTACAAGTACCAGCATGACAGTACAACGTCTTACCACCACTAACTAAACATAAATAAATATGACATAGGTCAAGAAATTTTTCCTCTAGACGAAGGTCATTACACGGGCGTACATCAATGAAAGCAGGTTAAGTCCAAGGTTAGAATTTAGTAGATACAGGGTTACGACACAGTGAAGAATCAACCACTAACAGATTCCAAGATCCACTGACAAGAGCATTAGGGGAAAAAAAAAATTTCAAATAAAAGGTTCAACTTCCCACATCAAAATACACCACCTAGTAGAATAAGAGTGAGGACAAGCAACCAAAATGCAATAGATAAATCCAGCTTCAAGAAGTCAGGGTTAGGGTATTAAATATGGAAAATCCAAGGCTTAAAAGGGTAAACATGTTTAGAGCAAGGCAAGGATTGACTGGACCGGTTGGAGACTTCTTAAAGTATCCAGATGGAGGGTTCGCGAATAGTCTGTCATCGACAACAGATCAGCCAAGCAACACCAAGCAACCGCACACATCATTAGTCACAAATAAGCAACCAGGAATTAACGGAACAGAAATAGGGATAGAAGAATCACAGGAGGGAATACAATCTGGAATCAGTAACCAACCTACTATACAGAACCATAAATACAATTAATTTCACAATGGCCAGCCAATCAAATTAAAAGGCAAAGTAAAACCTCAGATCGGAAGACCAAAATGGAAAATATCGAGCAATGACGCACACACGTACACCACCGGATACCCAATAGGGTCTCGGCATTACCCGGTCTACAAATACGTGACTTTCCCATCACACTGTCGCTCTACAGCCAACAGGTACTTTCTCCTATCCACCAGGAGAGCAAGCAAATAAAACATAAGTGGCGAAATACGAGGCAAGTCCATGGAAAATGCTCACAGTAGCATGAAGAAGGCAGTACTCTACAAGAAGACCCCATAATCTACTCGCAGGAAGATTCCAGTACCGACCAAGGGAGCACTACTCCGTCCCATACCAGAGTAGCAAACCCAGAGCACGGTAAGATGACAAACACCAATGTCAACAGACACTAAGAGATCCACTGAGAAAAATGAAACACCATAGAGTGGTAGGTAAAATTAAAATGAGCTTTACAGTAGAAGAAGTTACAGACACGACGACATCAGATCAATAGGAAATGCATGGAGACAGGGAAAGTAAAACCCGAGCATACCAAACCGACACATTACTGAAAACCAACAAGCTAATTCTGAGAGTAGTAGATTCATGTAGAAGAAATGGCCATATCCACAGAACACGGAGGTAAATCAAAGACAGACACGAACACTGCCCATACCAAGGTGCCAACATCACCAAATAATACAACACAAAGAATAACCCAACCATGACCAACCACACCGGACATGTGTCAGCTCCACACAGGGATTAAAGGAACACAAACATCCTCAACAACATGCCGTGAAGTTCTCATGCCACCCCAAAATAAATCCCCAAAAATAATCCACGGTACCGTCACAACACAACCACCTTACATATGTCCAAAGCCATCCCAATGAAGGTTCAAAAGGGCATATACCACCCCTCAGGCAGAGGATCATCAACAACACAACACAAGACCCGACAAGTAGATATGGTAGGGAATACTTGAACCCACAACTCAAAGGAATTAGATAAGTAGCAATAGGTTAACAAAATTTTGACAACACACATTCTAGGCCTGTAATTACCACAGCAGTGTACGATACCAAAATGGAGAGAATAATCAGGCATAAGAAACACCAAATTACCAAATAATGTTTACAACAGGATGAAAACCCAAGCAGTAGTTCAGAAAAGGTCAATTAGTTTAATTAATACACAGCAAGACAAGTCACGAGTAGGAAAACTTGAAGTGGCCCAGACACCAGATAAATATACTTCAGCTAGTTGATGGGTTACACGAGGAAAATGGTTCACGACACACCAGAAATAGTTAAACACGTCCGACCAATAATCAGGAAGGGAAAAACCAGTTAAAACTATAACAGCTCAGGCACAAGGCCATCTAGTTATTCCAACCCAATACCGGCCAACATGGCCCAACCATAACTGATGACTGCCTCGCAACCAGTTGACAGAAAAGATAACTCCAATCACAAACCAAAACCAGGCATACATACATATTCACGGATGGGATGATGAAATGAAAGGACACTCATGCCGACAACACACAGCACTCAGCCAAGGCACAAACACACAAAGCTCGGTAATGATTGAGGCACATCATATAGGCAGATTCAATATACCAAAGTCCACACAAGGATGGGAACACGTCTCTAGTAACAGGTCAAATAAACCAGACATGATCTCACAAGGGTGCATATTTAACGGCACACTAAAAGCCAACTACACTTCAGATAACAGTAACCTAAACCAAATTTAAAGAAATAACAATAGACGAGTAAGGTTAAGCAATTTCCAAATTAAAAACCAACCATAGAGCACAGAAACATTACAGGCTTGATAAGTTTCAAAATACCATGATGTTGTCCACCAGATTATCAGATACTAACAGCCAAGAACGGTTACTGGCATGGAAACAACAGAGGTTAGCCATAAGTTAGTAGGGGCAAATAACTTTACCCACACAGCACCAAGTCACAGTTCAAAACCATGAAAGGGCATAACACATCACCGTACACTACAGCACATAACCGTTTACACATATAAGTAGGCATATTTGGACATGCTTAGTGGCCAAGTCAAATTATAATCAGAATCACACACCAGAGTTAACGCAGTAAGAAAGTATTAAATTTAGAAGACTAATAAACGGTTAGCATGTACACCACCGAGGTACCATACAGGAAATATGCTAGAAATGATAATAACAACACTAAGTCTCGGAGCCCAAAGCAAGGCCAGAACAGATAACACAATAAAGTGATCCCAGGACACACTATGTCACTCTCCAAAAGCAACCGAGCAACCCTCACATAACATAATGATCAGAAAAGCTCCCCAAGATAAAACCAGATTAATTCACACCGAAATCGCAACCACAGTATGCAGGTAGGCAGCAAAGATACAAGGTTGACAGCCAGTACACATAATACAGGACATGTACTAAGTGGTAGTACACCAGTAGCCCTGAGTCAACCAAGTCATACTCCATTACAAGTTGTTCAATTATTACAACTTCCACCAACCCAGAATAATTAATTACATGCAGTCACTCACCAAATCCGCCAGGAAAAAGGAAGAAAAATTTACAGGTCACCTCGAAACAGCAAGGCAGAAGCAGCATTCACAGCACAGGTACCCATAGGGTTTCAAAATCATAATCAGCAAGTAGGCAAGTCCATACCGCTCAGCATAAACACAGTTGAAAGCAACAGGGAACTCCAAAACACAGATACATGAAACAAATAACATAGGGAATTACACGAGATCCTTGCATTTCCTTTTACAATAGTTATTGACAATAACACTTTCAGTTTCATAGTCTTTGATTTCCATCCACCAACATTCGCTACAGCACTGCACCAAGCAAGGGTAGAAAGGGAGGAAAGTTAGGCTGCACAAGGCAGAAACAACTGAGATAAGGCAGCAGAGCAACAACAACAACAACAACAGGTCTGCTACCACTCAGATCGGGTTCAGAACAACAGTGGAACAACAAACAACCACCGCTCACCACCCTCTAGGACCTCGGTACGACCTAGGGATGATGAGGTGAATAACCTTACCCACCAGGGTGAGAGAAGAAGAGAGAGATAGATAGAGACCCTGGTGAGAAGGTTGCTAGCGTGTCCGCCCCAAAATGGGAGATATAGCGATCACGAGGGAGAAGATGGGCACAAGAAGAGCAACAACAAAAGTTCAAGCACAATAAAAAAACAAGAAACCATAGAAATAACTTACCGGAAGCAGCGGAGGAAGACAACTTAAGGCCGTGGAAATGAATGCACAAGAAAAACGGTGGCAGTGCTCCACCGAACGTGGCGAATGAAAACCAGCACGTCAATGAAGTTAAAAAATTTTAATTTAAGGGCAAATTGTAGGTAAACAATCAAGTCATTAAGTTGATAAAACCTATGTTTATTTTAAGACGTAAAGCCAAAATGTAAATAAAGTCAACGTAAGGTTGAAAGGTGGAAAAAGTAATTAACAATAAATAAAATAAATCAGAATATACCCAGGTATGGTTTAAAAAAAAATTAATTCATTATTTATTAACAATTAATGGTAAATAAATACTCTTTAACAGATAATAAATTGAAAATTTTATGAAAACAACAAAGAAAGAAAGGATGACCTCCGTACCTAATAAAATGTGACCAGAAAACAACGGAAAACCAATAGACTTCCTTACATAAATACTACTTTGAAATAAAATGTGATCGATCACGGATAGATAATTAATTTTAAAAAAACTCAGTTAACAATTATTCAACAAAATGGATCTTCAACGCGGCCGCTTCTCATAATTACCAAATTTAAAAACGTTCAGTTTCCACCAAGGACAGTTTCCAAGACATATAGAGTTTTACGTAAAAATACACACCACCGGGGGGGAAGAAAATAGTGACACAACTTTAAAGGATGGTCAAAATTAATAAATTAACTTTAAAACAGAGAACGGTACACTCAACTCAGAAATATATACTTCTAGATGCACACAGGCTCCATACGCCAGACAACATTAAAACCCGACAACAATCACACACCAAACGTTGCCAAGGTAACCACCAAACAAAAAAAAGCCTCCAAAAAACGAGGAGGAAAACAGGCTAGAGAAAAATTTTAATTCCCCCAAAACCCCAGAAGGGGGAGGGGAGAAGAAAACATACCAAACGAATTAGAAAACAAAACACAGGAAAGCAAACAGAAAGCCGAAGAAGGTAAAGCTCGCTACCTTGGAGACTGTACCTTGGTTCACAAAGAAGGTTACAATTTAAAGTGCCAAAAGGAGCTCAGTTAAATTTTAATCTAAAAATCCCAATTCAGTTCACTGTGAACCTTCCACATTACTGTGATTAGTTGCCGAAACAGTTTTTCAGATTTTCAATACCACACACGCAAATAGGAATTAATTTAGCGACGATGTCCAAATATTTATTATTATTATTATTATTATTATTATTATTATTATTATTTTTCCTGAAATCTTCGAAAATATCAAAATCCTCTTCTGGACGACGTTTAAAATGATTCAAACACTGGTACATACCTTTGGTGATGAAGAAATGAGAGGAATTTAAACCTGACTATTGTTGACGAAGAATACAGTCACACGACCGGCATCAGACCTTGTTAGCGAGTATCCAGACGAAAAATAAATCCAAAAATATGATCAGAAGAAATGGCAGGAGGTCTCCAACTAGTTCACCCGGGGAAAATCCCCGTTAATGGAGGTATCACGGGGGTTTTCTGGAAATCCACCTCTCCATGGCGTAGCTCTCAAACACACAAGCGCACATCATGGCTGACTGAAGCGAACTGAGTCTCGCGTCGGCAAGCAAGGAGGAGGCAAGTCTGCCTGGAAATAGGCCGGCGCATGCGCAGTTATGCGCAACCAAACAGAGCTAGGAGAAACGGCGCGCGGCCTACATTAGCTTAAAACTGTTAGTCGAGCAGTCAATTGACACAGATATTCTAGGGCGCAAAGGCCAGTTCAAAATGTTTATAAAGGGGCGGCTCACACAATTTAATATTGTCTCAGCCGGCAGCCAGGAATGAGTTAGCTGGAAAATTTATAATGTCCAATAACGGACCATTTATATTGGTACCACAGCATCTTCCAAAATTGCGAGATCTTGAGACACCATCTCTACAGCACTGAAATGCCACACTAATTATACTATTTAACATATCTCCCTTATAATTTAGAGCTTTTGTTCATTAATAGAACTGTATTGATAATATTTACCTTGTTTTCAATGGCAGTCTGTAAATGTAGGAGGTTGTTCCTAAATAAATTGAAATGTATGTGTATATAGAGATAATTACAGAACCAATTCAAAGAAGACTAAAATTTTATGGTCTCCTTCACAGAGTGAATGATAGCAGGGTAACTAAGATAACTTTTTATTACATCTGAAAATAAAAAAACATCAGATGCCTGGATTAGATGTAATGGAATCTATAAAGACTGAAGATTACTGATAACATCATAACTGACAAGGTGGATGTCTAGAAACAGATCATTTCTGTGGATGTAACACTTTTGCAAATTCAACGTCAGCCTTGTAGAATGTTATCGGAGGAACAAAGGGAGTTTAATAAAAACAAGGAAGTTTGAATGTCATCTTAAATGATCAAGCTAAACATGTTTTAATTGTGTCAATTGTCATTTAAGAACTCACAACAAGTTCACTTATTTTTATAATATTTACTTTTCTCTATTGTAACATTTTAACTAAAGTAATCAGGATCCTGATCTTTACCTTTTAAGGATGAGAGTACGGCTGAATGGGCAAAGCATGTCCCATTAAATTAGTATAACAAGATGTAAATCTTAACTTCAAAAACCCAATTGTATTGAATAGGTTCATCTCAATAAACTTTTGTAACATTTTTAAATTAATGTACATTTCAATACAGACCAGTCATGAAATTTGTAACATGAAGCAGAGGGAGGCGATCGGGCAATGTATGAAGAAGTTCTGGCAAGAAAAGGAAAAGAAAAATATTGTACCATATTCTTATATTCCAAGTGGTCTGTATTAGGCCAAATTCTTTAATTTAAAGTAATATATATTAAAGACATCTACAGTAGAATCACTCTTAGGGACCAGGTTTATGTAACTACTGATTACATGTAAAATCCAGCCATATTTAGTTCATCACAATCTACTTTAAACCATAAAAACAAATTTTGCAATAAATTAGTACACACTTATAATATTAACTAATATTCAAAATTTTAATGAAGTCCTCACAGCACTCCACTAAAGTTTTTAAGGATTTATATAGAAATGAACCTAAAGGTTTATACATTTCTAAATATGTTTGAGTGTGATTTGAAGAATCTGATGATGTTCTTTCAAGAACAAAACAAGTCATTCTATTTAAATTGTTTCTTTTTCAGGTATAATACTATTACCATGTTCCTTTTTTTCAGATAGTTTATAAATGTATTTAAATTAGTTTCGGCAGACCAAAGAACCTAACAGTCATCAATTATCTGAGTCAAAACTCAAAAGATATGACTTCAGATATCACCAGGAAAGAAAAAGAAAGACAGGATGAGGGAGATCTTCAACAATTTTTGCTGGTTACGTGAACAAATCGTATCCATTTAATTTCATTGTAATTTTTGTCCTAAATGGAGGATATTAATTATTTTCATGCAAATCAACAGTAAAATTAACAGTAAATTGATAGATACCATTATTACTACAGAAATATAGATACGTAACTAAGCAACTATTTTGCTGTAGACACAACTCTCTTCTGTGGCGTTCCACTTCATCATGCCGCCTTTTGTTTCCTTCCTGAGGTCCAGGGCTAGCACCGACAAATGGAAGTGCTATGTCTGTGAATCTCAATATCTTTGTTTATATTGACTAGACCGGACAGTTCAAACAGGAAAATTGAGGTGAAATTTATATTTTAAGTACCACAAAAATGATTTCTGTTGAACCAATAACTATATTAATTAATCAGTTATGGGTATGAGTCAACAACTTGTCCCACCAAGTAACATCAAGCAAAGCACAGAAGTGTTACAAAACCAAAGATAATGAAGCGTTGTGATGTAGTAGAATTCATAGCCGTAATGTAGCAAAGTATTTGTGTATATAGTTCTTTAGTAATAATGGTATTCATTAATTTACCAATAATTTTACTCTTAATTTGCATAAAAGCAATTATTGTCTTCCATTTAGGAGAAGAATTATAATGAAGTTTCAGGGATATGATACATTCATGTAACCCATTTGGCTTGTGCCATTAACTCACGGCACACAGCAGGAGAGTTATGTGAGGGAGTAAAGTTTGTTGACAGGTGTGATAGTTCTATATGACCCTTTCCAGACAATATTAATTTGTTTGGCATGAGCAGATCAACACCACAAAGTCAGCAGTGGATTAACTTAGAGACAAGGTGGTGGTCTTAAGCCAAGTCTCCACTGATCAACATTTAACAATATCATGTTAAAAATGACATGTTGAAATTTACATTTCTTTGAACATTTGGTTCATAGTTGACTGAACATGTTTTTTTTTTGTTAGTTGCTTTACGTCGCGCCGACACAGATAGGTCTTATGGCGACGATGGGACAGGGAAGAGCTGGGAGTGGGAAGGAAGCGGCCGTGGCCTTAATTAAGGTACAGCCCCAGCATTTGCCTGGTGTGAAAATGGGAAACCATGGAAAACCATTTTCAGGGCTGCCGACAGTGGGGTTCAAACCTACTATCTCCCAAATACTGGATATTGGCCGCACTTAAGCGACTGCAGCTATCGAGCTCGGTGACTTAACATGTTAACTTGATATGTTGAAGTTTACATATTTAACACGTTGGCGTGTTTTCTGGTGGGATTGAAAAACATGTTAAACCAATTCATTGTACGTGTGGTATCAGCATGACTTTGGCAATGTTTGTATAGGTAAACTACATTAAAATCATGCTCAGATATTATCAGAAATTTTTAAAATCAAACCTTGTCTTCTACTTTATGCTCATTCAGAATTACGTCCACATTGTGTCTTTTATTCGGATATTGTCGTACCCCCATTCTCCTTTCCTTCCTTATCAAGAAGAGCCGATGACCTAGATGTTGGGCCCTTTTAAACAATAAGCATCATCATCGTCCTTCTCAAAATCCTGTAAGAAGCAACTGTGGCAACAAAAAAGGCCAAATCTTCATCTGAGTCCATTGTCTTTATTTGATAACGCAAGACACCTCCTGAATGTATTAACACAAATTGATATGATGAACTAGCAGTGTATTAAGAAAGGAGGTCAAGTTTAACATGTTTATATGTATGAACACAATGTTAAATGAAACCGTATTTAACAGTTAAAACATGTTGGTAGTGCCACCAGTTAACATTTAACATGTTGTTGAAATGAAATGGTGTATGGCTTTTAGTGCCGGGAGTGTCCGAAGACACGTTTGGCTCGCCAGGTGCAGGTTTTTCTATTGACTCCCATATGTGACTTGCGCATCATGGTGAGGATGAAATGATGATGAAGATGACAAATACACCCAGCCCTCGTGCCAGAGAAATTAACCTATGATGGTTATAATTCCTGACCCTGCCGGGAATCGAACCCAGGACCCCTGTGACCTAAGGCCAGACAAGCTGAAGAAAATTAATATTATTGACTTTATTCAGATAGGAACGGTACAATTTCACCTCAGTTCTCAAATCCTCTCACATATCAGAGACTAGCTATCCTTAATTTTAGATTACATACCTCTGTCTCTTTGGTTACAGCAACTTCTATTCTGTATTTCAAAGTGTAGGCACAGCTTTTAGGGTTAGTATATCTTAAGGCAATCATTCATTTTGACTAGAATCAGATGCTTTTTATAAGTTGGTCTTTTAAAGTTATTTTACTCTCTTAACACTTTGAAAACGAGCAACGAGCTTTTATATGTAAATGGTTGTCATTTTTAGATACTGCTACCAAGTTGTACTGATTCTTCTCCAGTAATGAGTAAGAAAAGAACAAGAAAAGAAGATAACTGGAAAGGAATGTTAGGAAACAAAATATTTTGAATGGAGAAGAATATATATCAACAACAGGGAAACTTGTGACTGCAAAGACAGTTGCTCCAGATTGTTTTTGTAAGAGAAAATATACAGCCAAGTTCTCGAAAGATATTAAAGAACGAATTCTTAGGAATTTCAACAAAATGAGTGATAAGAATGCTCAGGATGCATATCTCATGGGCTTAATAAACTCACTTAATATTCAAAGGTAAACTTTAAATAAATATTAGTTTTAGACATAGGCCTATATTTTGTAGGAGCATTGAACACAACAATGCAATATATTTTTGGTTGTAGAGGGCGCCCTGATCTCAGCATGAAGTGGAGAAGGAAGAAGAAGCTTGCTGCAAGAAACAATGAAACTGATAGTGACAATGAGGATGAAGAAATAGGTGTAGAACTATTATGTAATAATTTATTTAACGCGCACAATGTGCAAAGAATTACTGTATAAAACATTAGTCTTCGTTGCAAAATTTCACCAGTGATTCTGATCGCTGTTTACAATTTAAAACATGGTACCTAGTACAGTGTGCACCACATCTTAAACATACACAGTTCAAACCTGGTTCATGATAACGCTTTATATTACACAGTTTATAATGGAACCTACAAAATATAGGTTATACACAAACAAAATCATATTATAGTTGCGTTTATTACAAGACATTAAGAGTGGAAATTATTTTACAGTTTCAATTCCGTGACATTATGATGAAATTATTTCTAATCCATTGCAAATACATTTCAATGTTCAACTTAAAATAATGACAGGCCTATTATATTCCATTGTCACGTGTACGCACACGTGCATGAATGTACATTGGTAACACAACGTGATTAGGTTGTAACAGTAAAAGTAATATTATCATTGGTCGTTGAATAAGTTTACATTTCTATGCTGTCTGTTCTGTCGTGAATGTGAGATAAAATTTTCGCGAACATCTTTAGTAACCATCATAAAATATAGTTAATAGTGTCGTAGAGTGTCTCATTCTTAAAGTATTGGAACTGAATACCCCGTCGTGTTATCATACTGTTCAGTGTTGTATATAGTCTGTTAATTATAATGTGGGGATATAATTGTGCAAGAGCAGTGTAAAATTTGTGACTGGTGTATGTGATAGAGACGTACTCAATTTTCTGGAAAACATAGGGCCTATATCAATTTAAATTTAATGTGACTTGTGATTATCCATCGATCTGAGTGTGTGTTTCATCTGATAAAGTGAACATTTGGAAACCACAAGAGAATTACACCTTATTCGAGTGTTTCACTTTTGTAGATATGAGGATAAACTAATTTTAGGCATTATATTATTTACTCGTGATAAGTGTGTACGACTTAGTGCGAATATCCTTCCATTAAAGACTGCGTGAGCGAGCGCGATTGTTGATTTAAACAAGTATATCGATAGTGACGGTTTACTATTTGAAATCACGGCCTACCAGATATCAAAACTGATCCAGTGTACCCAGATATGGTAAAGTCTATTTTCTATAGTGAACTTCTATCTGAATAAGTGTTAACTTCGAGTCTATTTGTGTAGTGGAGTAAATATCAGCCAAACGAGCACTTCAAAATTATTTTAGTGTGGTAGCCATATTGCTCTGCTCTGCAACGTCTTTGAGGGTGTGTTCTTAATGCCATGGAAGGATGATACCGAGAGCACAGGAGACAACACTCCGTGCGGAGAATGTGGAAAACAGATAACAGAGACCAGTGCTGCTGTGGGCTGTGATGGAAACTGTCGTAAGTGGTTTCACAAGGAGTGTTCCGGAGTTAATGCGGGTGACTTCGCGACTCTCAAAAAGCCTAGCACTACATTGCTATGGATGTGCAAGATATGCAAAGATGATTTAATTATGTTAAGACATGGAAAAGAAGAATTAAAAGCAATATGGGAAGAAATAAGAAGTCTTATGGAAAGCATCAAACAAACGGTTGCGGAAGAGATAAATAAAGCGATGCCTAGACAAAATGAAGAACATAAGAACAGTTCTAAAGGAACCAGTACTTCTGTTATAGTTCAGCATCCTCAAATCACTGCCAAGAAAGGATTGGCCCTGAAACCACCAAAAGTGGAGTCAAATAGCCACGAACAGAACATTCAAGTAATTGAAGACAAAGAAACGTCATCTGATAACACTGAAGAGGGGACTTGGACGGAGGTTGTGAAGCAAAACCGGCACCGTAGACAGGTAATCATAGGTTCGAGAAAGGCTGATGAAACTAGCAACCTAAGAGCGGCTAATAGAACAGCCTGGTTGTACATAGGCAAACTTTATCAGAACACAGAGAGGGAGGATATTATTAAATTCCTTCGAGATAACAATATATCTGATGACATTATTTGTGACCAATTAGACACAAAAGGAACAAAGAAGGCGTTCCGAATTGGTATTGGATTTGACCACCTAGAAAAAGTAAATAACCCAGAATTCTGGCCAGGGAGGATTTTGGTGAGGAGGTATAATTTTCGAACCCATAACGACTCGGGTACAATGCTCTCAACCAAATCCCGATAAGGACGACAACGTTTTGCCTACATCAAAGATTAAGCTACTATTATGGAATACTGAAGGACTGCTGAGCATGACAAACACACTAGAAGAGATGATACAGGAATTTGATGTAATAATCCTAGTGGAAACATTTTTAACGCATGCGTGGCAAACTAGTAGACATTATTCAACATTCGTCATGGCAGAAAAACCTCCAGTAGGGAGGCCCAAAGGAGGCATTGCATGTCTGTTCACTGATCAGTTCTCACCATTTAGTGTACAATACAGATCTACGAACGTTTTAGTAGTTCGAACCAAGCTGTGTGTTTGTGTATGTGTATATTTCCAGCCAGATTTCTCATCAACTGAGATTATTGAGGAAGTTAGTAAAGCTTTTTAACTGTGATACTAGGGATGATGCCATTATCCTTGCCAGAGACCTAAATTGTCGCATCGATGCAGAACATCGAAAATCAACAGAAGTTTTGGACTTCTTAGAAGAGGAAGGTCTTCGGTTGGTGAATGCCTCTGACATGAATACCTACATGTCTCATAATGGTGCTAGCACAATAGATCTGGTGTTTAGAAACTCTAAGTTTGTGTCGATCAAGCAGGAGGTTATTCTCGAGGCGCAACGGAAACACCTACCAGTTGCAACTTCCTTACAGCTGGAGAATAGGCCTAGTACGCTTGATACAGTTAGAGACCGTACAAAAATAAGTAGAAAAAGTAATCCGTCTCTTATCTGTGGTGAAGATAATCAAACGATACTTAACCTATTACGAGAGGGTAATCTTAATGAGGCTGCATTATATCTAGAAGTGCTGCTCCAGAATGTTACTCTACCAACAATACCTGTGGTCAGGAAATCACAGCCCTGGTTCACCAAGGAATGCTATAAATGTCGTAGAGATGTGCTGGAAGCATTACATACAGCCCGAAGAGAGAAAACAAAAGAATTCCTTGAAATATATGCCAGTAAAAGGAGAGCATACAAACTACTACTAAAAGAAGCCAAAAATCATTATAGAGAGGAAGAAGAAAAGAAACTTGTAGAACGTGTCAGTCTAGAGCCTTACCTGGCTCTGAAGCCTAGACAACCGAAGTTCTCCAGGAACTTACCAATGGAAGTTTGGGAAAAGCACTTGAGTGCAGTGCTTCAAGAGAGAGACACACGACCTACTAATTATTTTGTGCCAGTTTTTCAAATAATCCCTGAAATTGACGAATTTTCAATTAATGAGGTTGTATCAACTATTTACAGCATCTAAAGATAACAAGGCATGTGGCCCAGATCAAATTTTTAATGAACATCTTAAAGCTGCTCTCCCAAAATTGGGTGAATCCATCACTCGCCTAATGAATGAATGCTTGCGGCAAGGTAGGATACCAGACAACTGGAGAAAATCTACTATTAAAATGCTATATAAAGGCAAAGGTGATACCGCAGATCCCAACTCATATAGAGGAATAGCGCTAGAGTGTACTCTACTAAAGACTTTAACTTCATTAGTGGGTAAACGTCTCATTAAACTGGTGGAAAATAACCTACCGGAGTCGCAATTCGGATTTAGAAAAGGGAAATCAACGACTTTAGCTATCCGCTGTCTCCAGAATGACATAGAAGAAGCCTTAAAGAAACCAGGGGGTAAATTGCATGCCATCTTTATAGATTATTCGAAAGCTTTCGACACCATAAGCAGAACCATACTGTTAGAAAAATTGGAGAGTTTTATTGGTAGTACGAACTACCTTATACCGCTGATTAGGAACTTACTGCTCAACAATTCAATAGAAGTAGATGATGGCATTACCAAATCTATTATTTTGGAACAAACAACCGGGGTATTACAGGGAGACCCGTTAAGTCCATTATTATTCATCATTGCGACAGCAGACATAGTAGATTTGGTAAACCAGGAAAGCGTCAAACTATTAATGTACACTGATGATATGGTCTTAACATCAACGTCAGAGAAGGAACTCCAGGAATCATTCAACCAAATAGTAGGCTGGATAAATAAAAATGAGCTCAAACTGAATGTAGAAAAAACAGTGTCCATGACGTTTAGAAGAGGGGGACCTCATGGAATCTTCTATTATGAAGACCAAGAACTTAAGTCCGTAAAGCATTTTAAATACTTGGGTGTAATTTTTCAAACCCAAGGTAATGTTTTCACCCTCCATCTCATAGACCATCTAAATGCATCTATGAAAGCAATATCTGACATTAAGCACCTGAGAAACTTGTCTTTAGAAACGGCCATAAAACTCTTTCATCTAAAAATCAGCCCTATAGCAACATATGGCTTGGAAAACATTTGGGAACATTTGAGTATGAAACAGTTAGATAAAATCGAGAAGTTGAAGGCAATCTACTTGAAACGGGCTCTGTGCCTCTCCAAATATTCTCCTTCCCGGCTCGTGTATGTAGAATTATTATGTAGAGAACTACATTCCACATGAAATTAAAACTCTGGACATTTTTACTGACAACTGTGCAGGGCAAAACAAGAATATTTTGATGGTTCAGTACTTAAGTACATTAGCGGCTTTGGGCAGATTTGTCAAAATATATCACCATTTTCCAGAACGTGGACATTCTTTCATGCCCTGTGATCGTACCTTCGCACAGATTGAGAAGCTAAAACGCAAGAAAGAGTATGTGTTTGTCCCTCAGGAATGGTACGATATTGTTTCATCTGCTTCCCAAAAATTTGCTGTGGTGAAAGTACACCAGGACATGGTATTTGATTTTAAACATCACTTGGTGTCACATTTTAAGAAAATAATAAAGAATGGTACTGAATCGTTCAGAATAAGTAGGTACTATAAATTTGTTTATGAAGGGAGAGAGTTGTCTGTTTCTGCTGGTCAAAACACTTTTGTTCATACAAAATTTTGTCTGTTCAAGACGAAACGTACTCCAATATTACATCCCGCCAAGTTGTACCAAACTCCACTGCCTTTGAATAATAAGAAGTACAGAGATGTGATGAAATTGGCACAGAAGTATATTCCTCCTGTACACATGAAATGGTATTCCGATCTCAGATGTGAATGCGAGGATGAAGAATATGGCTCTGAAAGTGAGGCATCATACCACGAGTTCTAAAAACTGTTTTTAACCATATTTTATTTATTACTTATTATGTATGTCATGCACTGGCCTTTCAAAACTCAATATTTCATAATTAAAACATTAAAACATGTAATGGCATTCATTCTCCAATTTCTATTCCCGTTTTTACATTCCTTAAAACATCTGAGTGCAAGAAATGGATAATTCCATCACATATTTTCTTGTTTTTTTATTATATCCAAGTGGAGTAAAGGGTTAAAAATTGAAACAGTAGTGTATATTCACATATACTTTCACATTAAACTGAAACCTTTAATGAATTATAGGATTTATATAGTTTTAAATGTTTTTCTCAGAACTTAACTTTTGGTTATTAGCTAGTTCTTCAATTGTATTTACCATGTACACAAAGCACTTGAGCGAACTCGTCCTGTATATCGTAAAAACTACATATCTTTCATGATGACAAAGACAGTCCACTCGTTCAATACGGTCAGTACAAACTTGTTAATTTAGCTTGTTTCTAAGTTCTCCGGTTCTGTCTGGAATTTTGTTTCTTGAACATTATACAATAATGTTTGTTTTTGCAGAGAATTTGAGAACATCCTTGATACTTTCTAAAATTAAAATCCTCAGCCTGTTTCCCAGTCATTCAATCAGGTCAGGAATAAAACAAATGAAACCCCCATTTAGTGGCAAGGAATTGTGCCAGTTGCTGAAGCCTGTCTCACTCCTCTGAGGCAATGATTAATGTCTGACAGATTAAATGATATTGGAGAGTGTCGCTGGAATGAAGGATGACAGGAAAACCATGCTGGAATGAAAGATGACAGGAAACCACAATATCCGGAGAGAAGCCTGTCCAGCACAAATCTCGCATGGAGTGACCAGAATTTGAACCACGAAACCCAGCGGTGGGAGGCCGGTGCACTGCCACCTGAGACATGGAGGCTCAGGTATCTTTCAAACCTAAGCATAAAGCATGTGCTCTGCTGTGATGAGTTCAGAGCAATTGGCAATTTTCAAGCTGTGCGAACACATTCTGTGACAGACATTGAATATTACTGTCGGTTTGCAACCATGGGGTCCATGGCTAAGACTACCATTGCTTCCATTATCTTGCACCAGCTTCTTCACTTTATCTTTCCAATTCGACATAGATTTATGAGGCATAGGTTGTATGTCATTCTCACGCCCTTCGTGGTTCTATTGCCGAGGCCTTCATTTTTTGAAGTGTCAGATCTCCCTGTTCCTGCTGATTACAATAATCACCACTGCCAACATATTTTAGTCAACTCTTGATCTTTTCTGATCCCGATGGTATTAGGCTTATGAGGCCTAGGGAGTTTTTTCATTTTCATGCTTTTCTTTTTTGCTGATACCTCTTCCTTTTCTTTCTGATTAGTGTCTGGAGAGGACAATAATTACCACCACCATTATCAGTATTGCTAGAAGACATGTTTGGTGCTCAATCAATTGTCTGAAAATGGAAGAGAGCGAAGTAAATAAATAATATATTATGTTGTGGCAAGTCATAAAATATGTAACAGAAACAAAATAAATAAAGATTATCTTCTAAATGAATTTATGGACAATGAATAAACCTATTAAAGGTGACATATGACTTCAGTCAGTGTAATAACTGGAGCCATACATACAGAACTTTACATTATTGTACGACAATGATTTAATAACATTATGATAGTAGACATGATAATAAGCTTTTGCACTTTTGCCATGTCAGAAAATTGTTTAAGTTTCTGCATCTTCAGAAGAAAATCTAGACTGTTCACGAGTAAGACTTCAATCTTCATATTCTAATAGTTACATAACTACAAGCAATGAACTCCATTGTATGGAAAAATGTATCAATCAATCAATCAATACTGATCTGCATTTAGGGCAGTCGCCCAGGTGGCAGATTCCCTATCTGTTGCTTTGCAATTTCTCTAAGATGCAGTATTTATTGGAGGTTTCCCTAGTGCATAAAGCAGTATGGATCCCCTTTCAAGCTTTTTCCATTCCATTCTTCTTATCCTCAGTCAGTAGCTAAAGGAAAATGTCTTTAGGTAAAAAGGTCTGATTTAACAGGTCTAATGATGAATTTATCAATGGAAATGTTTTGATAAATTACCAATTTCATTGAAAAATGTTTAAGTAAGGGCTAGGTAAACAATTGATAGGGAATCAGCCACTGGGGTGCCAGCCCTGAATGCCAATTATTGAGGATAGACTGATCAACTGTATTCCTTTTCAATGCTGTAATGTCTAATGGTTACCTATAGCTAAACGTAACAAATGACTACAACACTAATGTCTAACAATTTTCTATGCCTATTCATGGAAATGTCAAAAATAAGACATAAACTATAATCCGTAATAGTCTGAGGAATATATATATATATATATTCTTTTTTTCAATTTGCTTTACGTTGCACCAACGCAGATAGATCCTACAGTGATCATGGGATAGTATTGGGAAGAAAAAGACCATGCCTTAATTAAGATATAGCCCCAACATTTGCCTAGAGTTAAAATGAGAAACTATGATAAACCATCTTCAAGGATTACCGACAATGGGGGTTGAAATCACTCTCTCATGAATGCACGCTGATAGCTACGTGACTCAAATCGCGCAGCCACTTACTTGGTAGTTTATTATTATTTAGCCTATAACTTACAATCTCAAGTAATTTTTAATTTCTCATGGTTCTTTATAACTTATCACCAATAATTGGAAATCATAACTTCAAATGTTCAGACATTTTTCCCTTATACCTAACTTGCATTTTATCAGACAATTTAGCCTTTGATATTTTATCATCGGACTAAAAATTTCTGTAGCTATATTTTACATTAGACAATGCCCTTACTAAACATTTATACTCAATGGACCTCTCATGTAATAAACTTCATTACGGTTCCATATTAACATATTTTTACTCTAATAAATACAAATTTAATATTTAAAATCAGCCTTGTCAGTACTTGAGTTATTTAACTAATTATATATTTTCACCTTATATATCGTACATGTTTCAAGGACCTTACTGTCTTCTTCCTCAGTGGTTTTTCTCACACTGCCAAATACCTCTTGGTTCTTTTCACTTATTAATAAATACCAATCATACACTGACCAAATCCTCGTGTAACCTTTACTGTATATTTAGTTCTAAACAGCTCTTAATTAATATATGTCATAAATGTCATAAATGAGCACTAAACTATACTATTCTATTTACAATCTTATCTGTTACCTACAAATACAATTAATTTACTAAAATTAGTGGCTCTTAAAATTTATTAAAATCTTCCAATCCAGAGTATTCATCAGTTAAATGTTGCAGCTACTCTGTCCTCAAACACTCCCTAGAGTGGTATCTCCTCACTCCACACTAAGCTATAAGAAAAGCCCGTTTGAAATTCCATCCCCAATAGACTACCGTATTCTAATTTACTCTGAGAAATTTACAATTGACTTATTGGATCTACTGTTGTCCATACGTGTATAATTGAACTTGACCTTAGACTCGGGTAACATGCCTGTCAGTAGAACATCCATATCAGGATCAATATCAAATCTTCTTTTAGCAAATTAGACAATGTTTGCTTTTTGACACCTGAATCTGAAACTTAACCAAAAAATTAACCTCACTAACCTATAATGCATGAGTATGACAGGAATACTTCTATATACGTTTCTCAGACTCACTCTGTCAGTTGTTCTATTTAAAGTTCACTGCAATTACTTTGCCCTTGAACTCAGTTGGTGTTATCCGAATCAAAACAAATATGAACCTGTTTCCTTGAAGTGGCAAACACTGGGAAGGAGCGTGGGTAGAGGAGAAATAGTGTAGTTTAGTGCTCATTTATAACATATTTTATTTATGACACATATTATATATTAACTAAGGGATATTTAGAACTAAATATGTGGTGTAGGTTAGAAGAGGATTTGTGAAGTATAAGATTGGTGTTTATCAATAAGTGACGGTCAAAGAGAAAGAGGTTTTTTTTACTATTTGCTTTACACAGCACCGACACAGATAGGTCTTATAGCGATGATGGGGCAGGAAAGTTCTAGTAGTGGGAAGCAAGCAGCCATGCCCTTAATTAAGATACAGCCCCAGTATTTGCCTGGAGTGAAAATGGGAAACCATAGAAAACCAGTGAAAATGGAAAACCATGGAAAACCATTTTCACAGCTTCCAGCAGTAGGGTTTGAACCCTCTATCTCCCGGATGCAAGCTCTCAGCTGTGCGCCCCTAACCACACAGCCGACTTGCTCAGTCGTATAATTTGTATTAATGATTTGTCCACCTAATCAATACAAAAATGTTACAATTTTATTGAAAACCCGATACTTGTTAATTTTTTTAGGTAGAAGACATTTCACTGCATTGAACCATCTTCAGCTACAACTCATTTTACAATTATAAAAGACCGGCTGATGTGATGTGTGGATGTGAGGCCTCAGAACAGAGACAGTAAACAAGCATTTTACCAGGCGAGTTTGCCGTGCACGTATGGGCGCGCGCCTGTGAGCTTGCATCCGGAAGATAGTGGGTTCGAATCCCATTGTCGGCAGCCCTGAAGATGGTTTTCCATGGTTTCCCATTTTCACACAAGGCAAATGCTGGGGCTGTACCTTAATTAAGGCCATGGCCACTTCCTTCCAACTCCTAGGCCTATCCTATCCTATCGTCGCCATAAGACCTATCTGTGTCAGTGTGACGTAAAGCAACTAGCCAAAAAAAAAAGCATTATTATGTGAAAATCCATAGCCTGTTTCCAGTCATTTGACCAGGTCAGGAATGGAATGACATGAAGTCACTCTAGTGGTGAGGATAGGAACTGTGCCAGCTCTCAAAGTCTGTCGCACTCCTCTGGAGGAATGATTAATGACTGACAGATGAAATGAAATTATATTGCAGAGTGTTGGTGGAATGAAATATGACAGGGAAAACCAGAGTACCTGGAGAAAACCTGTCCCACCTCCACTTAGTCCATTACAAATTTCACATGAACTGACAGGATGTGAACCATAGAACCTAGCGGTGAGAGCCTGGCGTATTGTTGCCTGAGCAACAGAGAAACAAGCATTATTAATGAGCTTATATTGAAGGAAGGAACTAATGCAAGTACTGATGATGTTATTTTGACAGGTCCATGTTAACCCTCATGGAGTCGCGCACTCATTTGAAACGTTAGTAGTCGCACGGGGTGTTGACAACACTATTATTTCATAGTACAACCTACATAATGGCATTTTTTCCAAAAATGTATTTTATTATGTGTAATAGAGATTTACAAATGAGACTAGCATATGAAAATCATAAAATGCGCAATATCCATGTACAAACATCTAAGCATACGAAAATATTGAAATTATTACTCAATTTCTGCATTTCAGTACAAAACAAAGTAATACAAGAATATTTTTGAATTACACTCAATGTTTCTGTTATGAGATTGAAGTAAAGACATGTAAGAATGCATTCAACATAACACAAGGTCAGAAAATTAGTCTGTATCACTTTGTGGTTCATCTGAATCTTGGTAACATTTTTCACACATATTCCTCATGTTTCAGACACATCATTCTACAACAGCAATCACAGTATGATTTAGTCATTACATCTTTGTTTCTAGGGCATACTGTGCACCGTGATTGTTTCGGAGCTTGTTCTTGGACGTTTGTCGTCTTACTGGGGTCATCAGCACTAGTCAGTTTTGCCGCTTTTTCCTGAATGGTCTCGGGTAGGCTTTCGGTATAGAGTCTTTTACATATTGTGGGATTCACTAATTCCCTTCCAAGTGCATGCAGGAACATTCGGCGTACAAGTTTTGTCTCAGAATTGTTTGAAGAGAATATGATCTGAGCGTTACCTTCCAGCAATGTCAAGAATTCTTAAGAATACTCTTAATGGCCAGCATCTGCATTTCCATGATGTAGAATATGTGCCAGATCCACTATGTCCACTCCTGTTTTAGTCATACTGTACATTGTTGCAATTGCAGGTTTCTTTTCATCTCCTGTACTAGAATCAATTTCATCATCAAAATGCATCAAAAATAGAACTACACATTTGTTCTTCTTTGAGACATAAAGAGACAATAGACATATTTTCCCGGAACACAAACAGGCTACTTTTTACATCTCTGTCCTTTGCATCCATGAACTCCACTGATAACTCCCTCTTATTCTTACAAAGTGTACCAATTAGAGTCAGTTTCTTTTCACCAAGTACTCTTGCAAGAGGAATGCTGCAAAACCAATTATCAGTTATGTTACGCCCAGTCCCTTCAATAGGTTAAACTAACCTCCTTACAACTTCTGTCGGTGAGTTATTTACTACGTATGGTCCCTCTGGTTGTTTGCCAACATAAATTTCCATTTACTGAGTGTACCATGTCTTAGCATTGGACAATGTTATAATTTTCAAACCATATTTAGCCGGTTTGCTTCAGATGTACGTATACTCGAAAACTACATCTGCCTCTAAAAGGAACAAGATGCTCGTCAACAGTGGCATAATTGATTATTTTCGCCATGTTGGTTATTCCTATCCGTATTGACTTATATTCAAATTCCTATAAAATACATTCCTGCCTTGTCAATACTTTACATATTTTATTATACCTAATTCCCGTACATGTTTCGAGAGCCAATTACTCTCTTCCTCAGCGGTGCCAAAACAGGTGCCTTGACACCAGGGAGATGCAATACTGTGTTTTGTTGACGCATCCTAATGTTCCTTGGAGGGGATCTTTCTTCCACTTAGTCTGTTTATCTTTACCCAAGCAATGATTTCCTCCTTCATGGTGAACTGAATCATTATCACTCTGTCCATCATTAACTTCTTCACTATCAACCTCCGTGTTACTGTCTTGGATAACTTCCTCACAATTGTTGCTTTCTTCTGAATCTGACTCATCGAAATCTTCTTCACAACTTTCATCTTCTTCTAAAAGTTCATGTATTTTAGCCTCATGTCATTCATAGCTAAACACATTCACAGAAAATGTGACTTTCACCGCTCAAGCGAGAACTCAGTACTGAGCCGGAAATGTTACGATAGTGGTCGCGCAGGGTTATAACGACACCCTGCGTGAAGAAAGAGCGCTAACGACTGTCACAGCAATTCTGATTATAAGCACTCCCTCAACACTTCATGGTCAAGGTCACTTAGAAAGGTATAAGTGATTACAGCAAGCTAAATTAACTCAATCGCAAGATTTAGCCTAAAAAATGAATGTGGGGTGTTGTCAACACCCCGTGCGACTCTTAGAGGGTTAAGTCGTAAACAATAGCTGTTTACATTACAAACGCCTCAAGTGAGGTTTCGCATATGGTGTGAGATGTTGAATTTCAAAACAAAAATTCACACACCCTCTCCTTTATAACATACAATATTTTATTTTACAATATGTTGAATTTCTTTATTCTTATTTAAGTGATTTCAAGATTAACACATGATGATGCTTAACTCACAACCCACCATTAAAATATTTAAAACCCACGCCTGAAATAATTATATTATTATTATTATTATAATATAATATTATATTATAATATAATATTATTCAAGAATCAGACAATAACATATTGCCTTGCCCATATAGCCATCTGGTATCTAAGGAACTAATTTACATGCACCTGAAAGGTTTCTGATGTTACGTTGGCAGAAGCTGATTGCAGCAAGTAACTACAGAATTGTAAAGTACCGCTATCCATGTTATTTTGAACAGTGTAAAACATATTATATTTTACAAAGAATGAAATAAAATATATTTCTGTTCATAGTTAAAGGAATACTCAAGAAATAGCCATAGTCAGTGCTAGAGGAGAGTTATTCCTCTGTATTATGGTCTTTAAACATTTTCCATACTGCTATACAAAAACTTTTTTCCTTTAATTTGTTATAATGTATCAATTTTAAAGATCCTTAAGAGTATTTCAGATACACCTTATATATAATATTTTACTTCCTAACACACACTTGCAGAAAATTAAATCCCAATACCAAGAAGATATTAGTTTAGAGGAATGCGATTTTATGTAAGAAACTGTCTAAGCAACATATTTATTTGATGAAAATTTCCAGATCACAGGTTAAAGGATGAGCGTGAAGACGTGCAACATGGAGGTCAATTAATAACTACTGTAATCACCATGGTTTTGAATGCAAGCATGTAAATGTGTATGCACTGTGTTGTACAGGCACCATACGTAACTTTGTGGGATGGAGTTCCACCCCTGTTATACTTAGTCAGTCAAATCAGCAATGGTTAATGCTGGTATTGGATGATACTGGATTTGTCATCCCATACATGGTCAATGGGTAAGAGTGATCTTGCAGGCCAAGGCAACTGGCTCACATACTGTAGAGCACATTGGGTGACAGCGGCAGTATGAGAACAAGCGTTACCCTATTGAAACAACCTCCCTTAAATACTGCAAAGGCCATTGAACCTACTACACTGGCATAGCAGGGGGAGAGGTGACACTCCAACGTGGTGCGTCCCGGGTGGCTGATACGGGGGTCCTAACCGGCTTACCAGCGGACTTGAGGGAAATAAAATACCTCTCGTGGATCAAACACACAAACCCCTGTGCATGGAGAACGCAGATGAAGAATACACCCACGGTATCCCCTCCCTGTCATAGGAGGTGTCTAAAAGAGGCAACCAAGGGATGATCAAATTAGAAGCATGATACTACTTGTAATTAGTACCACCACACACATAATACCATGGGTCACTTTTTCTTGCACGTAGTACCACTATGTTAGGTACACAATAGGTTTGTGATTAGTAGTGACAGTGTGTGCTCAGGATACATTTTACAGTACCTGTGATTCGCACCACTAAATGAGCGACATCACGGTCCTGCCTTGCCTATGATTAGTACCCACTATGTGAGGAACACCATGGGATAGTGCAAGTCCCTGTGGTTAGTCCACTTATGTGAAGAACACCATAGGTTTGTGTTGCCTGTATAGGTTTGCAATGCCTATAAATAGCGATACAATGTGTGAAACACCATAGGGAGGTATTACATGTGCGCATTACATTACCTTTGAGTAGAATCATAATGTGTGGAATACCACGAGTCTATGCTACTTTTGATTAGTACCGCAACATGACAAATATCATGGTTCTACTTTCCTAGCGATAAGTACCATTATGAGAGGCCGATGACCTAGATTTTGGACCCCTTTAGACTGCAAGCATCATCGATTCAGTATTGTGCTTTAGAAGCACTCCTTTGGTCAGTAATACTATTGTTTAACGCTAGTTTCTGGGAATGTGGGGCATTGCGGGTCGGATCCACTGATTGTTTTAACTTCATATCCATTCATTCTTCGTCCTCATATTTTGAATTCTGGTCAGTGGAGAATTATGGATTTTTAATTGTCCTTACATTTCGTCTCATTTTGTGCCATTAGAGGCCGATGACCTAGATGTTAGGCCCCTTTAAACTACAAGCACCATCATCAGCATCATACTGCGAATGAATGGCAGCACAACTGGTTCAGCAGTCTGATGTACAAATCTGCTGTCAAGGTTCTTGGGATAAAGGTGAAAGTGATCCTACTGTCAAAGGAAATTGCTCCCCAGACCATAACTTCTGGTGTGTTGATGTTGCAGAAGGCCGAGATCCAAGCACTCGCCTGACCTCTTCCTTACCAACCTACAGTCACTGGCACAAAGACAACAATGTCTCTCATCTGAGAACACAACAGATCTCCACTCCACCCTCCAACAAGCTCTACCTTGACTCCACTGAAGGGGCAAATGGTAGTGATTCACAGTTAGTGGCATGAACACCACACGATGTCTGACGTGGAGCTGTCCCACAAGTAATCAATTCATTACATTTTGATGTATCATTCTGGTTGCAACTGAAGCTCTAAAGGCTACAGTAGCCATGCGGTGAATATGGCAGTCTTTTCCCTCCTGCAGTCGCTTGTGTGCAGCTGGACCCCGGTCTTCTTGAGGCAGTGCCTTCCCATGACCATTTTTGCCAACAGCGATGCACTGTGGACATATCCCTGCCAAGTCATTCTGCAATATCACAGAAAGAATATCCACCTTCTTCTGGCCTTATTACATGGCCTCGATCAAACTCAGAAAGCTTATGCTGCCTTCTTTGTCTCCTTAAAGGCATGTCTGGCTCACACCTACCTCACAAAATCAACACTGGACGATGACTAACGCTCATGAGGTGTACAGCATATTTAAAGCAAACTTGTTTTGTAAGGTAATTGTGGTGCTACTAGCACATTTCTTCATCGACTAACGCACAAATTTGACATGCAAACATGCCTCCCAAATTTTGTTTATCTAACACAACTCCTTCCTGGTGTTTGGATTTTATTTTCCACCAGCGTATATCCTCGCTATCAGTAAGAATGCATCGTTTTACAATTTGTTAATTAAAAAACCCTCACCAGAACTGACAATAAACAATCTACACCTAATAAGTTAACTAATATCACCTTTAAAATTTACCTTAAAGCTCTCTAAATTACAATTAATTTATCATAGTTTTCCAGAAAAGTTAAGTTAAAAATTAAAGAAAAACCTGCGTTTCCTGGACGTGCACTTATAAAGAGTCTCTCATATACACCCAGACCGAACACACAGTGTTTTTTACTCTGCACCACGGCAGCTGCAGTATGGGAGGCATGAGAATAGTTATTGACCTTGCAAGCAACCCGTACGTGTTCGACCGGGCAAGCATCAGTCACCCGTCTGAATCTCAGCTGCTAACATGGTGAGATAGCTGTAATTGCAACACTGCATTTTAGTATGTAAAAATTCTGATTTTGTCTTAATGGTCATGTGAACAGTCATAACTCTCGCTGTTGGTGTGCGGAAAGTCCTAATGGTTTTATGAAGTCCCTCATTATGATAGGAAGTGTTTGGTGTGCTATTAGTGCAAGACGAATAATTGGGCCTACTTTTTTCAAGATAACAGTAAATGCAGAGAGCTACCAAGATGATGTTTTGATACCATTATAAAAAGCGTATTGACAAGGTGGACCAAACACATACTATTTTAAATACAAGGACGGTTTGAAAAGTTCTCGGAATCACCGCTAGATGTCGGTGCTAGAGCAACGAGGTTCCCGTGCAATAATCACACATCCTTTGTGAGTGAACATGTGGCGCGTTAGTGCTCTAGCTGCAGGAGTGTGGTAGTGACGATTCTTTGTTGTTCGTCCCGCGTAGTGATTTGTGACAATGGAAAAAACTGAGATTCGAGCAGTAATTAAATACTTTGTAAAGAAAGGTATGAAAGCAAAGGAAATTCATGACGACTTGCAGAACACACTGGGGGACTCTGCTCCTTCATTTTTAACTGTTGCCAAGTGGACCAGCGAGTTTAAATTTGGTCGGGAGAGCTTGGATAATGATCCACGTAGTGGACGGCCAAAAAGTGTTACGACCCCAGAATTTATCGCAAAAGTGCATAAAATGGTCATGGAGGATTGCCGACTGAAAGTGCAGGAGATTGCTGAAGCTGTAGGGATGTCTTCTGAATGGGTATATTATATTTTAACCAAAGAATTGGGTATGAAAAAATTATCCGCAAGATGGGTGCCGTGGCTCTTGACATTGGACAATAAACGCACCAGATTGGAAATGTCCGAACAAAGTCTGGCCCGTTTTCAGTGCAACCAACAAGATTTTTTGCGCCGGTTTGTGACTACAGATGAAACTTGGGTCCACTACTACTGTATACCACAGAGACAAAACAGCAGTCAAAGCAGTGGAAACATGCTGATTCACCACCACCAAAGAAAGCAAAGGCAGTGCGTTCGGCTGGAAAGGTCATGGCCTCAGTTTTCTGGGATGCAAAAGGCATTCAGTTGATACATTATCTTCCTACTGGCCAAACAATTATGGGGCAATACTATGCAAACCTCCTAGACCAACTACAGGAAAAGATACGCGAAACAAGGCCTGGTTTGGCAAGGTAAAAGGTCATCTTTCATCAGGACAACGCTCCGCCGCACACATGTGTTATTGTCATGGTAAAACTTCATGAACTGGGGTACGAATTGTTGCCACATCCACCTGATTTGGCACCATCAGACTTTCATCTATTCCCCAAGCTGAAAATTTTCCTTGGTGGATGGAGATTTTCTACAAGGGAAGAACTGACAGCCGAATTGGAGAGGTATTTTGCAGGCCTGGAGGAATCTCATTTTCGAGATGGGATTAAGGCATTGGAACATCACTGGACCAAATGCATTAGTCTACAGGGAGACTATGTTGAAAAATAAAAGCAGTTCCACCGAAGTAAGATACTTAATTTTAGTACATTCAGAGAACTTTTCAAAACACCTACAAAGTTTTTAAGTACGTGTTGAGAAATTTGCTCTGTTCGCCAATCAGTTGTGCCCACAACTTCTATTCAGATGCGTCACTAACCAAGCAACCCAGGTATGTGCTGCATTTTAGTTCTGAGCTGTTCCTTCACCTTCTTATGACAGGTAGGTTTTCGCTCTGCTGTGCCCCTGAATTAGAGATGTGTCGTTCCTAACTGAACTACTCCTAAAGAACTGCTCGTCGGGATGAGTAAGTCTTCAAGGAAGGACTAGCTATGGAGTTGTAGTTCTTTAAGTCCCAACCGACCAATGAGACGCTTGCATGCGATATGAGCAGGGCATGATGGAACTAAGAGTAGGAGTACACGGCCGACTTGATGCATCGCTCTAGCTAGCTCAGCGCAGCGAGGGATCCAGTCGGCCGTGATGAGTAAGACTAACTAGAACAGAAGGTTGGCCAATGAATAGTGAAATGAAAATTTAACTTATGTAGATTGATTGTATTATTTGATACCAGTTGTGAAACAATAAAATTTGGAGTTTATTTATGTTAGTGTCGACATAATATTTTACATTTTCGGGTCGGGAGGCCGGCTACAGAGCTGTAGTCTATTAGTCCCAACCGACCAATGAGAGGCGAGATGAGTAATTCTTCAAGGAAGGACTAGCTACAGAGTTGTAGTTCTTTAAGTCCCAACCGACCAATGAGAGGCGAGATGAGTAATTCTTCAAGGAAGGACTAGCTACAGAGTTGTAGTTCTTTAAGTCCTAACCGACCAATGAGACACTTGCATGGGAACATCAGAACAGAAGGTTGGCCAGTGATCAGGGAAAGGTAAGTTTCGATACGGAATGAATTGGATAGTATGTAATAGAGTTGTAACATGTCGCTGACCTTGCCCATGTGTGTCACTATTTTTATCTGATAAGATATATTCTGTTATAGCTGAAGATGTCTCAAACAAGAGATGAAACATGTCTTAATTATCCTAGTCCTATTATGTTTTTGTCTTAGATGTATGAAAAAAATGTACTGAAAGGTGGAAAATTCTCTCAATTACAACTGAATTATTGTCAATATGGAGCCATAAAATGAATTTCATAAATTGGGTATTAGCATATTCGAAGTCTAGGGAGTCTTTCATTTTCACACCCTTTGTGCCCCCTTGTCTTTCTTTGGCTCATACCTTCATTTTTCAAAGTGTTGGATCCCATCCATTTCTTTCCCTCTGATTAGTGTTAATTGAGGATGGATGCCCAATTGCACTTCCTCTTAAATCAATAATCACTTCCACCTATTAAGGAATTCTTCTAAAAGTAAAAAATGCATACAATTAAAATACTGTGTCAAGAAAAAATGTAAGATCACAATGTGCTCCGAACATTGAGAATATATCACAATTAAAATGCATTGTAGTTGTCTGCGTACTGATTGACTTTACATAATAACTATTATAATTAACATATTATTTCACATAATTAGCATTTGTCACTCAAATGTGCCTTTTATCATCTATCCAACATCATTTTCAAATGCTCAAACCTTGATTACAACACACACAAAAACAGAGGTCAAGAATGTCCATATTTAGAGCTGCAAAATTTTTCAGTTTGACAAACCATTGCAGGATTAATAAAATTAGACAACACCTTAAAAAGATAACACTTAACCCTGGACTGGAAACATGAGTTTTTTCGACATAAATTGAAACTTGGGGCACTGCGTACCCCATATTTTGGGGCGACACTCCAGGGAAAAAAGATATTTTTACCTAATGCATGGACTTTCATGAAACTTTGTGGGAATTTCATCTATATAAAAGCAGAGATATCACGAACATTTCTTTCATATACAATTAATAGTTTTTCCAAAATAAATTGTTTTCTTTTGAAATTTTTAATTCCATTTTTTCTAGAAATGTAATTAACCAAAAATTCCACATGCAGGTTTTTTAATATAGCTGTGATACATATACCATTCAAATTTTGTTACATTTGGCAGAATATTATGGGAGAAAATGGGATTTAAATGTATTATTACAGTAATAAATTGTTGGAATTCAGCAGAATAACTTTGTGACAAAAAAAAAAAAGAAAGAAACACAATCCTTTCGATTTCAGTCATAAAAAAAATCACCAAAATGACCAAAATATCAATTTTTATCTCTGGAGTGTTGCCTTAAACAATAGTTTGTGTAAAGCATCCTGCTGTATTACAACTAAAACACAAGGTAATACTTATGGAAGTACTTCTTAATGAACATACACAAAATATATTTTTTGAAAGTCATACTTTCAACAACAATAAAACAAAATCTATTTAGGTTCTACATTATATTGTTTGCTAGCTTTGTGTTTAACCCCATGCAATGTTTTCTTTATTAGGGAAATTGACTATTGTCCAGCATGCCAGCACTGATAAACAATCCCAAAGCATTGAATGTTGCTTTCACGAGCTGAGCTGAGACAGTACACAGTTTAACTGGAAATATGGGACCCAGAGGCTGCTGCAAGATCTCTAGCCAGTAAAGATGTTGTGCTGGTTGGACATCTTCGGGCACTTAAGGCAAGATAACGATTGTGATGCTGGGTTGTAACATGTCACTGACCTTACCCATGTGTGTCGCTATTTTTGTCTGATAAGATATATACTGTATAATGTGCCTGTAGGAACAGGACTAATGAACACAATGTCACGCCTCGGTGTTCTTCCAGCTTTCATATGAGGTTTGGATAACCTTCGATGATCGTTCTTTCCTTTCATTTAACACTTTCACTACCAGCTGCCCGAGCAGTTTCCACTGCTACGGCCCAGCAACTTTTACAATGGCATCCACTTAACAGCTGAGTTCTGCATACTACATATTATAGAAATCATTACTGCAAAATATATCTATGAGAGACATAACATACTGTAGTTTTCCTCACTTATTTTTATTTACACCTATACGTATGTGAAATATTGGAGCTGATGGACGATAGTAAGGAAACATTGTTCCCGTCTGGATTACTATTCACCCTTCCAGCACATTCACTAAGCACATAATCATACTCACTTTCACAATTGAAGTTATCAGATCATCACCTGAATCATTACTGTGCAGGCGGCTTTTATGGATCAATTCAGACAGTGAATCATTTGATATTTGAGTGTCCAGTGTTTGAAATGAGAAGATATTTTTACAGTGCCACTTGAATGGTTGTAACCAGGAACTTTCTAAACCACTATATAATGTACTCAAGAGACTATGTTGTTATGGGCAGTTTCTCACATTCATTAACAATTTTTTTTGTAAAAGAAATGTATAAGAATTATTTTTGTTTTGATTTTAAACTATAATCATAATATACCTTTGTTCAAATAGGGTTTCTGTATTGTTTTTGGATATTAAATAATGAAAAATAAATAATAATAATAATAATAATAATAATAATAATAATAATAATAATAATAATAATAATAATAGTACAAAACTTTCTCATGTTTGAAGCTTTGTCTTCTATACAACTACTCTCACTTGCTGTCTCACTCAGTTTCAGAAGTGCCAAAATTGGCTTGTAAACAATGAGTAAAAGAACACAAAGGGAGGGTTGTACAGTGTCTAGAAAATGGGACACTCAAGTCATCTACTGGAAGAAAAACAAACTTCTAAGTAGAACTCTTCTAGTCTCCAAAAACATATGCATATCAGAGAGCACTACACTGACCAATAATACCACTATAAATGGTCTGTTATGTCCAATAATGGACCATTTATATTGATATTATAAATTTACTCATTTGGGACAAATATTTCAGATTCCGTATGGGAATCAACATCTATATCATCTACATTGAACAAATGCTAAATGACTTTACTCCTCTATGAACCATAGAAGACGGCATGCTTATAAACAACCTCACTCCTCTACAAGAGCAAGGGTGTGAACATGCCCCTGGAACAACATGCAGACTTCTTCCTTACAGCCCTCTTTGTCATCTGAAGTGAGTGATGTTCCATCTATACTGTCCCCTTGGTCTGACTTCATCACCTCATATCCAATTTAGTCATCATCTTTCCCAGCAATAATTTTTTTTCAGCCATATTATTAACCTATAATTATTCATTTATTCATTTATTCATTTATTCATTTATTCATGAACATAACAGGCGTTCAGCCCCAAATACATGTTCACAATAAAATAATCCAACCTAAGCCACCACACTCCACCATATAAACAAACAGAACAAACACCACATAATAACCTACTGGCCGAGTCATCACCCCTGGTGAGAAGAAGGCCGCCAACCCAATGATGACTCAACTGGCCCTTCCCGTGGAGACCTCCTGAAGGCCCCAAGATCCAACCAGATTACAATGTTTTCCCTCTCACCATTCCACTCCTAATCGTAAGCCACCACGTTCACAACAATAAATAGAATAATCAAATCTCAATAATAATAATAATAATAATAATAATAATAATAATAATAATAATAATGGACAACTCCTATCACAAAAAAGGGTAAGGAAAGAAATTGCTGTATCCCCTGGGCATGCCATGAGGTTCGTTGGATACTCTGGAAACTTACAACCCCCAAAATAGAGTCACCACAGCAGTCATCCTCAGAACCTCGTGCCATGCCCCTCATTCCGTTGAATTAAAACCCCAGAATCAAGAGAAAATAATGATAAGGATAATAACAATAATAATAATAATATATATGATAGCATTATTCCTAGCAGTCATTTGCTGTAGCAGTCACTTACTCAATGTTCAAACATACTCATCAAGTGTCCTTATTGCGTACTGCACTTGCGTCACATTATTGTTCCTGACCTACACCTAATCAATACTCCAAACAACGACACTCAGCATTTCAGCACTTGCATTCCAACCAACTCTAACACAAACAGAAAGACCTTGCCTTCATGCAATCCCAAATCATTACCCAACTCCACATACTTAACTAAATACTTGACACAGTTTCCATTTCAGATACACCACCAAATCAAAATTTACAAACTCTAAAATTTGCAAAATAACACCACTTCTCACCACATTTCAACAACAGTCCTCAATAACTTCAACCATTTTATACCACCACTTCTCCAACACCTCATTTCAGCAATATGACACATCATAACTTTAATCATAACACATAAATACCAAGCCCTCAATAACTCTGCCTATCACTTCTCCATCACCACATTTCAACCATCTTATACCACCACTTCTCCAATACCACATTTCAGCAATAGCCCTCAATAACTTATCCATCCCCACCCTTTCCAAGACCACATTTCAGCAATATCCAAAAAAATTCAGTAATAAATAATCAGATTAAATACCAAACCGCCTTCACTTACAACTTACTCATGAGTAAACCACCACTTCTCCATACTTCTCCAACAACACATTTAGACATATACCACCTCTACTTCTTCTACAATAACACTCACCTTCTACCATCCACCATCTTATATCCCCACTTCTCCAACACCACATTCAAATAATATAACACCTCCTAACTTAATCATAACACATAATCATAAATACCAAGCCCTCAATAACTTCCAACACCCCATTTCAGCAATATAACACAGTCCTCAATAACTTCAACCATTTTATACCACCACTTCTCCAACACCTCATTTCAGCAATATGACACATCATAACTTAATCATAACACATAATCATAAATACCAAGCCCTCAATAACTCTACATATCACTTCTCCATCACCACATTTCAACCATCTTATACCACCACTTCTCCAATAAACAACATACCAAACACAAAAGTTATTACCAACTACCATTCAATACAAATAACACTCCACAGGTTATTTTTCATTATACTTCCAATTACATCACTTCTCTATCACCACATTTCAACCTCCACACACCTAACTCTACTCCCTCATAACACTCATATATTTCATCAATACATAACACTCCACCAGCTACACATTGTACATGCCTTTTCAACTTCTGTCATCACTCTAACTCACCCTCCTTCAATCTGCTCTCACATAACTTTTTTACCGCGCATAAATACCTGTTGAACTCACCCCCTCTTTCCCACTGCTGAATAATCCATCTCAGAATTGATTGCTCATCCCCCTTTCCCAATAGTTCCTTCTGCTCAGCACTCAGTAATTTTTGCCTTATCTTACTCGTTTCTTCACAATCACTTAATAAGTGAAAATCATCATTTACTGCCCCGCAGAGTATACACACAGTCTTGTCCCTCCCTTGCAGCCACCCCCTATTCCTATGCAATCCTAAAATCCACCAAATTATCCTATATCTTTTTGACCTAAAATCCACCAAATCATCCCATACCTTTTTGACCTATCATGGAATCTAATATTCATCCCTACTATCTCCTCTATTTTCGTCAAAACATTCAACGAATTTCTCAGTCTACTTTCTCCTATTAATTTCTGCCTATTTATATCTCTGATACTCCTCACAAGGATCTTCACCCCTCTAACTTCTGTCTTCGTCCATACCTCCCCCCACAGGTGCCCTAATACTATCATCTCCAAATATCCCTTAATTTTATCTAGCCATCCACCCTTATACAAGCTCTTCCTTTGTTGTTCATACGCTGCCTGTAATACCCTCCCACCTCCCTGTCTTTTTAAATTCATCCAGTATTTAACTATTCTTTTCACACCCTCTGATTCTAAATCCTCTCCACACATCAATTCTGCCCCTATATTAGCTGTGCACCTTGGTAAACCCATTATTATCTTTCCAAAACTACTGATAATACTTCTTAATTCCCCTCTTCTCTCATCTAACCCCCATACTTCTACGCCATACAATACCCTCCCATAAATAACCGATCTTAACACTAGCCTCAAAGTATTGTAACTAATACTCGGGTATTTGGCTATCAAGTTTCTGACTGAGGCTAGGGCTTCCAAACCTCTGTTTTTCATCCTTGTAATCTGGTCTTTCCACGTTCCTTTACTGTTAAAAATAACACCTAAGTATTCCAACTTATTAACTTGTTCCAATCTTTCTCCCTGTAGTATCCATTTCCCTTCAATCTTTCTTCCTTTGTTTCCCTGAACTACTAATATTTTAGATTTATTACCATTAATTATCAAGCCCCATTTCCTCGCAAACATCAACACTGCACTTAGAGCCCTATTCATCCCCCCTAAAGTTAGAGTCATCAATATCACGTCATCAGCAAATATCAGACCCGGTACCTCCAGGCCATTAATTACCGGCACAGCCCAGTTGTTTGCCCCATGCCCCTCCAAAATATCGTTAACAAATAAAATAAATAATATAGGTGATAACTTGCAACCTTGCTTTAAACCCACCCTGGACTCCAAGGGTCTACTCAGCCTCTCATCTCCCAATTTTACACAAAACCTGACAACCTTATATATACCCTCTATTGCCTTCAACATCTTGTCTGAAATCCCCAACCTGCCTAATTTCTGTATTAGAGCCTCTCTATTCACCTTATCAAATGCTTTCTCAAAATCTATTGCTGCCACATAAACCGTACTTCTAGCCATATTCTTGTACTTTAATAAGACAGTCGTCACTATCATTATATTATCCACTGTTCTCTTTTTTTTCCTAAATCCCCCTTGGAAATCTGTCAATAATTCATTTTCTTCCGCCCACCCACTTAATCTGTTCGCTAACACCCCAGTGTATATTTTACTTAAGGAGTCTAACAGAGATATTCCTCTATAATTATTCACACTGTTCCTACTACCCTTGCCTTTATATATTGGGCATACAATTCCTATTTCCCATTCCTTCGGGTACTTACCTCCCTCATAGATCTTGTTAAATAGTTTAACTATACCCTCTATCATAGTTTCATTTTTGCTAATTTCTTTCCAGAACTTGTTATTTATCCCATTACATCCTCCGGCCGATTTTCCTCTAACTCTACTTATAACTCCCAGGATTTCCTCTCTTGTAATTTCCTTGTCCAGTTCATATATTGCCACTCTCCTATACCTCCAGATTACTTCTTCCCCTGCCCTTCTCCATCTTCCTTCCCCCTTCTCCCCCAGTAATTCCTCAAAGTGCCTAACCCATTGAACTTCCTCAATACTCACTCTCTCTATATTCCTTCCACCCTTACTTATTCTATTAATCTTATCCCATACTCTCTCAAGGTTGTTAGACTTACACTCGTTATTAATGGTTTCGATTTGTTCCTTCAACCACGCCATTTTTACCTCACAAATTTTCTTTTTATACTTCTTCCTCAAATAGCAGAAAGTCTCCCTTTCCTGGCCCCCACCTTTCTTTCTGTATTCTCCTAACGCACTCATCACCTTTCTCCTCATTTCTTCACACTCTCTATTAAACCATGCTTCTCCCTCTTTCCACTTGGCACCTTCTGCGCAATCATCATTATCAGATGTAGTAGCAATTCTAAGGCTTTATCATTCTTATTCTCTTCTAACGCACCTTCCCACCCATATTTCAGAAGTTGTACTTCCTCCTTTACTACCCTATCCCAATCCCGTCCAACTTCCTCAGTCCATTTGTACTTATTATATCTACTCCCGTGATTATCCTTCGTCCCACCTTTCTTCCTTGTACCCTTCTCTTCCCCTCTTTTCAACATAACCCACACTGGGAAATGGTGTGACTGAATCCAGTCTCCTACTTCCATTCTCACAATATCCTCAATCACTCCTTCCGAACTTAAGATCATGTCTATCACACTACCACCCTTCTCAGTAACATATGTCAATTTCCCCCCACTGTCACCCACCATCCATCCATTCAGAATAAACAAATTCCCCACAGCGCACATCTCAAGGAGCTTTTCCCCATAACTGTTTATAATTTTATCCTCACTCTTTCTACTCTTCCGCATACACAATCCATCCTCCCTACTATATACAGGGCTCTGCTCTCCTATTCTTGCATTCCAATCCCCGAATAACACCATATCCTCTTCTCCTGGGAACTTTCCTCTTATTCTACTAATGTCCACCAATAACTCTTCAAAAAAGCCTTTATTTGTATATGCTGAACTACTAGGATGACAGTAAACGAAAGCTAGATTTATATTCTTCCTTTCTCCCTCATCCCCTTCCATATTCAATCTCAGCCATATAGTTTCTTTCATATCCGTCTCTATATCCTCTACCAAATCACTAATTTCTTCCCTTATCAAAACTATCATCCCTCCTAGGGTGCGGCCCTTATTCTTCTCTTTTCTTCTATATTTATATTTAATCACAAACCCCTTCCATGAAATCTCCCTCCCTGAATCCAGCCACGTCTCCAAGAGTGCCACAATATCGAAACTTTCTATTACTTCCCGTACCTTTCTATTCCCTAATTTATTCATTACCCTCTCAATATTCACACATCCTATTTTCCAATATAGTTATAACTTTCCCTCTCTCTCTTCTAAGTCTCCCCCTCTGTTCTTGCTCCTTGTATTTATTCCCCAGAAGTCATTTAAGTTCTTATTTCTTCCTTTATTTATGATTGTTTTACCTTCCTGCTGATCAATCTTCTCGGCACCTCTGTTGCTCACTACACCACTACACTCAGCTCTCCCAGCTTCTTGTTGCTCACTCTCCTTGCCCCCATCACCCGTTTGTTCTTCAGCCTCTCCACTGCACTGTCCGTCCACTGCTCTTTCCTTGTCATTGTTCATACACTCACTTCCACTTAGCACCTCTCTCTGACTCTCTTGACACTTTTCAGTAATACTTCCGATAATTACACTTCTACCCTGGTTATCTTTCATTTGCCTATTATCTTCCCCATTATTCTCTACACTTCTCTTTGCCTCTTCGTCGTGTTTCATCCTCCGTTCCAGGTTCATCAGTCTATTCACCGACCATATTCTCCTCCAGTTGTTGCCTGACACCACTAATTCCTGTCCTCTGATGATTGCATTCAACCCCTGCTGCCTGGCTCGTATCATGTGTTTTTTAAGAATTCCTTCATTCCTCCACGCTTCAGTTCCCATGTCCCTCCTTATCCATATTTTTTCCCTCTGCACGTTACCTGCATTACGCACCACTGTATCAGCCATCAATGTAGAAAATAGTTGCACTTTGATAGGCCTATTACCCCTAAATCTTCCCACTCTTGTCACATCATCTATGTCCACTTCACAGAAATTTATTTTCAATAACCCCTGAATTATGTCCACTACTTTATAAATTACACTCGTCTTATCTTCCTTCTTCTCCTCTTGCACTCCATATATAAATAGGCATTTATTTCTGCGATTTCGAGTGTCAGCAACTACTTCGGCTTTCAGTTTCGACATCTCCTCTTCTAATCTCCCTATCTCCTCTCTTAAAGCTGAGACTTCTGCGCCATTTTTTCTCACCTGTGAAGCTGTGTCTTCTGCCTCTTCTTCAATCCACCCCTTCATTTTTTCAAACTCCCTCGTTTGTTCCTTGATCATGTTTTTGATTTGTTCGAAGGGACATGCCTCCGCAACTACATCTTTTACGATTTTTTTTATTGTTTCCATGTCCTCCCAGCTCATATTTCCCCTGGAAGTCGGACCTGGGTTCAGTTCTACACCACCGATCCAAAGCAATATCAAAATCACCGCTGCAGAAAGCATTAATTCTCCTATTTTATCCAGTTCTATTTTGCATCCTCTTGTCTTCACTTCTTCTTTCTTCCCTCCCAACCTCCTATGCTCACCCTGTACTGTTCTACACCAATCATTGCCTGTAAGTACCTCGCTGCCTTCCTGCACTCTGCACTTACACTACCTTCTCCCACTCCAGGGACCCTCCACTCCGTACGTCTGCACTCGCCGGTGGCTCAAGGTGAACTGATTAACCTATAATTATTGAAGAGAATCAGAGAAGAAACCCATTATGTTCCTTGCCAGAGAAACAATAAAATACTGGGAAGAACAACAAACAAACATGAACTGAAACATGGGATGTTGCATGTCCCAAAGCTACCAGAAAGCATGGAGGTTGAGTTCTGCCCACTAGCAAATCATTATATTTAAAGAAACGTCATGTCATAGGCATTCACAGATAGTATCAATATAAAATACTAGCAAAAGGAAATTTCACTGGGGTACTGTATGCCCCATGTTTCCATTCCAGGGTTAATAATAGATTCACTAAGTGAAAGTGAGAAGAAAATCCATTTTTTCAGTCTTTGAGCACTTTGATAAGACACTAATGTAAACTTCTTAAACAAATTTTTCTCCATAATACTCACATATTAATTTGTTCGCAGTGTGTCCTTTGGTAGCGCTCCACACACTTCATCCTAAGGCAATTACTTCACATATACACAGGTTTGAACAGTATGCTAACACACCATGTCAAACTCTCTCCCTCTGACAAACGTATTAAATTACTTCTCTTCCAGTATTGTGTTCCTACAATCAGAGCCATTAATTCAATTGAAACGTGAATTAATAAACCATAGACAACCATGCTTTGGGTGTTATGAAGGCTTCATCGGAAACATTTCTTCAACAGAGTATATGCAACTGCCTCCAGTGTAGTCCTAATATACCTTTACAATTTTCCAAAAATTTCAAGCAAGGAATTCACAACAGCCTAGAAATTGATGATGAGCTCAAAGGAAATGAAATTAGAAAAAAACTTTGCAATCAGGAATTTGAAAAGTCAAAAAGCTTACCCCATAGTGGCAGAGGTGTGTCTCTCTTCTCAAAGAAATCTTACAGTTGGATTTGTCCTGTTTCTGTACGGGATTGGGTATGAAGTGAGTATGGCGAGCATTTATGATTGGATGCTCTTCCTAACACCAACCTCATCAGAGGAGTTAATGAGATGAAATGAATGACGTCATATGAAAGTAGGAAGGGAGAGGGTGAAAATTGGAGCTGATATATAGCCTACTCCTGTTGAATAGCTGAATGAGGTCTGCTCAAGACTTTATGTCTCCATCCGATGAACGAATCACCATCAACAGGAGCATATGTCCTCATTCCTTATATGAACACAGCAGAGAGGTTTGGAATTTAATCCATGCTTTTGCCTTGCAATCTACTGATAACATTCTGACGCTGAATTTTTTTTGACCAAACGGGACACAAACCAGCTCACCACCTTCACGTCTTAACAATCATGGCCACCTGGCAGGAAAAATCTAACAGTTGGATATTGACAAAAACAATGGACTATCTTCTTCTCAAAGGACGAACACCATAAAAATGGACTATAATGTTGTTGCAGTTTGTTGTGTTCCTAGCAGAAGCCTAGCTTCCCACTGGCATGAGTGCAATGAGACTGAATCCCCCTGTGGGTGGGAGTGGTAGAATGCATCCACGGTATCTCCTGCCTGTTGTAAGACGTGAATAAAAGTGTCCCCGGGGGCTCTTAACTTGAGAGTGTGGGTTTGGTCACCACAGGGCCCTTAGCTGAGTCCTGAAGCATTGCTTTCACTTACTCGTGCCAGATTCCTTACTTTGACGTATCATGTTCTCTTGTTCTTTTCAGACCCTGATGGTATTAGAGCATTGAAGGCCTAGGGAGTCTTTCATTTTCATGCCATTTCTCGCCCTTGTCTTTCTATGGCTGATACCTTCATTCTTTGTCGGATCCCTTCTGTTTCTACATCTGATTTGTGTTAATACAGGATGGTTGCCAGTTGTATTTCCTCTTAAAACAATAATGACCATCACCACCACCACCATGATTTGAACCCTTCCCCACATTCTTGATTTCTGCCACAAAAGGGAGCTCTTAAAAAACAAGCACCATAGGCTCAGAAGGATAGATGAGTGGTTTAGAAATCCAGAACAGTTTGAAGTAGTTGAAGACATAACCTGTATGTCAAATGATGGTTCAATTAAATGAACAGATATTACAGTAATCGATAAGAAATCACACAAAGGCATCATTAACAATCCAACAATCAGAATTGAGAGAGATGAAAAACATTCAAAGGCGTAGATACAGGAAAGAGGAGGCACTATGAGCCTTGCTTTCAAGACTTGGGACACAACTGGGAATTTTTTGGAGTGCAGAGAACAATCACTATTTCTCTATGAATATTTCTAAAATGGTTTGGCTCTCTACTAATGTTCTGCAAGATGTCAACTGCAATTTTTAAAGATTCACTCCAAATTGTACAAAATCATTTGTATAACTTAAGGTAGTCTGTATAAGTAGAATCCCAAAAATAATGAATACTGCAATTTTTTAAATTCCAATGAAAATGAATGTATTTTAATTTCTATTGTCTTTATCAGTACGCTGAATTTTGTGGTTTCCCTAACATTACGACAGCTATCCATAGTGGGTTTTCTCTCTTACAAGACAGCTGGTGAAATCCTAAAAGAAAACTTCTGTATATTATAAATGAATGAACTCCTAACCCTTAAACTTTTAACAAAATGAAAATTTATGGGCTATCTATTTAAGGGAGAGATTTCATATTAAGCACACACACAGAGAAGGCACACACCACAAGCAAATGATCCATTGTTGACCGAGTGTTTAACTCTCATAATGCTAGGGGCCGATCTGTTGGCCATGTTTTTCTTTCGCCTCTACCTTCAATCCCTGCTGCATGATGGCGGATAAGTAATACTGCCGGAAATACTGAAGCTTTTACTCTCTGGAATTATTAATAACATGTGATCTCGATATCAGTGAAGTTTTACAAAAGCATTCTTTCAACACATTACAAGTTGTCCTGCAATCTGCCGCTTCACATCACGAACTTGTTATCTCGCTTGTTTATATGCTTCTTTAGTTACCTCCAATAGTGTTAAGATATATAAATACACTAGAGTCCTGCTAATCCGAACCCCATTAATCCGAAAATCAGGTTAATCCGAACTGAAATATTCAATTCTTAAAAAAATTCTCCTTATTGAAATGACAGAACATATTATAGAATGAAGATTTATTAGTCATATTTTACTTGAGTAACTTAATGTAAGCATAATTACACATCATAAACCATCAATCACTGCTTGTTTTTTCTTTACAAAGTCTGTTAGTTTCTTTTGCCGCAGTGATTGGAACCTATTCGAAGATGCAGTGTTAAACCAGTGTCTCATAGGCATCACATCAGTGGGCCTAGTAGCGGAGTGTTGCTTGACGTAACATACGGCAAGTTCCAAGGTGGCCGCGGCATCTGAATGTGACTAGTTATTCATTACGGTCCTCTTTGCCGTCACTCTGTTCCTCATCAACTCCAGATTCTTTCTCCACCATAGCTACAATTTCTTGGTCTGTTTGTAATATTGATGACAGTCAGCTTCCATCCACTCGCTAATGTCATTTTCATTCTTGTTTTCTCCTCTACGGGTTATTAACTACCCTACTGTAATTTTATAAAGTATTTTATTAATTTAACTGCTAAAGATTGGACTTTTCAAATTAGAGTATGTACTGTACTGTATTGTAGAAACTATTTTCCTCAGATGGTTGAGGCACTGGCCTTCTGACCCCAACTTGGCAGGTTTGATCCTGGCTCAGTCCGGTGGTATTTGAAGGTGCTCAAAAACGTCAGCCTCGTGCAAGTAGATTTACTGGCACGTAAATGAACTCCTGCGGGAGAAAATCCCGGCACCTAGGAGTCTCCGTAAACCGTAAAAGTTGTTAGCAGGACGTTAAACAATAACTATCATTAGAAAATATTTTCTGGTTAATCCAAAAATATTACATGTGTGTTAAATAACACTTGAATGTTTTATTATTCATCCACCTATTCAATCCGAAAATTTCGTAATCCGAACAGACTCCGGTCCCAATTAGTTCAGATTAATGAGACTCTACTGTATATCCCTCAAGCACACGCACCAAATTTTAGGACGCAGACACACGCGTGGGGGTGCTTTCCACCCCGCATATCATTGTGTTGTAAAATATGAATTACTGTATTATTTGGAGATTTTAAGATAGATTATATAAGAATCACTCTTTATGCGGGGATCCAGCCAGAAAGATATAAGAGCGGGCAGAGCACAAGAGAGTTATTTGTACATTTCACTAGGAAATAAAATGACCTGGGGTGGATTCCACCCCATACGCGTGTGTTTGAGGGATATGAAAGATGATGAAATATGCAATGTTTTAACTTCAAGTGATTCATTAGAAAAATTTATCGACTTATAAGTGATCAAAGTAAAGAAGTCACTGTGTCACTTGCGTGTGCATTATTTTGCAAACATTTGTAATTCTCAAAAAAAACTATCAAGAATTGCTTAAAACTTTAGGTTTTTATTCAAAATTAATGGAATTTTCTCACAAAGGCATCATACACACGATAAAAATAATCTATAAAAATAAAAATTAGGTCTAACTTTTTCAGAAAGAATTAAAAACCTAATACATTTTTAAATGAAGAAAATGAAACTCTGTTGTAGTTATAGTGACACTGACATGTTCTCTATTCACCTGTGTGCTATGGAAAAAAAACAGGGATTTACCATCAAAAATGAAAATAGGAGAATGTTTTTCCTTAGTGCATGCATCTTTATTAAAATTGTCTTGGTATTCATAGTGCAACAACTACCTTATAGTCTAGTATCAAAAGAGTTCAAGATTCCCATTAAAAAAAATTGTTTCCAAAAATGTCATAACCAAGAAAAAAATCCTTTTCTTCCTATTCCTATTTCTATGCACAAGAACTTATAAACATAGTCCAATAATTCCAAGTTAATTGATGCCGTAGATTTTCACATAAATGTACTATTTTGTTTAAAATTTCTGGCTTAGCAATTCATTCATGTATAATTTAGAGGCACTTTTCTTCAAGATTTTCAACACTGTATCTTGTGAAGTGAGATTATCTATGTGTAGCCTACAAATTTTCATTAAAATTTAATAGTAGTTTTGTTGGTAAGAACACAATATGAGAATAACAGCAATCTGATATGTGGGTCCGTTATTGCCACCTCAAAATAAAATATCCAACTTAAAGGAGCAGTCTGGTGTACAGTTTTAAAAAGCTGAAAATAAAATGCCTGAATATAGAATATAACCATGTTTTGTACATAAGAATCCGATCTTTCATCTCGGAGATAATCGATTCAGGGTCGAACAAGATAATGTCACTTCTACCATTCGCTGGTCAAGCATCAAGAAAAAACATGTGCACAACATGATAAACACAGCATTAAATATACTGGTGGCAGTTACAAGATCTTCATCTTCGTGTCTTTGGTTGCAATTCTAATAATTAAAAAATCTCTCTTTTCATCACTTTCCTAATTGTGAAAAGTTATCAAAACGTTTTAAATCCTGCAAAATTGAAATAGCTAGAAAGAACTTTAAACTCTCTCAAACGATTGCAGTGAGTTCAAAACACTTCACAACGGATGATATCACGACTTCATTAAAGCAGATTGTAATGAAAGATTGTGCATTTTAGGCTGCATTGAAAAGAAGAGCAATGCCAATTCTTTATCCACAAGGTAAATCTTCTGACCTATTAAGTCTAAATCTGAAATCAGTGTCTGAGAAAACAGATTGTTGCAGAGGTAGTACCAGGTTCAAATAAATATAATCTTGAAACTGTTATGGATATTACAGAAACTACTGCTGAATGTATGGAAAATAATCAATTGATTCAATACAAGATGGGAAGGGAATTTTCATGAACCATAGAGGATGTAAGCAAAGAAAGGTCATTGGACCTGGATACATAGACCTAAACTGAAGAGGAAATACCTGAAGAAAACGCAGCCATAACTGCTGATAGAGATGTAATGTGTTCATAGTGTGCTCTCAGCTTTGTAACTTATATATTATTACTTCGAATATGAAGAATATATACTCCATCCCTAACTAGAGTGTTAAGTCAAATTTTCGAGCTTCAATAACAGTCAAGTTGGCATATCAAAATGGCCATATAAATATCTGGGTATCGCAAACAAGGTACAAAATGCAACCCCTTGGTTACATAGCAATATGTTCGACAATTTATCTCGGTAAATTTGCTTAAAATAAACTTTCAACAGAAAACAGTGTTTTTATTCAATGGGAAAATCGATACAGAGAAGCTTATTACAACAGAGAATCTTCACGTAAAAGTCACAACTTAAATGCAAAGCCAAACATATCTGAAAAAAACGTGATTTAACCCGGGAGGTACTCATTATTAAAACTTGCAGAATCTTGGCATATAAGCAATTTGTAAGATAATTAACAGACTACAATAGGTTGTAAAACCTGTGTTGTTACAACACCATATGTAGTGAATCAGATAACATACCAGGTTTTCTGAACCTGATGAAATTTATCAACGATTTAGGCTACTGAGAATATCCTATCAGCCTAAGCTGCTGTTTAGAAGAATGAGTAAATAATATAAATTTTGTACATCCATTAGTCAAATTTCAAGAGCCAATTGTGTTTCACCGGTATGTTTTTAACACTCAAAGAATACATAGATAGATGAAGGAGATTGGAGTAAGTAACACAGCAAGTATTTTATCAAACTCCATTATCTTCGCTTCTTGTTGCTGCAAGTTTAGACAAGAAATGCATTCATTGTAATTTTTGCTTCCATTTTTTAAGACAATCATACTGACAAACGTTTTTTAGACCAGACTGCTCCTCTATTAATGTTACATTTAACAAAATTGAAACAAATTAAATGCTCTTCTATGTACTCTTAATTTCCTTACCGTTGCTGAGCAGGTGGATCATGTTTCACATTCTCATGCCATCCTCTTGCAGCTCAGTAACACTCTAATTCTAGAATAAATATTTAATGCTGACAAATTCTTTTTCCATAAGGAATTCCCTATTTATCCTATCCTTCTCTAAATGCATCATTCAACATTCACTTGAGTTTGATTTTACCAAAATACAACACAGAGTGTGCTGATACCTCACTTGTTTTGAATGGTTATGGACAAAATTGTAAATGAGACAAAGGAAAGATATGGAAATAGCCAAATTAAATTATTATTATTTGCAGACAATGTTGTGGTCTGCAGAATGAGCAGCAAACAAGAACTAATTGATGTGCTGAACGAGAAAATTGAAAAGTATGATATTAAAATCAGTGCAGAGAAAAGCAAGACCATGATGATATCAAGAAAAAGACAAGGAAAAGGCATGTCAAAATTGGTGGTCAAAGCCTTAAAATTGTGGACCGTTTCAAATACCTAGGGACTGAATTAATGCAGAATACACAACTGAAGATGGAGATTAGCAGGAGGGTGCAACAGGGCAATGCATTCTACCAGAGTGCAAGAAACCTTCTCTGGAGAAAGGAAGTGTAAAGAGATAATGTATAAAATGTATTATACACCACATTGACTTATGCAGCTGAGACCTGGACAATGACAAAGTAGGGATGAGAGTAGAATTCAAGCAAGCAAAATTAAATACCAAAGAGGTATGAGAGGAAAGACAAGACAGAGTGAGAAACGAAGTTGGAATAGAAAACCTAAATGAGAGAATTGAAAGAAATAAACGAAGATGGTTTGGACATGTAAAGAGGATGCAGGAGAAACGAATACCAACACAGATGGAGATGAAGTTCGAGAGAAAGGTAACAAGAGGAAGACCTAGAAAAAGGTGGATCTATTCAATAAAGCAAAGTGCAAGAAGAAACCTGGAATGGGACAAAATAATGGAAGAGGAATGGTGGAAGGAGAAACATGGAGAAGTGCCATACATGCCCTGACCCAGCAGGAGCTTAATAAGGGGAAAGTAGGATGATGACAACACTATTTTCTACTTACTATTTCAACCATTATTTGCACTTAAATGGTTCATCCAATTTTGTCGTGTATTGTTCCATTCCTGGGGAATTTTGAGCCTTCACTCTTGCTGTAGTTTATATCATTCAACATTAACTGTAAATTGTATATATAGTTAAAATATCTTATAACTAAATAACACTCTATGTTCAAGCAGAGACAAATCTGCATTTGGTGATCAACATATTTATGCTGGGAAAAACTATGTTAAAAACATTTTTTAGAATCATTGACACCGATACGTTAGAACATGGGTTCTTTTGATAAGCGAACTCTTCAAACTTCAAAATTGTTAAAAAGGCAAGCTCACAGCCACTGACACTGTACAACCATTGATATTACTCTTTGATTGTCTTCCAAACTTAAAATCTACAATAAATTAAATAAATTATTAAAGATGACTAATCATTGACCAAATCATCTCTGTTTCATAACTGAGAACCTAGAACAATATTCACAATCAACTAGGCATGCTATGCATCAAGATGTGCCTTTTAAAGCTAGAGCGAAACGAGAACACCTTTTTACAAGTATCACAAGTGTACTTCTTCTGACCTGTGTGAACAACCAAGTGTCTGTTAAGTACAGCCCTTTCCGCAAACCTCTTGTTACAAAACTGGCAAGCTAACCGCCTGTCACCTCTGTGAGCAATCAAGTGTTTCTTTAAACTGTATGGACAATTGAATTCTGTATGACAAATACTGCAGGTATGTTTATCAGGATTTCTGTATTTTGCTGAACGTCTGGTTAGCATAGAAAGAGATCTTTGTTGCCGCTCCTGAGCCGAGAATGCTACGGAACGATCAATGGTATCCTCATCTAATGTTGATGAATGTGTACAGCGACAGCCAGGACTGCCCAACTCTTCAATCTGTTGGTTGGTGTTCACACCATTCAAGTGTTCGTCTTCCTTGTTACATTTCAGACACTCGCTAGAATGGAGCAGCATATGTCTCCTGAGATGACCCGGGAAAGGAAATGTTTTGAGGCAGATGGGACATTTATCAACTCTCTCTCTTGAAGGGTCTGGGTTGATGAAAATTTCTAGGCCATTAGGAGGAACGTAAGTCTTGTCTTCACAATGAACATCTTTACCTCTTTCAGTTCCACTTTCAGCCATTCTCTGATGAGAGTTTATCTCCAAGATGTGTAGTCCTTCAATGCTGAAAAAGAAAAATATAAAATTAAACCAAAATGTGATGTACAAAGGACACCCAATAACTTGTAAAACCACCTCCAGCACTATCAATAGTGGGAATCAAATTCAAGCTCACATCAATGTGGCCCATAACATGCAGCCAACTCACTCAGTACGTCACAATATTATTCATGCTCTCACAACATAGATTAGGGTATTTTTGGATTTTACCCTGCAAAAGAAAATCTGCACAGAATCATTAAGTTTAACAAAGGACTTTCAAATGAGATGACATTGTACTTAACAATTTAGGCTCAGCACTCCACCACCTTAAGCCACACAGAATAGCATCATCACCGTCATCATCAATCTTCCATATAGGGTTGGCCTTAGAAACTGTATCTGCCCATAAAATTGAGACCTAATTCCATGCTGACTCCAAATATATATATTTATTCTTCCTCAAATGATTGAGGTTGCCAAACCGACACAGAATATCATAAATATAAATGTAGTACCTAATCTAATTACAGTACAGAATATTTTTTAAAAAATTTATTGATAATGTAGAAAAAACAGTAATTAGTCACAAAGAAGCGGCAGATCAATTACTTTAATTGATTTCATTAAGTGGGAGAAGCGTACAGGTGATGCCTCAAGATTGATATCAAGGCTTTAAATGTATGTATGCCCCAGCACACAATGGTCTCATTTGGCACACCAAAGTGTAGGAAGTAGGTGACCAGCAGTTTAAAAATTGTGCCCCTTGTACCCGGCATGAGCTCTATGACCTACATGTGCTCAATGTTGTACTTATTGAGTTAATACGGAATGGTTGTATATATATCGCCTTTTTTTTTCATCGACTTCAACGGGCTGTTGTGCATGTGCTTCAAATCTGACTGTCGGGTCAAGAACGGAACAATTTTTGCTTCCAGGTTTGAAGGCAATCAAGTTGAATCGTTTCTCTCATCAACTGTGTGACCATGGAGTTCTTCATGTATTAGATACCCTTTTCCACGTAGTGTAACGACCAAGGAAGACCGGATGTGATGGTGCCTGGTGTTTTGTAGGCATTCGCCGAATGGGCAAGATCCTAAGATGTCTGTAGTGGTTACAATCTTTGGATCTGCCTCGTATACCCAGAATAAATGCAAATTTTGATATTATTATTATTATTATAGTTGTTATTATTGTAGCATTGTTGTCTCTTGTCAAGAGATCCTGTATTAAATTCCAGGGAATGTAATTCTGGACTGAGGGGTGGATCACAGTTCATTCAGCCTCCTAAGCCAAGCAAAAAGATGATGTATAATAAGAGGTAGCACATTCAGTTGCGAAAGTCATACAACATGGCTGAATATGTGATCATGCTGACCACGTGCTACCCCAGTATCTGCGGTCATCTTGACAGACAAAAGGGCTTATATGCTGCTGTGCCATAGGTTTTTTGTTTTATATTATTGATATTTTGCTAGTGGTTTAACTCTTACCCCTCAAATTAAAATTCTCTATAATTGTCTCCAACACTGGTATTTTAAATGTGAATTTCTATCTTATATGACCTGTATTCACCTTTCATGACTTTGCGGATAAGACTTGCTCTTAAATGATGTATTTAGGCCTATAAACATTTATAGCAAGCTATACCAGAGCAAATAAAAGCAATATGTACAATTTAAGACAAATTATTATTATTATTATTATTATTATTATTATTATTATTATTATTATTATTATTATTATTATTGGTAGTGACTCATTCAAAGCTTATGAAACTCAACTCACCCATATTGTTCCTTAAACGATATTTTCGAGTTGATCTCTGCAGACTCTTCATCATCGTCATCATCATCATCATCATCATCATCAGACACCTGGAGGAAACAAAAAAGTTGCTCATAATTAAGTAAATTTGAATGAAGCAAGCTAGAAATAAATGATAAATGAATGTGATGAATAGGTTTGAAGAGATGTCTTTTGGGGTTATGTTGTATGGAAACTTGGCAGTTTGTCAGGACATTGTTTTGTAACCTCAGTAGCAAACAACTGTCCGAATACTGGTAGGCTGGAATTCAGCTACAGCGTTGCTCTGATGATTAAATGGTACACTTGTTCATCACTAGATGGCTCACTATTCACCATTATAAAAGGAGTAGTTCATATCATCATATTTACACACAAGTCTGACATTTTCAGGGCAGTAAAATGTAGGAAGTGATTAGGGAATGAATACCACACCATAACAATGGCATGATGTGCGAATTCCCTGGGTGATGCCAGTTCAGAACTGACACAATCAAGGAGAGGATGAAATTTTAATCGTTCTAATGTCACATTCTGGAGTAGTAAGTTTATTGACAAGGTGGACCAAGCATATACTATTTTAAATATCTTTTAATAACTTTAGACAAGTCAATACAGGAACTAATACAAATACCTATTATGGTTAAGTTTATCAACAGCTGTGAGCTTGCATTTGGGAGATAGTGGGTTTGAACCCCAGTGTTGGCAGCCCTGAAGATGTTTCTCTGTGGTTTCCCATTTTCACACAAGGCAAATGCTGGGGCTGTATCTTAAGTAAGGCCACGGCCACTTCCTTCACCACTCCTGGCCCTTCCCTATCCCATTGTCGCCATCTGTGTCGGTGCAACATATAACAACTTGTAAAAAATATATATACATAACAGTTCAAATTTAACTACCTACCGAGCTCGATAGCTGCAGTCGCTTAAGTGCGGCCAGTATCCAGTATTTGGGAGATAGTAGGTTCGAACCCCACTGTCGGCAGCCCTGAAGATGGTTTTCTGTGGTTTCCCATTTTTACACCAGGCAAATTCTGGGGCTGTACCTTAATTAAGGCCATGGCCGCTTCCTTCCTACTCCTAACCCTTCCCTGTCCCATCGTCGCCATAAGACCTAAGACCTATCTGTGTCGGTGCGACGTAAAACAAATAGCAAAAAAAAAAAATTTAACTACCTGACATTGACAGTTGTTATGTCATCAAAAGGTGAGCCAGGGATGACACAAACTGCAGACAGAGCTGTAGGGTTTGCCTTTAAAAGTAAGGAACCAAAGAATGCTTCAATGCATCTTTCTTTCTCTTTCACTGTAAAGTATCACTTCTTCAAGTGTCAAATAGACTTAAGAGTATTATGGAGTCTTGAATCATGTAACTTGGACGCCAGCACAAAACTTCATATGTCAGTTGGAAAAATGTCTCCTTTGTAAAATGCTCTCAAACCGTGGACACTGTTAATTTCTGGTGTAAAACGATGAAATACTGCGATGCAAGTAATACCAATCCATTTCAGGAACTAGCAACATTTGCACTGCTGTGCCTAGTACGAGGGGATAGCAAAAAAATGGAATTGTTTTTTAAAAGCTATATATTTTCAAATATTTTACAAAACAACCTTATCCCCTTCAAAATACTCTCCATTAGAACTAATACATTTGTCCCACGGTGCTTCCACTATACAAAACATTTTTGTAGTTATCTTTAGAAATGGCTGACAGCTCCTCCCTCACTTTTTTTTTTTTTTTGAACTCTTCAATGTTGTCAAATCGGCATTCTATCACCCCCTTTTCATGCGTGGAAATAAGGAAAACTTGCACGAAGCCAGGTCAGGCATGAGGCAGTGGAACCATGCCATGTTTTGCCAAAAACTGTCTAACAGAGATGGCTGTGTGTGCAGGTGCATTGTTGTGGTGGACGAACGAGTCTCCTGTCTGCCACGAATCGGGTCTTTTTTGGCGAACACTGTTGTGCAATCTTCTTAAAACTTCCCAATAAAAGGTTTGCACATTGTTCACTTAAACTTGGCATCGTAAAAAAGTAAACAAGAACAAAATAGCACTAACAAAAACAATCACTGCAGATGAACAGAACAAGCCAGGTTGACAACACAGACGGCACTGAACTGGCAATGAGTGCGCTATACACGTCTAGCGGCAGAAATGAGTACTACACAAGCTTCGCCCACGGCAATGTTATTCTGGTCATTTTTGGGTACCCCCTTGTACTGCCAAGCTCAAATGCAGAATTGGAGAGAACTTTTAATCAGTACAACATTGCTAAAACTGAAGCCAAAAATAGAATGAGACCCAAAATAATAAATTTACTTTAATAGATTCTGGTAGGATTGAGAAGAAACAAGCAATATTGCCATATGAGCTACCAAACCAAGTATTACAACAAGTAGAGACTGTGAAAATATATCAGATATCATCTTCCTCTGTGCCTTCTGTCAAAATGTTAGAAAAAGTCCTTAATGATCCTGGATTATTAGATAAGTTTTCTCTGAAATATATTTTGAATACTTTTAATCTTTAAACTACAAAGATATACTTAATTTTCATGCAGGTATAGTATTTTTGTAATTCAACACAGCTCAACCCTTTCAGTGCCCATTACAAATGTAAAGATGAGGTCTACAAGTATCAGCCCATTTTAATGTATAATGTCGGCTTTCATAAAAAGGAACGTAACTCCTCTGTTTTTAAAGATATGAAAACGAAACTGAATCAGGGAGTGAAAAACATAGTCATCTAAATTCAGGATTACTTTCAGATCATGACACAATTTATTCCTCATGTTATTAATTAATTAAAATAATTTATTAAGGAAAATAAAAAAAATAAAAAATTTGTTAATTCCTATTACCACACGCTTACAAATGGAGTAAAAACGAACACCAGAGGGTGCACATACATAATACAAGAACCGAGAAACACATCTTGTTTGTTCTAAAAATATCTGCAGGGGTGTCAAAAATCAGAAATTCTAAAATCTAGCATATGGAAAAATACACCAACAACGGCAATCACACAAATAAAGACAATTAAATGATGACAGTGAAAATAAACAGCTGTATAGCTGATGACTGACGAGTAAATTGGTGACTTCTCGGACATCATGTACTGTGATTCCAAACTTGGTAACGAATCAAATGCCGATTTTGCCTCAGACAATGAATTACCTGCACGGAATGTGACTACATAACCAAGCAAGTGATAGCGATGGTGTTGATTGTATAGTGACTGGGAAGAAAGGAATGTTGATCAGTATAATCCTGCACAGACTCCACAAAATATCTGGGACTCATTAGTTCTTTAATTTCCTCCTCTTCTTACACTTCGACGTCATGCTTTTACGATTCGCGCATAAACAAGTCGAGGAACTTTAAACATCGCTCAAGATTATCAGTAGACAGAAAACAAGAGAATGTTGTCAGAACATGGTAGCTTGAACTCTCTTTGAAGGTCGTGCGAAGATTAGGCGCCATTTTCGGTCTAGAAGCCTTTCAAATAATAAAAAACTAAGCACCTCTCAGAGCGACGCTGGCAAGTTTCGTTCATTTTTTGAGGATCGCTCATAGCGAATTTGGCATTAAGAGGGTTAAGGATAGGAAGAGGGTAGAGGGGTGTTTGGCTAGTGATTTTTGGTGGTTTTCAAGTAGCCATTTAGTCAGTAATCCTATTCCGCTGTTAGTAACATTGATATTCTACACATACCAGTGAGATAGTCAACAAATGCAGAAATTTAATTTACTGAAACTACACTCTCCAATTACCACTGACATCCAAATGCAAAAACTAAATGATACATTAAATTAATTACAGTGTTAAGACCCTCATTACCTGTACGTGTCCCTGAAAACCAGGCATTTTCCGGGATATTTAAATTTATTTTTCGTTGTACGTATGCTCCAAACTTTAATAAAAGTTAAAACATTACATAAGTCTATTCTTCTGCAATAAAATCATCATCATCTATTAAAAGCAATGCTTTGTTGTTGTACGCACATCTCACGATCTGTTGGCCTCTTCGTGTTGCTATATGAACCACATGCCAGTTCACCGAAGGAGTTCTTGATGTATGACATCCTTGGTGGTCCCTTGGGTCTCTTTCCAAGGACTTCACCTTCAATGGTGGTTTGGAGAAGAGAGTCATGTCTCAGTACGTGTCCAAGGAACTTTGTTTTCCTCTTTATCATATTTAATAAACATCAATCCTCTTTTACGTTCTTTAAAACAAGGCCATTTGTTTTTTTTGTCCATCCTACTCGTTTTTTCAATTCTCCTCCAAAACCACATTTCAGCAGCCTGAAGTTTTGCTTCTTCCTGTTTCCCTAATGTCCAGGTTTCGCATCGATACAGTAGCACACTCCAAACAAAAGTCCTGAGAAATGATTTTCTGGTCTCCGAACAGATATGGTTGTTTAGCAATAACTTTTTCTTTTATTTTGCTATCACCATTCTTTTCTTGATTTCTGAAAGGGATCCATTATCGGAGGTAATTACACTACCCAAATAGGAGAATTCTGTGACTTGTTTGATTGGTGTATTATTTGATTTTAAGTGTTTTCTACCTGTAGGCTTCTTTTTGTCTACTATCATGAATGTTGTTTTCTTTATATTTATTTTTGGTTTAAATAACACTTAAATTAAAAAACACAATTATTTCCAATAAATCTAACAGAGCATTTTTCAACCACATAAATGTCACACACAAAAAAGTCAAACAAAGGATCACTGTTCATAAAATTGTATCATTTCACTTATTATCTCTATGGATTGAATTTATAGCATGTTTTACACCAGGGCCTCTCAAACGCCCAAAATGTCACGCGTGCAGAGCGAGGTGCAAGAGCTCCGTGCACTGTGCATCGGTGCCGCTCGTTATAGCTCGGATCAACGCTTCGTCTCTTGGCTACTCGGCTAAGCTCGGCTCTACTCGGCTATACTCGGCTCAACTCAGCCCGGATTTGGAGCGCTACGGCGCAAGTGGGGCAGAGGGAGACAGGCGGAGCGAGCGAGAAAGGCGTGAGGAAAGAGAGAGTAAGCGCTATTGCTCCAAATCGAGGAGTGGGGGTCTGCACTCTGGTCAACCAAGCCAAGTCGTCTTTTGCACCGTGCACAGTGCATGCACCACGCGCATGCACCCTGAGAGGCCCTGTTTTACACCATTATTATTAGTTTTATACAGGGTGTATCAGAATAATATTGACAAAAAATTCAGGAATATTCTTCATGTAACGTTAAAGATGATGGTCCAATCGGATTGGCAGGGAATATTTTTCTTTTCGAGAAAACTAGTTTACGTTGTTACTTCCGGATGCGCGATTCAAATTTATGAACTTGCCGTGATTGCTATGCCAGAGAGCCAGCTGCTCCCTGTTGCTGTGTGTCAACGGAGGGAAGGGAAGGGAGGGGACGAGGAAAGAAGGAGACAGAGGTAATACTCAGTGCAATTGCACAAGTTTCTCGTCCGTTTCACAGTCACTTCCCAGTCCCAGTAGGCAGAGTACAGTATAGTTTGTTCAGCACAAACTGACTGCTACACAAACCCCATAGAAAGAGAAGATCAACTTGTACCAAGGATACAGACAGCTTTCCAGGTCATTTGCGACACACCACACACACTGGAGAGAGTCCAAAGGTCACTGCTACACTGTTCTGAACTGTGTATCAAAGTAGGAGGGGGGCATATTGAACATCTACTGTAATCCTTCGTTCAGCATTTCATTCCATTTACAATGTTGTGAGCGAGGGAATTCACAATTGTGGTGCGGCAGCGTTGCATCTTCGAACATGTTAAATAATATAGAACGTTACTGCGACCAACAGACGAGAGGAGAAAAAATATGGTGCATTCCTTGACAGACAAGTGTGTCCTAATTACAGTGTGTTCTTGTACTGTGTGTGCAATTGCGTCTGTTTAATAAACGAACTGTGGATATTGCCTGTAAGAGACGAGGACAATCTCCTGTGCAAGTTGAATGGGGAAACTTGTGCATTATCTCTGTCTTCATCACACACACTACTTGCCCTCGCCTTCTCTTCCCTGAAGCATGGCAGTGACTTGTGCTCTGACATGGCAAATACGGAGAGTTCGTCAATTTGAATCACGCGCCTGGCAGTAACAAAGGAACCTCAATTTCTCAAAAAGAAAAATTGTCACCACCAATCCGATTGCACCAACATTCCGAACATAATATGAAGACCATCCCTGATTTTTTTTTGCCGTATAGTTCTGATACATCATGTATGCATTATTACATGGAATTATATTGCTTCTTCATGTATTAAAGATTGAAGCACTCGTACCTACCAACTTATAGAAATCAAAAATAGGAAGACTCTTTTAATTCTTGGATTTCATCGCGTATATTGCACCATGATCTTGAAAAAAGGATAACATAAAAGGCATCCATATATACAGTTACAAGGTGAATCGACCATTAAATTTAAAATTTTATACTGAGAAAACATACAAATGGTTACAAGAAAATGTAACAAGCATGGAACAAAATGCATACTAGTTTCCTTTATTATTTGTTACATAAAAATTCAAAATTTAATTTTATAGGTATATCTGAACACATGGAGATAATGTGTGTTATGTTTTGTTGCCATAGTGTGAACAGAAAACAGCAGAAACTATCACCCGCACAACTCTCTGAAATACATTCAACTTATTAAAATTATGAACTAAGAATGAACACAAATGCGCTGAAATATGCTAAACTACCACATACAAAATAGATCAATATATCTCATACATTATTAACACGAGACTTCGACAGGGGGAAAGCACCGAACTGCAAAGGAAGAAAAGAAAACCAGACGTGGCCCACAACTCTAACGAAACTATGCACAGAAACGATGTTAACAGCGCGCGAACCACACAATAAAGAACTCAATCATTCTTCTCAATAAACGGATTCGCTAGCACGTGCTAGCTTCTCTCACTTTTAGGAAGATTGGCATCACAAATTCCCAGCTGTAAAACACACACGATGCTGTAGTGAGCGGGAAACAAGGTACACAAAGGCGACAGGCGATACACTCGCAAAATAAAGAATCAAATAAGTGTACTTGAAAATGAGGTTGCGTAAATTACACAAGCACACAATCTATCCTAGGGGAAGAGTATTGACCTTACTGGAGGTTATATTGCTCAAAAATAGGAAGAAGTAAAAAAATAAATCGGAAAATCAGAAGACAAGTTAAAAAACGGAAAGTTTCCGGGTAAATCAGAAGGGTTGGCAGGTATGCGCACTGTTCACAGTGGTAGCAGGTCTCCATTCGAGAAGCTTTCCCACTTGATTTCTTAATTCTCGTGCTCCAAACGTGGCATATCCTAGCACCATACTTCTTAGTTGTAGAAGGAATGTCTTGTATAAAATGCCATTCTGTTAGCCTTTCTACACTTCCAGTTGATGTGATTGTGTTAGAAACAGCTGTTCTGCAAGGTGTGTAGTTATTTTCTTCCTGTGCACTGAACTGTACAGCACTGGACATAGCAAGGAGCATTGAGCATACTTCGATGAACACACAACAAGGACTGGCACAAAACTACTCAAACCACTATTTTGGACTACAATATGTGTAACTCTGGCATTGATTTGAGTGATCAGCGCATTCATTATAACCTGTTTGAACAGAGAACTGTGAAATGGCGGAGGAAATTGTACCTTTTTGTCAATGCTCAGTATTCTGTTATACTGTGATTATTGTATAGTTTTTTTTCAAGTACATACCTTCAAATATACCAGCATCTAATTCCTCATCTTCCAAATCATACACACCGCCATCTATATTAGTTAAACAATCCTCAATATCATGCCATGATAAACTTTGGCAGGCCTCCATTTCCGCTCATATATGCGCGGAGGAAGTGGCGCAATGACACTATCATGAGAAAGGCATAGCCTTGAAAATACGTCAACTGGAGTGTCATCTCTTGCTCAGTATTGTTACTAATGGTAAAGGGCATAAACCCCCGATGTCCAGACCCATAGAAACACTGCTTAGCAAAATGAAAATCCACAGCCTGTTTCCAGTCATTTGACCAGATCAGGAATGGAATGAATGAAGCCCCAATCTAGCGGTGAGGATAGGAAATGTGCCAGCTGCTGAAGCCTATCGCACTCCTCTGGGGCAATGATAAATGATGACAGATGAAATGTTAATGAAAGAGTGCTGCTGGAAGTAAAGATGAAAGGGAAAACCAGAGTACCCAGAGAAAAACCTGTCCTGCCTCTGCTTTGTCCAACACAAATCTTACATGGAGTGATCGGGATTTGAACCACGGTATCCAGCAGTCAGAGGCCAGCAAGCTGCCGCCTGAGCCATGGAGGCTGGATAATTTTCATTTAAATAAGCAATGCCATGGAAACTACGAGCTTGGTGATTTTTGGCAAAAAACACAGCCTGTAAAATCTACAGGCTTGGTAGCAAGAGTGTTAACTTTCCTATTCTGAAATAACTAAATAGAGGGACTCTGCTGCTAAAAATAATTTTCCTATAAAAATATCAATTTTTCATTGAATACACAATATGCACACTTTTCATCACTTTGGCAGCCTGCACTTACCCGTGGCATTTCTTCATCGTAGTCATTCTCTGAGATAAGGAGAGCAGATATCTCAGGTTTGCACTCAACCTTGACATGCTCCACAGACAGGAGAAATTCATGCTGGTCCTGAAACATGCATTGAAGTACCATACAGAATCACCAACATTGATGGCAAATAAAGGGTTAAACTGCCACTAAAAGGCACTAACATGGAATGGACAAGGCTAACTTCTAAAAGAGAAACTTACCGTGCCAGTTTCTTATGCAATGTTTCATTCAACCATTCGCAATGGCTGCCAAGCTGTACTGCAAACAGTGGGATTAGAATAATGTGCAAAGGACAGATGAGTATACGGTCAGATATTGTTAAATGAACCGTTACTTATTGGTTAAGGCTAAAAATGGGGCAGGATGTGAAATCCTAAGGATAGCATACCAGCATGAAATGAATCACCAAAATGCGGGCTAAGGGCAGGATGTGAAATCCTAAGGATAGCATACCAGCATGAAATGAATCACCAAAATGCGGGCTAAGGGCAGGACTGGGAATTTTTCAATCATCAGTCACCATCAAATCTGCATTTAGGACTGTCGCCCAGTTGGCAGAACCCCTATCAATTGTTTGACTCACTCATTATCATCAAGTTGCCTCGTAAAAAAGAAATCGGACCGATTCTGCATGTTGCACAAATTGCACACCAAATTCTGATTTTTCCTATCATAAAGATGAATTTCCTGTATACACTGAGTTTTCAGAACACCAATAGGGTGTGTTGTGAGAGTTGATTCACCAGTTAGGTGGAACCACGCCTTGTCTGTAAAGAACAGAAGATGAGGGTCGATTGATCTTTCAGGTTACTGAATACCAGAAACCAACTGCAATAACACACAGATGCTGCTTGATCAGCTGGTTATAAATTATCAATATGTATTTGTAAGGTATGATTTTAATAATTTTCTTGCTGAACTCATCTGTTCAGAAGTCGCTAAAACCCCATCTGAGCATGAAAGTCACGAAGTGTGCCAGACAGCTGTCCAGCCGGCCTTGGCACAGCTGCATGTGATTGGTCAAGTTTTATATGGAAAAACCCTATTGTTACTTCACCCATATAATTATTAGTGTATTTTTTTAAATTTGATTTATTTCGCACCGACACAGATTGGTCTTATGGCGATGATGGGACAGGAAAAGGCTAGGAAGTGGGAAGGAAGTGGGAAGGTAAAGCCCCAGAATTTGTCTGGTATGAAAATTGGAAACCATGGAAAACCATCTTCAGGGCTGCCAACAGTGAGGCTCGAAGCCACTATCTTCCGAATACTGGACAGTGGCCGCTCTTAAGCGACTGCAGCTGTCGAGAATTGTTTGACTAGTCTTGTCTTATTCAATGAAGTTGGAAATTTACCAAACATCTCCCTTGGTAAATAACTCTGGTCCCCAATTCTCTTTTCCATAAACTAATACAGGCACCAATATGTACACTTGAATTCTAACTTTACCTTTGTATTATGTTCTTTCCTCCTTTTAAATACTTCATTCCACCTAATTTGCCTATTAAGGTACTGTAAATACTATACCATCTCTCTACTTAGAGCTCAGAACATACCACTTAGTTGAGCAGCTCGTCTCCTTGCTCCCAATTCATCCCAACCCAAAGTTTGCAACATTCTCGTAACACTATTCTTTTCTCGGAAATCATGCAGGATAAACCATGCTGCTGTCCTTAGGATCTTTTTCACATATCGAATCGAGTAATTCTGGTGAGGGATCCATATCATGGAACCGTACTACAATTGGGGTCTTACCAGTGACCTATACACCCTCTCCTTTACATCCATATTAAAACCCCTAAATAAAATAATCAATCAGGCAAATGCTGGGGCTGAACCTTAATTAATGCCACAGCCGCTTCCTTCCCACTCCTAGGCCTTTCCTGTGTCATCGTCGCCATAAGACCTATCTGTGTCTGTGTGACATAAAGCAAATAAAAAAAGAAACACTAATAATTATATGGGTGAAGTAACAGCAGGGTTTTCCATATAAAACCTGACCGCTCACACATAGCTGAGCCAAGGCCGGCTGGACAGCTGTCTGGCACACCTCATGACCTTCATGCTCAGATGGGGTTTCAGCAACTTCTGAACAAACGAGTTCAGCAACAAAATTATTAAAATTCAAACCTTACAAATAAGTATTCATAATTTATAACCAGCTGATCAAGCAGCATGTGTGCGTTATTGCAGCTGTTTCTAGTATTCAGTGGCTGAAAGATCAATCGACCCTCATCTTGTGTTCTTTACAGACGAGGCGTGGTTCGACCTAACTGGCAAATCAACTCTCACAACACACCCTATTGGTGTTCTGAAAACTCAGAGTGTATACAGGAAATTCCTCTTTATGATAGGAAAATCGGAGTTTGGTGTGCGATTGGTGCAACATGCATAATCAGTCCATTTTTTTTTATTTTTTATTTTTTTTTTTTTTTTTACAAGGCTACAGTGAATGGAAAGCAGTGCTGAAATGCCATTCTCACCTCATCTTTTAATCAGCTAACAGAAAAAGGAGAAGAAGAAGAATCATATTTTTGGTTTCACCAAGTTTCCAAATCTAAGCAAAGGAATGCACAGATACAATAACGGAAGTATTAGAAGATACAGTGGTTAGTATTGGTTTATGGCTCTCCTGCTGCCCAAATATAACAGTCCATGATTTTTATTTGTGGGGTAACCTGAAAGCCAATGCCAGCCCTGTGGTGTAGGGGTAGCATGCCTACCTCTTACCCGCAAGCCCCGGGTCCGATTCCCGGTCAGGTCAGGGATTTTTAGCTGAATCTGAGGGCTGGTTCGAGGTCCACTCAGCCTACGTGATTAGAACTGAGAAGCTATCTGACAATGAGATAGCGGCCCCAGTCTGGAAAGCCAAGAATAATAGCGGAGAGGATTAGTTGTGCTGACCACATGACACCTCACAACCTGTAGGCCTTCCGGCTGATCAGCGGTCGCTTGGTAGGCCAGGGCTCTTCAGGGCTGTAGTGCCATGGGGTTAGGTTAGTTAGTTAGTTAGTTACCCTGAAGGGCAATGTATACCAAACAAATCCATGCACACTGGAGGAACATACAATAACATGCATATGTTCAATCCTCAGCCCAAAGGCTGGTTACACCCCTGTAGATGAGGGCAGTACAATGGATCCATGGTAACACCTGCCTGACATAAGAGGTGACTAAAAGGGGCTCCAGGGGCTCTTAACTTGGGAGCATGTGATGGCAACCACAGGGCCCTCAGCTGAGTCCTAGCATTACTTCCCCTTATTTGTGCCAGGGTCTTCACTTTCATCTATCCTATCCAACCTTCCTTGGTCAACTCTTGTTCTTTTCCGACCCCAAAGGTATTAGAGTACTCGAGGCCTAGGGAGTCTCATTTTTACACCCTTAATGGCCCTTGTCTTCCTTTGGTCAATGCCTTCATTTTTGAAGTGTCCGATCCCTTGCATTTCTTTTTTCTCTGATTAGTGTTATATAGAGGATGGTTGCCTAGTTATACTTCCTCTTAAAACGATAATCACCATCACCAGCACCAAAGGCTGGCTGGATCCTCAACAGCTCCACCATTAACTGTCATAGATGGCCTATGCATCACTGAAGAGGCATAGCAGTGAAATGAGGAGTCAAGTAGATTCCTGTAGCTTTCCGACCCTATTTTCACACCATTGATAGCAGGGACTGGCTGCATAAGGAATGGCATTACTAGCATCGCTCATACCTCAGTGACTTTCATATTGTCAAAGCCAAGGATAATACTGAAACAGATTAATGAAAGCAACAAAAACATATGAAATGAAACCAGAAACATTACAGTGGCCAAGCTACATCAAAATGTGTTTACCCGGTACACTGCCTGTTTAGCTGCAGGAGGACAACATTTCCACCATTTAACTAAGAATTAAATTTAGTTTATTATACTGTATGTGTAGACTTACAGATTTAAGAAGCAGAGACTGAGTGCAGGCCGAGTGTGGCCAGATGGGCTGTAGGTGTGGGGGGAAATTAGCCGGTCAGCCTCCGCTCAGCTGTATGCGAGCAGTCAGGTTTTATAAGGAAAACACTCTATTATAAAATCATATTATACCAAGCGAAACGGCAGTGCATCAGCAAGCTATAGCTATGGAGCCAAGCTCTGTTTTTGGAAGACACATCGGTTCAAAACCCACCGTCCTTAAGTAGGAGTGGGTCCACCTATTGAATACGACAATGTTTTACTTATAGAACATTAGCATGAATTACCAAATCATTTTCACCATTACAAGAACCCTAAGAATAGATGGGCAATGCTTTACAGCTTTCATCTTTAACCTATTAAAGTCCCAATAAATGGCCACATTGTTGACTGTGGAATCAGATTTAATTTTCCCGACCGTAGTTTGAGCGTACCTGTCACACAAAAACATTCATAAAATAAATCTAATGCAGATAATTCACTCAAATTTTGCATTCATGCCATTGAAGGTTATGACTTACCCATTCTTCGTTCCTTGGGTGACTGCTGGCTGTGGTACAAATGTTTAATTTGAAATAATTTCAAAAAGACCGGAACTGTGTACTCTAAAAACATTGCAATTTCAGAGGGTGGGTGGACTAAACACTAGTCTATCCTCGAAATGTATATATCGAGATTATCATCTTTTTTCTCCAATTTCCAATCACTTGGGTTCTTTTGTGTCACCGGCCATGCACGTTTGGTACAACCTGGCGTGGCACTTTCACTCTCACTTTCTTCAATATTCTGATCACTTCAGTAGCTTTCACTGTTGCTATCACTAGCCTCGAACTCAGATTCATTTACCAAAAGGCGACTATTGCCATAATTGCCATCTAAAACAATGTCTACATGCGCTTTCAATCTCTTGTTCAAATTGCCACGAAACCGCTTCTACTGCATAATGAATACTGACGTAATTTTTTGCTATTTGCTTTACATCGCACCGACACAGATAGTTCTTATGGCGACGATGGCCTAGGAATGAGAAGGAAGCAGCTGTGACCTTAATTAAGGTACAGCCCCAGTATTTGCCTGGTGTGAAAATCTGAAACCACAGAAAATCATCTTCAGGGTTGCTGACAGTGGGATTCGAACCCACTATCTCCCGGATGTGAGCTCACAGCTGTGTGCCCCTAACCGCACGGATAACTTGCCTGGTCCTGACGTAATTAAATTGTTGTTCAACAATTCCAGTGTCACACAGAAATACAGACAGCATTGTTTACCAACAGCACATGCCTCTAGTGTCTTACAATGTACAAAAATAAGCGAGGCACTGCATCATTGCGAGCTGAGCTCATCATTTGATTCATGCGCCAAAACATTGCACGCAACCACAGCTCATCATATGATGTGAATGGGTTAATGACAACATAAAGTCAAGATTTTTAAGTGTTTTGTCTTTATACTTTAGTCTTTTGTGCTTCAGTTATTTGGAAATTATACTGATTATGGTCCTTATGTTATGGCTGAGAACGACCTCACAACACAGAAGTCAAAATGTGTCCCATTAATGAATACTCTATGAATAAAAAACAGTCACATCATCATAGGTCGACCGACTCCCTTTTATAAATTTGTGATCAATTTCCAATACAGATCAAAATGAAATTCTTACATATGACCACCATCAGCTGTCATGAGAATGGTTTTCTGTGGTTTCTCACGTTCATTTCCAGGCAAATCCCAAGACAGTTCCTATTCATAGGTCACAGCCGATTCCTTCCATCATCATTCATTTCCTCTTCGTCCTTCTCAACTGACGTTGGCATCAGAAAGGACATCCGGCCATAAAAACATTCTATAGAATATTGTCTCACCTCATCCCAAGTCAAGAAACATAAGTAGATCTTCTTCTTCTTCTACTACTACTACTACTACTACTACTACTACTACTACTACTACTACTACTACTACTACTGCTTTTCCCACACTGGTATGGTCGTGGCTGCGAACTGCATCGCACATGCTGATCTGGCTTTTTTACGGTGGTAATGTGGTGTGTTGTGTGAATGTGAAGAGGAATGTGGTGGGACAAACACAAACACCCAGTCCCAGAACCATAGGAATTAACCATGCATAGCAAAAGTTCTCCAAGACTCAACAGCAAATGATATGAAAGTCATAGCATGTGCAGCGGATGTGATGACATGGGAAGAAAATGAACAAAAATTGGAAGAACAACTAAATACCTGGCAGAGGGCAATTGAAGAAGCAGGCATGGAAATAAGTTTAACAAAAAGTAAGGTAATGAAAATCAGTAAAAACAGCAAAATGAAGGATGTTAGGTGTAATGGAAAAGTTCTTAAAGAAGTAGATTCTTTTAAATACCTAGGAAGTAAGCTAACTGGGAAAGGAAACATCAAGGAAGAAATTTTGGAGAGGAGGAAATTGCTCAAAATTTGATTACTGTATATCAGACATAATTGGAAATTGGAAATTACCTACCAAAGCAAAAATTGACTTATGGATCAGAATGGTGGACTTGGACAGAAAAAGACCTGAGTACTTCATAAGCAACAGAGATGCGTTTTCTGCAAGGGATCTTGGGTAAAATGAGGAGGAACAAGATAAGAAATGAAATAATACAAAACATGCCACAGATCAACCCCTAAAAGGAGCTGTGGAGAGAAATAGGCTAAAATGGTTCGGCCATGTCAAAAGAATGGGACAAGAAAAATTACCAAGAAAAGCTCTGGAACGGACAGAATCCAGAAGAAAACTAACTGGAAGACCACGAATAAGATGAAGGGATCAGGTGGAGGAGGACGTAAAGCAGAGAGAACTACAATGGGAGACAGGGATGAATGATAGACTGTGGGGAATAAAGAGAAGATTGGAAGAGGCTCTGTGAACGACCTGCACAAGCAGGAACGTATCAGGAAGAAAAAGAAGAAGTTGAAATCTCCGCCTCCACCGGGAATCGAACCTGGGGCCCTCTGAATCAAAGGCCAACAGGCTGACCATTCAGCTGATGAGCTGGACACATGCATACATAAAATCATACTATACTATCATATAGCAGGGATTTTTACTAAAATGTTAGTTGTTTTGTAAGATGTTTGGTTTTCTGAGAAATGAATTTAATTTGGCATTTAATTATAATTAATGAATTTGGGTATGAATATGCAGTTAATGATTCAGCATAAACAATGCAGACCATCCAACAAGGCTAGGCGGCATCTGCCAAATAGGAAACTGCATGTTATTGTGGAGGAGAACAATGTTGGGTGTGGTATGGGCATTGTAGAGATATTGCTAATAAAACCATTACCCAGTCTCCAAGTCAAGGGATTAAAATCCCTAATCTGACCATGAATTGAAGCAAAGGCCCTCTGAAATGAAGAGCACCAAGCTGACCATTCAGCCAAGGAGACGGAAAAGAGGGTGATGAAGATACAATAACCATCCAGTAGAATTCCACTTTTGTTGCTCAACAGCAGTAAATCAGAAAATGATATGAAGACTGCCTGGACGGCACAATTTGGAATAATGTCTGCTACTCCATAGCTTAGGTCATTCAGTTGTTGTTGTTGTTGTTGTTGTTGTTGTTGTTGTTGTTGTTGTTGTTGTTGTTGTTGTTGTTGTTGTTGTTGTTGTTGTTGTTGTTGTTGTTGTTGTTGTTGTTGTTGTTGTTGTTGTTGTTGTTGTTGTTGTTGTTGTTGTTGTTGTTGTTGTTGTTGTTGTTGTTGTTGTTGTTGTTGTTGTTGTTGTTGTTGTTGTTGTTGTTGTTGTTGTTGTTGTTGTTGTTGTTGTTGTTGTTGTTGTTGTTGTTGTTGTTGTTGTTGTTGTTGTTGTTGTTGTTGTTGTTGTTGTTGTTGTTGTTGTTGTTGTTGTTGTTGTTGTTGTTGCAAATCAGTACTTCATTTAGTGAACTTTGATCTGCTCAAGTTTACATCTTATGCATCTAGCAGCCACAAAGCTTCCAATAATTTCAGCACAAAACATAAATATAATAAAATTACAAAGAAAATATATTAATATCGTCACTATAGTGACTAACCTCCGTTTCCTCTATCCATGTTGACTCGGTCTCAATGATCACCTTGTCTTCCATACTTCGTCGAGATCTGCAACAATCGTAAAGGCCAGGAGATTTTAGTGATGAAATGACCCACAGAATAGGGAACATGCATGCTCCGGGGTTTTAATTAAAAATATGCTAATCTGATTCAAAATTTCGTGCAGTATTCAAAAATGTGATCAGAATGTACAAATAATAACTCCAAACATGATAAAAATCTACGAAAATGTCACGTCACGAAAGTACGCGATCTCATTGGTCTGACGTCATCGTACAGGTTGACTGAATTAGCAGACGAAATAACACATAGTGCGCTGTGAGAAGCAGGATACACTTCGCGTATTTCTACTTTACGTTAGTGTCTAGTATGATTAAATTCGAGGTCTATACATCGGATAATAATCTGAGTGGTATATTTTAGACTTAAAATGAATCCTGCGCAGACAGTGAGGCAGAAAACTTATAAATGGTGTAGAGTTCCGATGTGCACTAGTACATCGCATACCATACCAAACAAATTGTTTATACATGTTCCAAAGACTCTAAAACTAGGGAGAAATGGATTTTGGCGAGCCGAAAAAATGCTGGTGATATATCGGAAAAGTCTACAGTTTATTTTTTTTAAGATTTTAACGTAAGATGAATTTGTTTGAATTTTCAAATAATTTTTCCATGTCAGCTGTTCTAGTGGTAAAACTTTAAATTTTAATGTATGATGCTTTATTTAAATGCTTCAATTACATCTTGGAATATGAAAGTAATAAACAGTGCATTAAATAATGCGGATTATTAAAGTATTCTCCAAACCTAACCTATGTTTTGGGTGATCCATGTCAAGATAATAAATCAAAGGGGTTATGAACCATTTTGACAGCTCTAATTCTACCAATATATCTTGGCATGGGGCAGTTATGTATGTCTTTATTGAAGAGCTTAATTGGTAAAGAAATTTAGGCTATATCTAAATACTCTATAATGTAACAAAGAATAGGCGTGTACATCATGAAAGGAAACAACGTGAATTTAACAAATGTATAACTCTACACAAAACCAATGCTTGTTTGTTGGGGTCTTATAAGTTAACAATGCTCAATTATAATAATTATCATAATATTAATGAAATAAATAACATAATTGCACACAGGTGAAAATAGTGATGTAGGTGTTTAAAATATTATCCAACTTAGCCTAAGTTTTAGGTTATACAAGCCAAGTCAATAAACCGAAGGGTAAAAATACCGCACGAGTTGGCCGTGCGGTTAGGAGCGCGCAGCTGTGAGCTCGCATCCGGGAGATAGAAGGTTTTGAACCCCACTGCTGGCAGCCCTGAAGATGGTTTTCCGTGGTTTCCCATTTTCACACCAGGCAAATGCTGAGGCTGTACCTAAGGCCACGGCCGCTTTGTTCCCATTCCTAGGCCTTTCCTGTCCCATCGTCGCCATAAGACCTATATGTGACGGTGTGACGTAAAGCAAACAGCAAAAACAAAAAAACAAAAAAAAGTAAAAGTCACAGCACCCAAAGACATTCCTGTATTGAGCGACTAAAATGTCACCAGGACACTTTTCTTTCCTGATATGCTCAGCTTGTTAAAAGCCAAATGTAATTAATGTTATTGGCTTCATGCCCCACTAACTACTTCTACGATTTTCGGAGACGCCGATGTGCAGGAATTTAGTCCTGCAGGAGTTCTTTTACGTGCCAGTAAATCTACCGACACGAGGCTGACGTATTTGAGCACCTTCAACTACCACCGGACTGAACCAGGATCGAACCTGCCAAGTTGGGGTCAGAAGGCCAGCACCTCAACCGTCTGAACCACTCAGCCCAACTTGTGAAAACTAGATGAAGTCATATTTATCTTTATCATGTTTAACTTTTCCCCTCCACAAAGATATTTAATTCTCTTTCATGGGCCCCGGAAGTGGGTAGGCCAGTTGCCCCAACCATAAATATATATTTTTTTAGAAATGATAGGTTATAGACCTACAGTACTATGATCTTTCTTTCTTTCCTTCTTTCTTTCTTTCTTAATCAGTTTATCCGTCAGGGTTGGTTTTCTCTCGGACTCAGCGAGGGATTTCACCTCTACCACTTCAAGGGCAGTGTCCTGGAACGTGAGACTTTGAGTATGGTGATGAAACTGGTGAGGAGGGCCATTACCTCGCCCAGGCGGCCTCACCTGTTATGCTCAACAGGGGCCTTGTTGGAGGATGGGAGGATCGGAAGGGATAGACAAGGAAGAGGGAAGGAAACGGCCGTGGCCTTAGGTGCCTGGAGGAGAAGTAGGAAAATACGAAAAACCACTTCGAGGATGGCTGAGGTGGGATTCGAAACCCTTCTACTCAGTTGACCTCCCGAGGCTAAGTAGACCCCGTTCCAGCCCTCGTACTATTTGTTTTCAACTTTCATGGCAGAGCCGGGAATCGAAACCGGGCCTCCGGAAGTGGCACACATTAACCACTACACCACAGAAGCGGACTAGTACTATAATGCTACCTATATGTTTATGTTAGTGCTGAAATCCGATTTCTTACTTTACTAATGCTGAAAGCCCGAAAATGTAATGTTATTCTTTAATAGGGGAATCAGTCTAGAAAGAAATATTGAAAGTGATGTGATATCTATCCAGGTTCGTTGTTATCCTAATACTATGGGTTACAGTACATTGCACATATATAAAAGACGCCACTTACAAACTTGCTTGTTATCCGCTAATTTCTGCGGCCACAAAAGTCACATGGTAGATTGTCTGACTGTGCTGTTTTGAACCTTTCTTCTGTCATTTCGAAGTTATTCGCGATCATGAATAATAAACAATCGGCTTTTAGCAACGGCTGATGCACAACGGCTGGTAGAGCTCCATGCGGTACTGGATCGTGACGTCACAGCGCGCCGCTTACGTCAGAGGCCGTTTCACTCGCCTTGCGGAAAGGCACTATTAAATAATTTTTTAATGGTAAAAAACAAGGCAACATACCACAATGTAATACGTTTACGTACTATTTCATTGGTGTACTTTTCAAAAAAAATATTTTTGAAAATGATGCATGTTCCCAATTGTTCAAAGAATACAAAATAGGGATGAAAGTGAAACACCAAGGATGAGTGTGAAACTATTGGCTAAAGAATGGTATAGGCCATGGAACACTCCACAGGCAACAACAGTAGCACAAAATATAAGCCCTGGAGGGGTATATTTCGTACAGCCAGAGGGTGCCAGTAAAATTAATACACATTTCAAGCAAAGAAAAAACTCTTAACATATCGAAGCTGAATTCACACAAACAGAAAATGATGAACAACTAATCATCTTTGACTTCTCCAGTTTTCCAGTTATCACAGTTGCTCAAAATGCCCACCATCGGCATCGATACACTTCTGAGTATGTTTAACTGCTGATCAAACGTTTGCTGAAGTGTGCTGAGCGAATGCGGCACATGCCAGTGTTTTCTATGGTAAGAGGTCCCCATAGGTATCAGTCCAACAGAGTTAGATCCGGAGAACATGGTGGAAACTCAATCGGATCTCTTCGTCCTATCCAGTGCCTTGAAAGATTGTCATCAAGGCACACATGGACTTCTTGGGATAATGTTGTGGTGCACTATCGTGTTGGAAGTAAAATTCCTGATTTCCATAAAGTCTGTGAATGGCTGGCACAGTGCTCCAAGTGGCAGCTGATGATAACATTGAGCTCCAATTAAGATGTTCTATCACACCGTGTGTGCATGAGGAATATCAGACAGGACATCAGACGAATCAGGGACAAATGTGGTAGAAGAAATAAATAGAAACTAACAAAATAAAATACATTGAAAGACAGCAGGATAGAATACAGTAGAACAGAACTGAAGAACAGAAAGAAAGTATGTGGAGGAAACCAGAGGATAATGATGTGAGATGGTGTGAAAGGGGAGGGGCATAACCGGTACACTCACATTATGAAAGAATGAATTAACACATAACACATAGCTTGGAATAAACCAACTGGTGATGACGAACGTATTAATTTGGAAAACACCAGAACAAAACAACGCGCACACAGTGTGATAGAACATCTTAACTGGAGCTTAATGTTGTCGTCCACTCCCGCTTGGAATACTAGTGCTATGCCAGCATACAGCGAGTCACCTGGTGACAAATGAGCGTACCAGTACAGCTCCAACGGCAAGCATTCTTAAATTCAAACCCTCATTATTGTAGAAGACTTCCTCGTGAACAGTCGAGATCAAAGTTCCCTGTGAAATAAAAAGAGTTTCACCTTGTTTTCTTGACACAGTATAAGCCCAGAAGCCCATATCGTGTCAACAATGATGTCGTCATTGCATTTACATCTCACAACCGATTAACTTCAATTTTTTTTTTTTTTTTTTTTTTTTTTTTACGAAACATATGAAATTTAACTTGCAAGTTGTTCTTCCCAGCATTCTTACAGGTCAAAATGGCACAGTTAAAAGGTGATTACTGGCTGAGCAAAGTAAATAGGATGCTAGACAGAATAGAAATGGGAGGCTGTTGGGATACAGAGATTAAGAACAAAGATACGAAGTTGAGTAACAAAGTAATTATTACAGTGAATGATATTGAGAAACAGATGTTCATGGCAGAATATAAGACCTAAAGAAAATTATTACAATTCTGCAAAATTATCCAAATGCTGTCAATAAAGAAAGAAAGGCTGACAAATAGAGAAATAAGAGGTAAAATGCGACAGTTAATGGATATATGTACGAAGGTAATTCCAGGTCTCCTATTTTGTTTATAAATACATAGACCTGTTTATTTCTACAATGGCTTACATCATTTTACAGCTTGAACACTTAGCTATTTTTCTACATAATCACCATTTTGGTCGATGCATTTTTGTAGACGCTGTGACAGTTTTTGTATGCCCATGTCATACCAGCTCACTGCCATACTGTTCAGGAAGTTGAGAACCTCACCTTTCACCTCGTCATCAGTCGCTTCCCAGCCATATGTTCTTTCAACTTAACACATTAATGACGGGCTATGTTAATTAACGTAGTTTCGCATTGGTACGTGGGTGACCGGCTACGTAAATTAACGTTTTCTCACGTGGCTTCATTCTTATGTGATTTTATCCCCTCCGCAGTTTATTAATCGAAATATTTCGTGTTTAGAAACTAAAGTCTTTCTTGATCGGAATGCAGATAGATATATTCTTTCCCTGACTATGCTTTCAGCACGGGAAGAGTGGTTTCATAACTCTCAGTACCGCGTGACCACATGTACTGTCAGGTGTGAGCATGGTGCGCCGTGGCAAAGACAGCTTGAACGATGAAGAAATATTTGGAGAATCGCATGGTGATAGTTTATCTGATGTTCATATTGATTGCAAAAATGTAAGTATTAGTGATTGTGAAGATGTGTGTCCGTCAACATCAAAATATATGCGCGTAAGTGAAAGTGCGACATTCAGTTCAGACGAGTCTGTTGACGGTGACAATAATACAAGTGAAGATGCCAGTGACAATAGTGAGAGTGAGGTTGATGGATGGACAAATAAGGATGAAAACAGAGTCCTAGAACCATTTATATGTTTTACAGGCCTCACTTTTATGGCCAGTAATTCCGCGAGTATCCCGGAGGTAGATCGTTCCCTAGGCGGACTTGCTTCAGCTTCTTGTGGAACAATCAAATCTCTATTATGAACAAAATTGTGGGAGGTATAAAACCTCTCCCACATCACAGAAACAAAAAATATAAATGTGGTGAAAGGAAAAAGTACCCTCAGAAGCCCTGCAGATTATGCACTGCAAACAAGAAACACAAGGGCACAAGGTACATCTGCTTGGTTTGTCAACTTCCTTTGCACAAGGGCAGCTGCTTCATGCATACCACACTAAAATCAAGTACTAGAATCACTGGTAAGTGCTCTCACCAGGTTTCAATAATTTATTTCGTGTCATTTAAAAGTTACATGTATTTATATTTCATTCTACTTCTCAAGCTAGGTGTGCATCTGTTACCAGTCCACAGGAAAGAATGGAGTAGCGCGCAACCAGACAACAATGTGTTAAGGAACAAGTGATAGTCATTGGGTGCCAAATTGGGACTATAGGGTGGGTGAGTGATGATGTTCCACTTAAACTGTTGCAGGAGAGCCACAGTTTGCCGGGCGACGTACGGCCGAGCGTTGTCATAGAGAATGTTTATGCCCTTGCTCAACATTCCTCTTCTCTGGTTCTGAATTACCCATCTGAGTTTTTTCAGGGTCTCACAGTACCTGTCAGCATTAATTGTGGTCTCAGCGGTCAAAGTCGATCAACAATACCCCTTTTCGATCCCAAAACACTTTACCGGCAGACTGTGTTTGCTTCAATGTCCACGGCTTTGGTATCGTCACCTGTGACAACTGAGTCCAAAAAGTAGTCCTGTTTGGCAGCAAAGCGTTGAAGAAATGCACGGGAAGAATCAACTCGTTGCCGCATGTGGTCTTCAGTAAGCATGCGTGGCACCCATCTTGTGCACACCTTCTGGTATTTCAACTTTTCCGTTAAAATTCTGTGAGCAGCGCTTCGGGAAACCTCAGGAACCAAACTGCAGAGATCATCCAAGGTGATCCACTGATCTTCACGCAAGATTTGCTCAACCTTCACAACCGTCTCGACAGAAATTGACTGTCTCCCGCTCCTTTGTTCATCATGAATTTCAGTCCGACCGGCTGCAAACTCTCTACACCACTTATGAACGTTTTTGACATACATGCACGACTCACCATACACTTCCATCAATTGGCGATGGATTTCAATCGGTTCAGTACCTTTGCGTTCAAAACCTGAATAACTGCTCGCACTTCGCACTTGAGGGTAACATCCAACGAGAGCTCCATTCTCAGCGCCTTCCAAGCCAAGACCGAGTGCCTCAGCATGGCGAGCGCATCTTTATATGCAAACGCGGGAAACACTCTTCACAATATTGTGACCAACAGCCACGTGAACAGAGTTCTGTATTTATAAAAAAAATAGGAGACCTTATTTTTGGGATCACTCTCATAAGAATAAGGGTTTATGAGAGAAACATGATAAAAATTGTTGTTTCCTCCGCAGTGAATTAATGGAACAGGCTTATTTATTCAGAGTATGTAAGGACACCGATTTACTTAGGATTAAAAATCTGGGTAGCAAATACAGGGTGTATACGTGATGACGTTACAAAATTTCAAGGATGATGGAGGGTGGAAAATGCATCACCTTGGCATAAGGAACCGTAGTCCGCAAACGTTTGAGTCAAAAGTTGTTAATAATCAAAGTTGTTTAACATCCGCCCATTCTTAATAGCAGTAGTGTACACTGTGGTGCTCAGAGATTTACTATCCACATTCCTGGAACACATCCCACTTGCCCTTCGTCCAACATGATAGAGCCCCACCTTGATTTGGACTGAGGGTTCATGAACAGCTGGATCAGGCATTCCCTGCAAAGTGAATAGGAAGAAGAGGTCCTGTTCTGTGGCCCACTCGTTCACATGATCTCACCCCACTAGATTTCTTCTTGTAGGGCCATGTGAAAAGCCTTATCTATAAGACACCTGTCAAAACTGAAGAGGATCTCTTGGTGAGAATTCTCGCTGCCTGCAATGCTGTTCAAACGACACCAGGAATATTCGAATGGGTAGGATAGAACTTTGTGCAACAATGCCATGCCTGCATTGACACAAGTGGATGCCATTTCGAACATTTGTTGTAAACGGAGCAGCTTGTGAAACTGTGCAGGTAAATGGATTTAAATGAGTAAAATTTTGCTTAAATTTCCCTTGATCATTTCTGGAATATGGTTCCTTATCTCAAATTGATCCACTTGCCATCGTCCATCATCCCTGAAAGTTTGTAAAATCATCACAGATATACCTTGTATAAAGAAAAAATAAACAAAGAGGAAGAATTCCATACAACTATAAAAGTATGAAATAGAGAATGGATTGTACCATGAAGAATAGCAAATATTTTCCGTGTTATCAAAAATGTGTGGCTAAAGAAAATTAGAGAAATCAGAAAAAAGGCACAAGCCTCGTGAAGGCACTCCACTTACTGCACGAGGACTCAGCGGAGGGTGATGGTCTTTTATCTGTTCTGTTTAGTTCACAGGATTGCCGACAGGAGAGTCTTTATGAGCTACGAACTGTTACCAACAGTTACAAAGTTATTGACCTGGATTTGCAAACATAGGTTATAGCTACTGAATTACCTTTTTTCTTGCCGTGTGCACAGTATGCACTGCAGTGATAGGAAAAAATCTCAAAGGCAGTTTGACCCCAGGAGGGCCACTGTTCTCATGACAGAGATTGGTCCGGATTTGCAAAGATAGGTTATATCCACTAACAAAGCCTTTCTTCTGCTTTTATTCTGCACGGGTTGGTAACAGAAGCTGCAAGTTATGAATTCTGGGAATGACATCATATTGGCCAATGGCAGAGCTAGTAGCAGGTTGGCTAATGGACAATGGTGCATGAAATATTTCATTAGGTTATAAAAGAAAAAAGTACCTTATGTTTCAATAGGTTATAAAAGTAAATTTACCTTTTTTAGGCGGGCAGATGGGTCGCTGACATTCCTAATGAACACATCTATCTCCTAAAAGGATTTAAAACTAAGATTCATATATATTTCCTCACAAACTTATGCTGGAGTGCCTACACTAGTTTTGTACCCAGAACAAGCACTAACTTAACCAGTGGAGGCAGAAAACAGGTTTGTCCTGGAATATATACTGAGTGGCCAAAAGTCACAAGAAGAGGTGTCCCATTAGAAAATGTGCTGTATATGACCGCTAAGTATTGCAGCTAGCTACGATGCAGCTGAGAAGTCTATCACAGACACCACTGTCATGAAGATGGCAACATGTTGCGAGTTAACCGACTTTGAACGTGGGATGATCATCGGCACATGGCACATGGGTCATAGCATTGCGGGGATTACATGCGAATTCCGTTTTCTGGGGTCAACAGTGTCGAGGGTGGATCACAGAGAGAATGTTACCACCTGCATAAACTGCCGCGCAGGAAGACCACAGATGTTTAATAAACGGACATCTGGTTGCCTCTGCAGAACCATACCGAGCGCTCAACTGCATACTGTGAGTCATGTCACTGCCCAGTTGAATGCTGGGAGTTAGGAACCCATTTCTACCAGGACTGTAAGGAGGCAACTGCACTGCATACGCTTCACCAGCTGACGACCAAATCGGGTCGCTTTGCTGACACCTCGACACAGAGCTCAACAATGTACATGGGCCTATGAACATCGGCAAAGGTCCAAGGAAGAGTGGTGGCATGTGGTATGATCCGATGAATCTGGTTTCAGTTGTATCGAGCTGATGGGCACGTAAGAGTGTGGCGTATAACCCATGAAGCATTGGATCCTGTGCGTCAACAAGGTCATGTCCAAGTGGGTGGTGGCTCAGTTCTGCTTTCAGATCATCTGCATCCCTTTCTGGCCCTAGAATACCCTGATGGCGATGCCATGTTACAACAGGACAATGCACCGTGTTACCATTGTGTGGTGGCATGCAGGTGGTTGGAGCAGCACTCCAGTGAAGTTATGACCATGGATTGGCTCTCCAGACCCCCATTCTTAATCGAATCGAGCATTTATGGGATGCTGTCGATGCTGGTGTACACTCCATGAACCCCACTCCAACTACACAAGACCAATTATGGGTAACGGTGCAAGATACATGGGTCCAGATCCATCCAGAACAATTCCAACACCTTGTAGAGTCGATGCCTCACCTTACTGCTGCAATTTTGAGGGCTCGCGGAGTAACTCGTTATTAACATTACATTCAGTGTCTTCCCATGACTTTTGGCAACTCAGTGTCTAACACTGTATAATATCTAGGACAAAAAAGTGAGTAGAAGAGGCAATGAACACTATTGGTTTTAAGTCAAATGTAGTGTATGAGTAGTAATAGATTTTATTATATCAAGGAAAATTTAAATGAACAAAAAAAAAAAAAGATAAAAATACATGAATGCACTCTCTCCAGTTTCAGGCAATCTGGAACTGGGGGATGGGAGTATTCTGTTTTTTTTTTTTTTTTTTTTTTTTTTTTTTTTTTTTTTTTTTTTTTTTTTTTTTACAATTTGTTTTATATCGCACCGTCTTATGACGACGATGGGATAGGAAAGGGCTAGGAGTGGGAACGAAGTGGCCATGGCCTTAATTAAGATACAGCCCCAGCATTTACCTGGTATGAAAATGGGAAACCATGGAAAACCATCTTCAGGGCTGCCGACAGTGGGGTTCGAACCCACTATCTCCCGGATGCAAGCTCACAGCTGTGCGGCCCTAACTGCACAGCCAACTGGCCAGTGAGTTTTATTAGTACTTAATATTAAGTATTTTAACGTAGTAATAAGATTTACCTCCCTTACAAACCATATGACTTTGCCATGGTGAGGAGGCTTGTGTGTCCCAATGAAGCAGATAGCCGAGCCGCAGGTGCAGCCATATTGGATGGGTATCTGTCTAGAGACTAAACTAATGAATGGTTCATCAAAAAGGGGTAGCAGCCTTTTGGAAGTTGCAACGGTGGCAGTCTGGATGATTGACTGATATGGCCTTGTAATAATACTCAACATAGTTTAACTATATTGGTACTGCTACACAGCTGAAAGCAATGGGAAACTACAGCCATAAGTAATTCCCAAGGACATGTAGCTCTCTCTGAATGAATGAATGAATGAATGAATGAATAAATGAATGAATGAATGATGTATTGATGATGGCTTATGCCTGGGTAAAATATTCTGGAGATAAAATAGCCCCCATTTGGATCTCCAAGTGTGTTAGGTTAGAGAATCTGAAAAGGGGGATGGATAGACTAAAGTTAAATGTAGATGGTATAAATGAAGTACGTTAGCAGGAAGAACACGATCTTTGGTCAGGCAATTGCAGAATTATCAACACAAAATCAAACAGGGGAAATGCAGGAGTTAGTTGAATAATGAATATGAAAATAAGGCCATGGGTAAGCTATTACAACCAGCATAGTGAAAGGATTATTGTTATCAAGTTAGATACTAAACCAATGCCCACCACAATAGTGGAGGTCTATATGCCTACTATTCCAGTGGATAATGAAGAATTTGAAAGAATATATAAAGAGATAGCAGATTTAATATGTACAATATTTCAAAGGTGATGAGAATCTAATTGTGATGGGAGACAGAATGCATTGGTAGGCCAAGGAAGAGAAGGTAATACAGTTGGAGAACTTGTATTGGGACAAAGGAATGAAAGATGAAGTAGGTGGACGAGATCTGGAGACACTGGAAGGTATCCAATACACTTTATTATGATTAGGCAGAGATTCAGATACCAGGTTTTGGATTACAAAACTTTCCCAGAAGCTGATGTGGACTCTGACCACAACTTGTTGGTGACAAAATGCCATCTGAAGTTGAAGAAAGGAATGCAAGGAAATAGGATCTAGACAAAGTGAAGGAAAAGAGTGTGAGGGATTGTTTCATGAAAGTTGTTGCACAAGGACTAAATGAAAAGGCTCAAGGAAACACAACAGAAGAAGAATGGACAGTCGTGAAGAATGAGGTCAGTAAGGGCTGCTGATGAAATGTCAGGAAGGAAAGAAAGATTAACTAAGAATCAATGGATAACTCAGGAGATACTAGAACTTACTGATGAACAAGGAAAATACAAGAATGCAAAAAATGAAGGCAGAAAAAAATACAGGCAATTAAAGAATGAAGTGGATGGAAAGTGCAGGACACCTAAGGAAGAATGGCTGAAGGAGAAATACACAAATGTTGAAGGTTGTATCATCCTAGGAAATGTAGATGCATACAGGAAAACCAAAGAAACCTTTCGGAGAAAGAAAATCTACGTGTATGAATATTAAGAACTCAAATGCAAAACAACTTCTAGGGAAAGAAGACAAAGCAGAAAGATGGCAGGAACATATCCAACAGTTGTATCAAGGTAGAGAAGTAGATGGTATGGTTTTGGAACAAGAAGAGGCTATTGATGATGATGAAATGGGAGACCCAATTTTGAGGTCAGAATTCAACAGAGCTGTGAGAGACCAAAATAGGAACAAGGCACCTGGAACTTATTACATTCCCTCTGAATTACTGACTGCCTTAGGAGAAACCACAATGGTGCTGACAAGTGTGAAAACTACCACACCATTAGTTTAGTATATCATGCTTGCAATATTTCAAGACGTATTATTTACAGAAGAATGGAAAGGCAAGTTGAGACTGAGTTGATAGAAGATCAATTTGGCTTCAGAAAAATGTAGGAACATGTGAAGCAATTCTGATTTTATGTCTGATCTTAGAGGATCGAATTAAGAGACAATCCCAGAAAAGGCATTCAATAATGTGTCTTGGACCAAGCTATTTGAGATTCTGAAGGTGATAGAGATCAGATACCAAAACAAAGAATTATTTATAATTTGTATAGAAATCAGTCTGCAGTGATAAGAATAGAGGGCTTTGGAAAAGAAGCAGCAATCCAGAAAGGAGTGAAGAAGAATTTGGAAAGGGATTCACAATCCAAGGAGAGGAAATCAAAACTCTGAGATTGGCTGATGATTTTGTTATTTTATCTGATGCTGCAGAAGATTTCAAGACATTGCTGAATGGTACGAATGGAGTCTTGGGTAAGGCGTACAAGATGAAAATAAATAAGTCAAAAAACAAAAGTAACTGAGTGCAGTCAAATGAAGTCTGGTGACGCAGGTAATATTAGATTACGAAATGAAGTATTAACCCCTTAAATGGGCATGACGTCTTTAGACAACTTTGCACTGGGCTTTCTATGGTGGGTATGATGGCATAAGACCACAGTAAAATTTACTGCTTATTTCTTTTGGGGGTGACGGTACATGACATCACCATCAAGTCTACAGTATTAGTTGACATATTTTCTACTAGCAAGATACCCGTGCTTCGCTATGGTATTATACTGAAATTTATAACTGAATGCTTAACATTTTATATATAATCCACCAAAATTCGCAATCTGATGGCAAAGTTCCTCCCATTTTTCAATCTTTCTTTGCAGCAATCGATTTCGTACTTCCCGAGCTAGCTCCAGGTATTCCATCCAGTCAGTTGGGTCTAACTCTTTGCCATCTTTTCCTATAAGCATTTTTTTAATGGATCAAATCCTTGAGGAGATCCGGCATGGTGTCGTCTTGGGTGCCTTGGCGGTACTGAACCCGCGGCCGGACTTCATTCATAGTCATTACCCAGCCAGGTCCGACTCGTTGGCTGAATGGTCAGCGTACTGGCCTTCGGTTCAGAGGGTCCCGGGTTCGATTCCCGGTCGGGTCGGGGATTTTAACCTTCATTGGTTAATTCCAGTGGCCCGGGGGCTGGGTGTTTGTGCTGTCCCCAACATCCCTGCAACTCACACACCACACATAACACTATCCTCCACCACAATAACACGCAGTTACCTACACATGGCAGATACCGCCCACCCTCATCGGAGGGTCTGCCTTACAAGGGCTGCACTCGGCTAGAAATAGCCACACGAAATTATTATTACCCAGCCAGGACCCGTTTCCAGCGCGGTCCGCACATTTTGACGACGGTCCAGAATATTATTATTATTATTATTATTATTATTATTAGGGTGGGTGATATTAGTTGAATTTATATTATTATTATTATTATTATTATTATTATTATTATTATTATTATTATTATTATTATTATTGATCTGGACCCCTCAGCAAGATGTAAGACTGCTACTTGGCAGTAAATAACATCTGCTGCCATTGTCATTGCTGACAATGTGACCAGCATCATTGTCACGCGTAGGCAAGTCCGCGGAATTTTTGGCGATACGAATGTTATACTTCCGTGCAGTATTGACCTTAAAAGATGAACAATTGCATGATTAATATCATTCCTATCGTTTATTTCAAATGTGTTTAAATTTTCATTTATATGCCAGGAGAATCTACTGTAATCTAACTGTAAGTTCTCCAGAGAAAAAGATGGCTCTTAAAAATGAACCCAGGAAAGATTTAAAATGATTGGTTTATGATCAGAATCAACTACATTATGAACACTAAAATCAATTGGTCTCAACTCCTTTTTCACCCCACTGCCATTAAGTTGATTTCTCCTCCCCTCCCCCCCCTCCCCCTCCCCCAAAGGCATGTTTCTTTATGTTTAAAGGAGATTCCAAATACCAATGTTCACGTCTGTTACCTTCAGTTTTGTGATATAAATACCCCCATAAAAGAATTCACTTTTTTCACCCTCCTTTCACACTCCCTCCCCTTAAGTGAATTTTCCAGAAAAAATACTTGTTTCTTTTTTAGTAAAGGATCTTCTAAATACCAATTATCGTGACTGTAACATCTTCAGTTTTTGTGATATGTGTCCTCATAAAAGGAATTCAACTCCTTTTCACCCCTGCACCCCAAGATGATTTTTCCCCCAAAATGCATTTTTTGTTTTTTTGTTTTTGTTTTTAAAGAAGAATCAAATACCTTTTCACATCTGTAACAACTTTAGTTTTTATTAGATGTAAGTATCCTCATACAATTTAATTTTTCAATTCTTTCACCCCCCATTGGATTTTCCAAAATCAAAGGAATACATGTTTCTTTACTTTTAAAACAGATTCTAAATACCAATTTTCACGTCTCCAACATCTTTCATTTTGGAGATAATAGTATCTTCATACAAATAATTCAACTAATTTTTCAATTTTCCCCCCCTCCCCCACATAAAGTGGATTTTCAAAAACAAGAAATATATATTTCTTTATTTTTTAAGGAGATTCCAAATACCAAATTTCACGTCTGTAACATCTTCAGTTTTTGAGATATCAGTATCCTAATAAAAAGAATTCAACCCCATTTTCAGTCATTTTTACCCCCCACCTGAGTAGTTTTTCCAAAAACAAAAAAATACATGTTTCTTTATTTTTAATAGAGGTAAGAGAACACCATTCTTCACTTCTGTAACATGTTAAGTTTTTGAGATATACTGTAGACATGCTCATTTTTAAAGTTTCACCCCCTTTTTAGTTCCCCTGAAATGGAGTTTCCAAAAACAAATCACCTATGATTCTTTACTTTTACAGGAGATCCAAATATTAATTTTTATGTCTGTAACATTTTACGTTTCTGAGATATACTTTGTACTGTAGATATAGTCTTTCTAAAAATTCTCCCCAATTGTCACTCCTGTTTAACCCCCATTAATTGGATTTTCTGAAGAAAAAAAAAATAAACGTGTTTTTTTACTTTTAAAGGAGATTCCAAATACCAATTTTAAGGTCTGTGATATCTTCAGTTTCTGAAATATAAGTATTCTCATTAAAGGCAATCAACCCCTTTTTCATCCCTCCTAGTGGGATTTTCCAAAAAACAAAAAAATATGTGTTTCTTTTGTAAAGGAGATTCTAAATACTAATTTTTACATCTGTAAACTTTTAAAGTTTTGAGATATGGATACACTCATTTTAAAAATTCTCCCCCTTTTCCACCCCCCTTAGCGACGGAATATCCAAAAATCCTCCCTTAGCGAGCACCTACATTGTAATATACATGTATCCTCAAAATTGCATTTCTTTCAACTATCCAGTAGTTTTGGCTCGGCGATGATGAATCAGTCAGTCAGTCAGTCAGTCAGTCAGTCAGTCAGTCAGTCAGTCAGTCAGTCAGTCAGTCAGGACATATTCTTTTATATATATATATATAGATTATATCACGCTGCATATTATATTATATAGCTATCAGTCTCTTAAAATGGATTTGTTTCGAATGGCCTTGCATGACACTTCCACACAGTTGTTTATGTCAAGGTGCATGGCTTCTGAAAGTAAAGTAAATCAGCTTGATTGTACTGGTATTTTGACAATTCTAGAAGCGGAGGGTAAAGATGAGATTTTTTTTAGCAAGTGGTGACGTGTGGATATATCCTGAAGAAGATGACAGTGAAAGTGATCCTGAAAATAAAAGTAAAGTGGTTCCAGATGAACCAAATGACAAGGAAGAGGTTCAGAATATGACATCCACCTCAGTTCATTGCTTATAGTTCCCCAAGACCAACAATTGCTTTTACAGAGGTAAATGTGATAAATATAATTTTAGTGATATAAACAGTGTTTGTTGAAGGACATTTCAGTGTGTTCATAGATGACCTTGTTTCTGCGTATATCACACAGCTAGCACTCTACAAAACCTGCAACCATCGGAACATATAACCACGTATATAACGTAAATAATGTTAGTTGAAGTTTGTTGAAGTATATAATACTATCATATTACATTAAACTAATTGTGTACACATTTTTACAGAAAATATTTACATATCAAAGTGGGGAAATGTACCCAGGGAAGGACACACATGTGGAAAACTTAGTGGCCAGTTAAGGGGTTAAAGGAAGGAGATGAATATTGTTACTTTGGTAGTAAAATGGCAGAAGTAAGGACGATATAAAATGTAGGCTAGCACAAGCACAGAAGAGCTTTCTTAAGAAAAGAAATTTGCTCTCTTCAAAAACTGATATAGGAATTAGAATGATGCTTCTGAAGACTTTCGTCTGGAGCGTGGCAATGTATGGATGTGAGACATGGACAATACCTAGCTCAGAAAGAAAGAGAATAGAAGCTTTTGAAATGTGGTGTTACAGAATGCTGAAGGTGAAATGGATAGATCGAATCACAAATGAAGAGATACTGAATCAAGTTGGTGAGTGGAGATTGATATGGCTAAATTTGACAAGAAGGAGAGATAGAATGATAGGAGACATCTCAAGACATCCAGGACTTGTTCAGTTAGTTTTTTGAGGGAAGTATATGGGGTAAGAATAGTAGGGGTAAACCAAGGTATGATTATGACATGCAGATTAGAACAGATGTAAGATGCACTAGTTACATAGAAATGAAAAGATTAGCACAGGATAGGCTGCCATGGAGAGCTGCATCAAACCAGTCTATGGACTGATGACTCAAATAACAGTAAGATTTATTAGAAATAAATCACCGGGCGAGTTGGTCGCGCAGCAATGAACTTGCATCTGGGAGGCAGTGGGTTCAAACCCCACTGTCGGCAGCCCTGAAGATGGTTTCCATTATTTCCCATTTTCACACCAGGCAAATGCTGGGGCTGTACCTTAATTAAGGCTACAGCCACTTCCTTCCCACTCCTAGGCTTTCCCTATCCCATCGTTGCCTTTAAGACCTATCTGTGTTGGTGCGACGTAAAGTAAATTGTAAGAAATAAATAATCCATCCTCCAGTGAGGATGACCATAAAGATCCGGAATACATAACTTAGACCTATAGTATATAATTATAATTATGAAATTATTTTTGCTGGAAAATTCATTGTAATGAGATTACAATTTCAGGTATAAATGCAACTATAATTTGCAGAGAATCTCTTATAATCTGTAATAAGATTTTCTCTACACCATAAAAAGTAATTTTCAAATTTTGGAGGGTAGTGGCTGTGTTATTTGGCCTCTGAAGAGGCATCTGACAACCCACTGACCAAGAGGAATATGATATTTGGTTGATAGATATGGCATATAAATTGCTTGTTGTTTTTTTTTTTGTTTTTTTTTTTTTCAGATTAACATCCTGAGCCTGTTGCAAGTCCCTCTCAAAGCAAATAGTAGGATCTAACATCATCACTTTATTGTCTTTCTTAATGGTGGCCATGATGTCCAATCTTCTCGTTGAGTCATCAGTAGAGACGCAGTGAATTTCTTCGTGCACCTTTTATCCACGGTGCCTCACGCCTTGATAGTGCAATCATAATATTATAAATAGTATAATCTCCAGCATGCTACTTGTAAAAATTAATTTTATAAATTTTTCAATTTTTTTTTTTTTTTTTTTTTTTTCCAGTTGCTTGATGATGCTCCAACACAGATAGGTCTTGTGGCAACAATGGAATAGGAAAGGGGTAGGAGTGGGAAGGAAGCGACCATGGCCTTGATTAAGGTGCAGCCCAAGCAACTACCTAGTGTGAAAATGGGAAACCAGCGAAAACCAACATCAGGACTGCCAATAGTGGGGTTCAAACCTACTATCTCCCAAATGCAAGCTCACAGCTGCACGCCCATAACTGCACACCCAACTCGCTCATTATTTTATCATTTAATCTGTGTGTGTGGTTAGTACAATAAATACATAATTTTATATTATATTTTGTGTGTAAAATTATTATGTTGTCTGTGTTCTTATATGTAAGTTATACTGCCTCTTTTGCATGAGACTTGGCTCATAGAAGTCTTGAGTGAATAAATAAATAAAGAGGCCTGAATAATAATAATTAAAACAAAATATTGAGAACAACACCACCACTCAGGATTATACCAAACAAACAATACACCCTGAGCTTTCCTAGAATGAATGAATGAATGAATGAATTTATTTATTTATTTATTTATTTATTTATTATTTATTATTTATTATTTATTTATTTATTTATTTATTTATTTATTTATTTATTTATTTATTTATTTATTTTGGTACTTGTTTAACATTATACTAATAGTAATGTTATTGGCTTTACGTCCCACTAACTACTTTTATGGTTTTCAGAGATGCCGAGGTGCCGGAATATAGTCCCGCATGAGTTCTTTTATGTCCTAGTAAATCTACCGACATAAGGCTGATGTATTTGAGCACCTTCGAATACCACTGGACTGAGCCAGGACTGAACCTGCCAAGTTGGGGTCGTACTAACACAATCAAAGGTTTTTGGCAATGGAAGAATGGGAAAAGGCTAGGATTAGAAAGGTATTGGCCACGGCCTTAATTAAGGTACAGCCCCAGCATTTCCCTGGTGTGAAAATGGGAAATCACAGAAAATTTAAAGCTGCCAACAGTAGGATTCGAACCCACTATCTCACAAATGCAAACTCACAGCTGCGTGGCCCTAACCGCACAGCCAGTTCGCTTGGTGAATTAAGAATACTTCTTGCCAAAGCATTTTTGCCTTTTTTTGATTAACGAAGGAAAGTAAACAAACTGTGTGTACATTATGTCATCGTTTCACAGCCTGTATATTAAATAGCAAACTATTATAAAGATTGTTCATTTATATGTTATTCTGAGGTGCCATTAGCAGTTAAAAGAATGAAATTAGTATACAACTAAAGGAAAAGTTATAGTTGAAAATATTGTGGACAGGAGGCAGCGGTGCGTGATTCCACTATCTGTAATCAGCTAATAACTTTCTGTCCACTGTAGTCATAAGTTTGTTCCTTATTTTAATTTTAGGAATCTGGCAAACCTGGAAACAATGATGAGGGGGTTCATCAGGTACCCACCTTAAACAAGAGCTAATCTCGAACCACATTTCTGATAGGGAATAAAATTACAAGTTGCCTGGAAATCCAAAGAGAGATCATCGCACCAACTAAGCCAGATCAATCTCGCAAACCAGTGATCTCCCCAGAAATTTTCATCAGCCGGGTGGCAGGAATAAGTAGCCGGGCAGGGAATTCTACGAAAAAAATTATTATAAAATCTCTATTTATCCTCCCCAGGGCATAAACAATAGCAGACAGAAAAATATTAAATGCAAAATCGAACTAATTTTTTGTTATTATCAAGAACAAGACATAAGATTATTCTGAACTTGTAGTGTTCTACTGCTCATTCATAGTCGTATAACTCCGTGGCTTATTACTCGGTTAGTGTGGAGTGCCATACAGGTTTGTAGCGTAATGCAGAACTGAGTGTTCGTATGCGATTCCATATTAATCCAGATGCCACTCGCACACGACACTATGCGGTAGTCAAGCTAAACATTTAAACTCCGATGTAATTGATGCAATTTTGCTGACAATAATGAGGATTATTAAATAAATGTTTTATAGTATTTACGTTTTAATTTAGAACACCCAACGACTCAAATATATATTAATATTATGTAACTAACATATCTCTAAGTTATGTTAATCGGGCAGTCTGTAAAACTGGTAGGGTGGTGCGCCCATTAAAAAGGTTGTAGGGAGAACACTGCAGACTAGGAATGAGAATTCTCTAATAATAATAATAATAATAATAATAATAATAATAATAATAATAATAATAATAATAATAATAATGATTCGAACATGGAATTCGTTGCCCAATGACCTAAGGGACAATCTATCTGGACCGGTATTTAAAAAGAAATGTTGGCAGTGGTATAAGACAGATCAAGTTGAGTGTAAATACATTAATTCTGTTTTGTTGATGATGATGACTGGAGAAGAATGCTTCGCATTCCTTGGACAGCACTTCAAACCAACTAATCCATCCTCAAGGAGCTGGACATTAGTACAAGGTTATCGGCAAAATGTCAACAGAGGATTCTCCAATTCTTTGGTCATATTATGCATCATGGAGAAGGAAGCCTTGAAAAGCACATAATCTTGGGAAATGTGCCTGGAAAGAGGGAGCGTGAGTGAGCACCTATACATTGGACATATATATATAATCCAGAATAAAGAAAATTGCCCTAATGCATCAATAAAAACATAGTAAAACTTAGTGACACACAGAATTAAATAACAAAACAGGACCCCTGTGGGTGGGGGACGCAAAGACATCGTTCATACAATTTACCCGTATAGCAGAAGACCATGGAGGATGGAAACGGATACAAAGAAATATCTTCAGATATCATGATCCTCAGGATTGAGAAACCGATATAGACAGACAGACATGATGATGCCTGTTGTTTAAAGGGGCCTAAAGGTCATCAGCCCCTCATGGTACGAAATGAGATGAAATGCAATGACAATTTAAAGGTACAAAATTCATGCACTGACCATAATTCAGACGTGATGATGAAGAATGAATGGATGAATATGAATTTAAAACAATCAAGGGATCTGACCCGCAATGCCTCACCTTCCCAGAAACAATATTACTGCCCAAGGGACAGCTTCCAAAGCACAATCCTGAACTGATGATGCTTCTTGTATAAAGGGGTTCAATATCCAGGTCAACAGTCCCTCACAATGGCACTTGTCGCTACTAAAGTAGTAGTAGTAGTACTAATCAAAGGTAGCGTAAAGTCACGGTGTTCCAAACATTATGGTACTACTCACAAGTATTGTACATCATACAGTAAACACACACCTATCGTGTTTCTCAAATAATGGCACCACTCGTAGGCAACGCAAACCCATGGTGTACCTCACATAGGTGTACTAATCACAGGGACTCGTACTATCCCGTGGTGTTCCTCACATAGTGGGTACAACCCTTTTTTTTTTCTATGGGCTTTACGTCGCACCAACACAGATAGGTCTTATGGCGATGATAGGATAGGAAAGGCCTAGGAGTTGGAAGGAAGCGGCCATGGTCTTAATTAAGGTACAGCCCCAGCAAAGCGTACAAATCACAGGCAACACAGACCAACAGTGTCACTCATATAGTGGTACTAATAACAGGCACCTGTGGTATTTCCCACATAATGGTACAAATCACAGGCAACATAAGACCATAATGTTCCGCATATAGTGGTACTAATCACAGGTATTGGAAACCCACAGTAAACCGCTCTCTGCTACTACTAATCACAAACCTATTGTGTACCTACATAGTGATACTACTCGCAAGTAAAGGCAACCCACAGCTTTCCCTGCATGATGGTACCAATCACAAGTAGTTTCATGATTCTAATTCAATCATCCCTTGGTTGCCCCTTTTAATTGCCTCTTACGACAGGCAGGGGTTAATGTGGGTGTATTCTTCATCTGCATCCCCCACCCCACAGGGGATAGAGAGAGAAAAAAGAAGAAAAGAAGGGATTCGTCTCTTCAAAAAATGAAGTAACGGATGAAGAAAGACAAGGACCATGAAGAGCGTGAAAATGAAAGACTCCCTAGGCCTCGAATGCTCTAATACCATCGGTGTTGGAAAAGAGCAAGAGTTGACCAACGGAGGTCGGACAGGATAGGTGGAAGTGGGAAGCCTGGCACAAGTAAGTGGAAGTAATGCCAGAATTCAGCTAAGGGACCTGTGGTCACCAACACACGCTCCCAAGTTGAGAGCCCCTGGGACCACTTTTAGTCACCTGTTATGACAGGCAGGGGATACAGTGGGTGTATTCTTCATATGCGTCCCCCACCCACAGGGGGTAGCAAATAATAAGTATTCAAAATTTGACTGAAATTACTCCAGTGGTTTAGGAGAAGATGTGTCATTTACACACATATTTCATTCCATGTGTCAGTAAGTTTTACAAAATTTGCTTTTATTGATGCATTAGGACAATTTTCTTTACTCTGGATTATATATATATATATATTCCTTTTTTCCTTTAATGTGCTTTTATAACTAAGGGTATAGTTAAGTATTATACATAATATATTGTTAAACTGTATGTACATTATGAGACATGGTTTCATAGCCATGTAAATAAACAAATAATAATAATAATAATAATAATAATAATAATAATAATAATAATGTATGTTCAATCCCCAGCCTGAAGGCTGGTTGGATCCTCAACAGTTCCACCATTAGCTGTCACAGATGGCCTAGACATCAATGAAGAGGTGTACTAGAGAAATGATGTAGTATCCCATTGCTTTCCTCGCTGAGCCAGAAGTTGCTACTACATATCAGTCTGCCAAGCCCAATGAAATGCATGCACCAACATACCCTATGAGCGACATTTTCACATCATTCATAGCAGGGAGTGGCTGCATAAGGAGTGGTATTACTAACATCACTCATACCTCAGTCACTTTCATATTGTCTGAGACAGATCAATTAAAGTACCGTAACAAAATTGCTCAAGCCCACACCAGAAGATATACTGCACTGTAAACAATAGGCCTAGGTCTCTCCAGCAAAGGAATAATAATAATAATAATAATAATAATAATAATAATAATAATAATAATAATAATAATAATAATAATAATAATAATAAAAGGATTAAAATAATGACCATTGGCAGATTAGTCAGAAACAAATTCCATCTGCTGTCTCTCAGACCTACTAATTTCTTTCCAACCATAGCCAAGATAGACTGACGAGAAGAATTCTCAATCTGACCCTCTTGCTGAAAGTCAAGAAGAGTTGGCTAACTGAAAGACAGCTGAAGGAAATCGGCATAATGGGCAAAACTGTGCAGTAGGATAGATCTTCATTCAGAACACTAGTTGATGATCACCAATTTATAGACAACCCCAAAAATAAAACGAATAAAACCTGGACATAAGAATGCAAGAATAATTTCAGCAAGAAGACGGAGAGGTTTTGGGAAAAGAAGTAAGAAAACACATCATATAAATAAGTTCAATCGTGCTCCTCAGTTGGCGAAAACGATGAAATAATAATAATAATAATAATAATAATAATAATGTAAATCATTTCACGAATTTATTAACTTCTCTCAAAGTCATTCTTAACAAGTATGAAATCTGTCAACATTAAGTGTCATGCAAAACCATCAACTTTCACGCTTTTCCCAGCGCAGTGGGACGCCATTCCTCCCTTCTGTTTTTTTCAACCCTTCTATCTCCCAAGACAAAATAGTCTCTCAAAACAAAACAAAAATCCTGGAGACGGGGAAACAACAGTGTAGGATATGTTCATTATAAAAATAACGATGCCCTTAGGACATGACAGGTCAAGCTACTCTAGTCAAATCGCGATTTCGCACATAAGCGCTTAATTTCAAATCGTACACTTCAATAAAAAAATTTACTCATTACGATTAACTATACAATCGTTAACAACAGCTATTTGAAGCCTCAAACCGAATAAAACTAACATACGTATATTCGAAAACATATTTTATCCGATCAAACTTCAAAATAGCAATGTACATAAAAGTTAACTTAAAGTAGATCATCTGGTCAACCCAAAATGATGGAAAACAGATCAAGGTGCGCGATACAATAAGAAACTGTCCAATTTGAAATTATAAAACAACTAATGTAATATAAATGTTAGAACACTTACCCAAATATCGAATGATGGTGCCCACATTCATGAAAATAGAAATTCCGGAGGGTTGCATGCAATTTTTGAGGTACCAGCCTATGTGAAAAGTGGCGGTTGGCGGGATACCTGATAAGACGTCTGTGAGATAAATTTAAAAAATAAAATCAAAAAATAGCACAGCTTATATCCACAATATTTCAACACAGGATTCATTTATTTTGAGAGTGTGGCACACCACCGGTGTTTTAATCTTTTGACGAAACTCCTTTCAAATGTGTTTTCTTTTTCGGAAAAATCATCTGATTAAAAGGTCTCTGTCGTATTTATTATCACAAAAACAAAGT